>NC_080065.1:135654149-135954149 GCF_949987535.1 Balaenoptera acutorostrata | reverse complement strand
GTCATCCGGGTCCTATACTTTTCTTGACGGCTCATGTTGCTGTCACTTGGGTGACACTGGGCAGGTAGCCTGGATAATCAGGAGGGGCTGGCAGATGTCACAGGTCGGGCAGGGGCTGAGGAAGAAGTCAAGGCTGAAAAAAAAAAAAAAAAAGTCAGACAGATATGGAAAGCCAGAGTCAGCAAAGACAGGCCTGGGCAGTGGTGGGCATTGGGGACACAGGTGGCTTTGTCTCCAGGAGAAGGGAGGCCTTCTAGGGGGGCAGGGGAGGCCTAGGTTCCCACCTAGGGTTGAATCCAAACGGATTATGTTACGTTGTCCTGGAAGAAGTTCCCTGTCCTCCTGTGTGGCGCACAACCTAAATTTTAAATCAGACCATCTCAGAGCTTCCCTATAAATTTTTTTCAACCATTTCTGTGGAATAGCATAACAGATACACTTACATTTTTGCACATTAGATACTTCTGACTTTTGGAGAACCAAAATACTCTTTCTCTTGTGAACTGATGGAGATTTTAAATAGTAGTGGCTCTCTTCTTTTTTTAATACTCATCTGGCAAAGTGAAAAGTTGGCAGTCCTGTGTTCACGCCTTAGCTGTATTGTTCCAAGCTGTATTGTTCCAAGTAATCTTACTGCTTCACGAAATGTGACATTTGGTCTCAAGTTAATCAGTGTTTTCAGTGACCACAGATAAGAGGGAGGTGACAGCACACATTGTGTCGAGTGAGGTTGGTGGCTTTCTGAGCTCGCTCTTATCTGTCACAGAAAGAAAAAAACCTGCTGTTGGAGGAGAAGATCACCACCCTGCAGCAGGAGAACGAGGACCTCCACGCCCGAGGCCGCAACCAGGTGGCTGTGTCCAGGTAGCTGCTCCCACCCCCCTCCTCCCATCCCCACCGCTTTTTTTTGTGAACTTCCAGTTGGGAGAGTCTCCAAGAGGCCCTGGGAATGGATTGACGTGAGCCCCATGCCCCAGGCCTGTCTGGGGAATGCGGCTCCTCTTTGCTTGGGGGGGGGGGGGGTCAGCAAAGGGAAATCCCAAGGGACCGGCTCTGCCTGGAAACAGAAGTCACAGGGCTGATTAATATCTGTTTGTCTCCATCCTGGCTAAGTGGGCTCCATGGGAAAGCCCAATCCAGGAAGGAGGAACAGGAAGCTTAGGGTTCAAGAGGCCAAATGAATGAATGAATCAGTTGTAAGGGATCAGTAAATGAGAACTAAGATCATGTGTCAGATGTAATTTGCTGACTACACATTATCTCATCTAATCCTCGTAATTACTCTAAGAGCCAGTCCCGTTATCATTCCCATTTTACAAATTCACCAAGAGTGAATACCTTGTCCAGAGTTACGCGTCTCAGTGGTGGAGCAGATCTGAACCCAGAGCTGTCTGCCTGTGAGGGCCACGCTCCTTGGTCAACAGCTGGAGTTGCCTTTTGCGGACAGGCAGACGGGGCGGGACGGGGCGGTGGGCCCCCGGGGCAGGCTTCCTGGAGAAGTGGGCTGGTCGCTGCGGTCGATGGAGACCCCGAGGGGCGGTTCCCCGCCGGCAACCCCGGGCTCTGTCTGTGTCCACAGGCAGCTCTCTGAGGACCTGCTTCTCGCCCGAGAGGCCCTGGAGAAGGAGTCGCAGTTACGCCGGCAGCTCCAGCAGGAGAAGGAGGAGCTGCTGTACCGGGTCCTCGGGGCCGACGCCTCCCCCGCCTTCCCGCTGGCCTCTCTCACCCCCACTGAGGTCTCCTTCCTCGCCACATAGGGCCTGGACCGCCGGGATGCTGTGGTCACAGCGCTCTCTCGAGGACTTGGCAGAGAAAACAGCAGGGGCCTCTTGTCCCTAGGAGGGGACCAGGGTGGGGGTGAGATGGGGAGCCAGGATGTGTGCCCGGTCAGCCCTGGGGGCTTGGGCCACGTAGACTCACCCACGGGGCTTCGGAGGCCCCTCAAGTTGGCGCGGGGGACAAGCAAGAGGAGCCCTTTCCTCCCTCCCCTTCTGTCTGTTCAGATCGGGGAGTTCTGAGGCTTTCCCCATGGGCAGCCATGCCACATTGGTCATCTGACCAAGAGGGGACAACCCCCGGTCGTAACTTGTCAGCTTTGAAGCTAGCTCACTTCCCGCAGCCACCCCCCAAGCCCCACTCCCACCCCGGCCTTTTCTCAGCCTCTGAACCAGTTGGGGGAACTGAACAGACGGCCCTAGTGTCCCACTCTAGGCTTGTCTGAAGTTTAGACTAGGGGCTGGGGGGCAGGGGAGGACAGGGGCCACATGCTGTGAATCAAACTGGGGAGGGTGAGTGGCTGGGAGGGGGGCTCTGGATCGGGCGTGGCACCGGTCCCAGGCCCAGAGTCCGGTCAGTCTAGGGGTTACCGGCAGAGCTGCTCCTCCTGGACCGGGCAAGGCTCACTGCCCGGCACTCCCGGTCCCTCAGCCTCAGTGCCATCGGGACACGGGGGCCACCTAGTGGATCTAAGTACCCTCGACAGCCAAGCTGGAACCTCATTCCTGTACCGATGAGGAAACCAAGGTGGGGAGTGGGACCCGCAGAGCCAGGACTAGGGTCTCATCTGGCATCCAGGTTTCACCTTATCGTACTTTTTCTTCCTCCCCAGGCTCTGGGAGGTCATGTCTGAGACTTGGTCTTTCTCCTCCTTGCTCTGACTGCCCCCCACCCTTACCAGTCCTCTCTTTCATTCCTGCTCTCCACTTAATTCCTTCTACCACCCCTGACCCCAGGCCCACGATCCTGGCCCTCAGCCTCCCCGTCAGTGCAAAGGGGTGGCTCGAATAACTAACCCTGGCAGGCCTGTCCAGTCCTGACTGTCTGTGGATTCAAGATTCTTCTCAGGAAGTGTTGGTCTTCTGGAAACAGTAACAATCCCGCCCCGTATAAGCATTTTAATTAAATGCTTTCATACACACCGCCCTCCTTGATCTGCAAAAGATCCTCAAAGCAGGTTCTTACCCAGCTTTAGCAGAGAGCAAACTGAGATCACAGGAGCCAATGGGCCTTGCCTGGGGTCCCCCAGCCCCCCGGACCATCACGTAGGAAAAGTCAACTCACAGGAACTGAGGTTTCCTCCATCATCCCAGACTGCCTTCTTCATTGCCCTAGATCTGGGCTTTAGCCATTTCTAGTTCTAGGGGTTCGGATGTGACTCTGTTTCTCCAGCCCTGGGCAAACAGGTTATCCAGGAGCCTTGGGGACAGCTCTGGAGTGAATCACACACATACTCCTTCCTGTAACTTTTCCCAAAGCCTGACTAGGATAGGCTAGTTCATTGGACGTTAATGGTCACAACCAAGAAAAGAATGGGTAGCCAAGTAATTTGGGAAACTCTAGGTTCACTCCAGTTAAACAGCTCTGCAAACTGCAGGATTTCTCAGAGCCTTTAATATGCTAACATGCACTGCATACTCCCAAGGAGGAAGCAAAGTGTCCAGCATCTCCTAAACATCTTTGACCAAGTTTCTCCCCCAACCTGAGCACTTCAGGCTGCAGAATGCACTTTAGAAAACATCGTTCTAATTGAGAGAGTTGAGGGCTGGAGAAGGGGCAGGTCGTGGGAAGTGGGGTTTCCCTCATGTAGCCCGTGGTGGTTGTGAGGAGGTGAACTGTGGTCCTACCCTCACCCTGGGGCAGGCAAGCTATGGAAAGTAAAAAACACACGATACTGCATTGATTTGGCCTCTGTTTTTCTGGGAGAGGGCGGAGGTGGGTCCTTACTCAAGGCCTCTGCTAGGGGCAGGGATCCTTGAGAAGTAAGTCCTGGGGCCTGGGGGGACTCACCAGCAGTTCTGGGCTCCTCCTCAGGTACTGGGGCCCCGCGGGCCCTGGCTTCACCCAGGCTTGGTATGGGGCCTGGGCTTGGCGTAAAGGCTGGCTCAAAGGCTGGCTGTCAGAATAGGGCGAGGCTTGGAGTGAGGCCATGAGGCTGAAACAAGAGGTGAAAGCAGTGATGGGCTGGCAGAGTGTAGGGGGTGAACGTGAAGGTTCTTTCTGCTCTGCAAGGGGCACCTCCTTGGCATCAAAACCACCAAGGTTCATACGATTACCTACCCCTGCTTCTACCTATTGCTCTACACCTGGATGCCAGGGAGCGGGTGAACACAAGGACACGGGTGGTAGCTGTCCCTGGGCCCTGAAGGTTCATGGCCTGGCAGGTGTCAATGCCAGCGTCCCCGGCCCAGGTCTCTTCCACATATAGGGTGTTCCCCGCATCCTACCTGGCTTTCCTGGCGTACCTGTCCACATCGCCATGGGCCTGCTCACTGACATTGGGGTGTGGACCCAGCTGCAGGGACAAAAAAACCTGTGCATCAGCTGCCCCAGGTGCCACCTCTGACTGGGGCACAGTGGGCAGGTAAGAGGCACAATGTACCCCTTCAGGAAGAGGAGGAGCAACTTGGCCAAGGTCACACCTCAGTATTAGAGCACCTGAAAGGCCAGGTTCTCTGTGGAAAAATAAGCTGTTCAAGTCCCTGGAGGGAAGCTGGGATCTCCCCCCCGACTCAAGGAGAAGCAGGAGGTAACTCGGCACTTTCCGGTGTGGGTTTTATTGCACTCTGCTTCTGTGGGGATGTTAAGGGGTGTTCCCTATGCAGAGGGGGGCAAAATTGTTTGGTAAATAGTCAAGCAAAGTAAAACTGGGGAGAGTCAGACCACTGAGTCTAACACGTGTCCCTGTGTGTTTTGAATCTCCAAGGCAAATGCTTTAAAGAGGCAGTGTTTTCCTAAGGACGCTTTTCTTTTGGAGGAGGGGGTGGTATGATTTTTTTGGTTTTCTGCCATTCCAAGGAACATGTCTGTGGAAACGCTGGCCTAGCAAAGCCAGTGTCTCCCAGCCATCGGGGTGTTCTTTTCCGTTTGTTGGGTCTCAAGTTTCCACTTTTGACAAGTGGGAGAATGATACCTCACTCTCTCTACTTCCTAAGGCCTCTGGGGGGCTCACCTTCAAGTCTGCACCTCAAATTCCGGTCCCTCCAGGAAGCTCTTTTAAGAATTCTTGAAGTCCGCACTGTTGGTAGCCTACTGCTTTAGCACAGTTCTTCTTTGGATGTTTGAGGTTATGGGTTAAGTTCTTTGAGAGAAAAGAACACCACCACCACCTGGGGAAGGTCTGGGCCCACATGGGATGGTCAGGAAACAGTTACTAATGCATTTGGTCCATTTCCTATCACATACACACCCAGCCACAGGGTGTGAGCATTTGTTCAAGACCCATTTTCATGGGATTTGGGCCACTTTGGTCTCAGCTTGAGTGTCACCTCAGAAGACTCCCTGACCACTATCTCAGTAGACCCTCTCACATTGCCTTATTGTATCCTCGATGGAGCACTTAGTATTGTGTAGATGATCGTGTTTGTTCATCTCCCACTTCTTCCTCCCCATTTAGACTGTAAGCTTGCGAAGAGGGGGGAGCCATCTTTCTCTTTAATTCGTCATTGTAGTCCCAGCACCTAGTTCAGTGTCTGCTCTGTGGTGGGTGCTCAATAATTGTTGGACAAATTAAAACAAATTATATATTTTTATACAATAAGCTGATAAGTACTTGACAAATGAGGAAACTGAGGCCCAGAAAAGGAAGTGACTTCCCCAAGGTCACTCAGAGAAGCAGTGTCAGAGTTGGGACTAGAATGCAGGTTGCTCAGATTCCCAGTCAAACCCTGTCTCCCCTCTGGCTCCTGGCCCTCATCCCAAGCCTTCACTCCCACGCCCCTGCCCCGATACACCACCACCACATACACACTGCCTCCTCTTACCTTCTGCCCTGGATATTCCCAACTCAAGTCCACAGCCACCTCTGGCTCACTCAGAACTGTGCAGATCACACTGAAGTTCTCTCCCAGTCATACCAATGTTGCTGAAGCTTGGATGGTGGGTTTGGGGGAGAAAGAAGGGTCTGCCATGGAGAGAAGGGGAGAGAAATGGGGACACATATGTTGAATTATTGTTAGAATGGTTGGAATGAGGGTCTGGGTCAGAGCCCGAACAAGAGGGCTGAGCAAGAGGACATGGAGCTCACCTCCCTCCCACAAACACATCAAAAATACATCTACGTGTGCAACAAGTCTCTCAGAATACTAACTGCAAACTGGAAGAGTTCCTGTGTAACCAAGGCTACAAAAAGATTCCTGCAGAATCGGGTAGGATGGGAAGAAGAGAATTGGGTCAGCACCTGTGAGCCTGGGAGGGGACTAAGAGGTAGATCAGATGGGTGGATACTCGCCCTGGGGAGTGAGTAGGTTGAGCCACATACTGGGTGTCCCAGTCCTGGGGTCCTACACGGAGGAGACAAGCCCTCTTGGCTGCTTGGAGAACCAGTGGGACAGACAGAAATGCTGGCAAAGCCAGGACTCCACCCGTGAGGAGTACAGGGCTACCAGCCTGCCAGCAGACAGGGTGGAGAGGTCTGCCCTAGCAGCAACCGCCTCGCCGCAATCCCCAACCTGAGCTGAGCGAACGCCCCGGCCCCACTCACTCCACACCACGGCCTGGCACTGGATCTAGGAAAGCCCGGACCTGGGAAAAGACTATCTAGGGATGCAGAGGTGCCCTGGGGGCCTGGGGTGTGGTCCAGGTGGGGCAGCAGTGGCCATTGCTGGCGCTTACTTAAACAGCACCACAGAAGCAGCCCAGACTGTGGGCTGTGCAGCCACTTCAGTTCCCGCCACCACAAGGCCACCATCCCCAGTAGCAGCCTAGTGAACGCTCCAGCTCTACCCACTCCATACCACAGCCCTGCACTAGATCCGGGACAGACGAACACAACGGGGAGCGACGCGACCATGGGCTGCGTCTGAACGGAGCAGCAGCCACCTACACAGGCAGTGCATCAGACCCCTGTAAGCACGGGAGCCCCACTTGTTTCAGCGTCACCCTCCTTTGGGGCAAAGGCCCCAGTGCAGGGAGGAGGAAAACACACTTAAAAGGCAACAGAGCCAGCTTGAGCCTGACCCTCAAGTCATCTACTCCATCAACTTGGGAGCGGGCCCCACCCAACAGGCCTACGACCACCACTGAGCAGACAGTGAGTCCCGCCTCACACCCTGTGCAGGCTCTGGCTTCTCCAATACCAATCACACCCCTTCTCAAGGTGATAGTGGTTACCACACCCTGAGGAAGGATGTGGCTGGTGTCCACATCAAATCCAGCCCTCACACTGAAGACACTGGCACACACAGTCTACATAGGGATGCTCCCACATAAAAACACCACTTCGAGACCACGATAAGTAACTGTTTCGCCTAAGTTCATAGAGAAAGTTAAATAAAATGAAAAGGCAGAGGAACTACTCCCAATTTAAAGAGCAAGAGAAAACGCTTGAAAAAATAATGAAACAGATAAATCAGACTACCAGACAATGAGTTCAAAAAGTTGGTAATAAAAATGCGAACTGAGTTGAGAATTGATCTAAGCACAGATCACTTTAATAAGGAACTAGAAACTATAAAGACCCAATCAAAAATAGGTAATTCAGTCTCTGAGATTAAAAGCAATCTAAAAGCAATGAATAGCAGACTAAATGACACAGAACGCCTAAGTGATCTGGAAGACAGAATAATGCAAATCACCTAATCAGAACAGCAGGCAGAGAGATAAGTGAGAAGAAAGAGAGAGAGAGAGAGAGAGAGAAAGAAAGGAAGGAAGGAGGAAAGAGAGAAAGAGAGAAAGGGAGGGGGGAGGGAGAGAGAAAGAAAGAGAAAGGAAGGAAGGAAGGGAGGGAGGGAGGGAGCAAGGAAGGAAGAAATATGCAAGATCTACGGGATAATATAAAATGTGCTAACATCCACATTACAGGGGTTCCAGAGAAGAAGAAGGGAGAGAAGGGGATCAAAAATATATTGAAGAAATTATGCCTGAAAACTTCCCAAGCCTAAAAAAACAGATATCCAGGTACAGAAAGAACAGAGAGTCCCAAACAAGATGAAATCAAACAGACCCACACCAAGACATATCATAATCAAAACAGCAAAAGTTAAAGAGAATTCTAAAGGCAGCAAGAGGAAAAACAAAGAGTCATATACAGAGGAACTCCATAAGGCTATCAGCTGCTTTCTCTGCAGAAACTTTGCAAGCCAGAAGGGAGTGGCATGACATATTCAAAGTCCTAAAAGGGAAAACCCTGCAACCTAGGATACTCTACCCAATAAGATTATCATTTAGAATAGAAGGAGAAACTAAGAATTTCTCAGACAAGCAAAAACTAAAAGAATTAATCAATACTAAACCTATCTTAAAAGAAATGTTGAAGGGTCTTCACTAAATGGAAAAGTAGTAAGACTCTGCAGGAAAGGGAAAATCCCAATAAGAAAAGCAAATATAAAGATTGAAGATCACTTAAATAAGCCAGTGCTTAGATCAAAAAAAATTTTTAAGCAACTACAACTAAAATAAACAGTAAATAGTTAAGGATTAAGATGTAAAATATGACATCAAGAGCAAAATGTGGGGAGGGGTAGTAAAAATATAGATCTTTTTGAATGTGTTTGAACTTAAATGATTATCAATTTAAACTAGATCATGGTAACCACAAATCAAAAATCTATAAGAGATACACAAACCAAGAAGAAAGGAACTCAAGCATACTACAAAAGAAAATTAAACCACAATGAGGAAATTCCCTGGTGGTCCAGTGGTTAGAACTCTGTGCTTTCACTGCCAAGGGAAACTAAGATCCCACAAACCGTGTGGTTTGGCCTAAATAAATAAACAAACAAACAAACCACAATGGGAGAAACAAAAAGAAGAAATGAACAAAGAACTACAAAAACAACTGGAAAACAAGGAATAAAGTGGTAATAAGCACATACCTTTCAATAATTACTTTAAATGTCAGTGGATTGGTACAGCCACTATGGAGAATAGTATGGAAGTTCCTTAAAAACTAAAAATAGAACTACCATACGACAAAGCAATCCCACTCCTGGGCATATACTCAGAAAAAAACAAAGTTCATGAAGATACATGCACCCCAATGTTCATTGCAGCACTTTTACAACAGTCAGGACATGGAAGCAAACTAAATGTCCATCAGCAGAGGACTGGATAAAGAAGATGTGATACATATATACAATGGAATATTACTCAGCCATAAAAAAAGAACAAAATAATTCCATTTTCAGCAACATGGATGGACCTAGAGATTGTCATACTGAGTGAAGTAAGTCAGACAAAGACAAATATGATATCCCTTGTACGTGGAATCTAAAAAAATGGGTACAAATGAACTTATTTACAAAACAGAAGTCAAGTCATGGATGTTGAAAACAAACTTATGGTTACCAGGGATGGTGGGGAGGCATAAATTGGGAGATTGGGATCGACATATACACAGTACTATATGTAAAATAGATAACTAATAAGAACCTGCTATATAGCACAGGGAAATCTACTCAATGCTCTATAATGGCCTATATGGGAAAAGAATCTAAAAAAAAAAGAGTGGAGATATATATATATATATATATATATATATATATATATATATAACTGATTCACTTTGCCATGCACCTGAACGTAACACAACATTGTAAATCAACTATACTCCAAAAAAATTTAAAATAAATATGTATGAAAAAATGTCGATGGACTACATGTTCCAATCAAAACACATAGGGTGGCTGATTGGATAAAAACAAGACCTTTTAATATGCTGCCTACAAGAGACACACTTCAGGGTCAAAGAAGCACAGACTAAAAGCAAGGGGATAGAAAAAGCTATTTCATGCAAATAGAAATGACAAGAAAGCAGGGGTAGCAATACTTAGACAAAATAGACTTTAAAACAAAGACTATAACAAAAGACAAAGGGCATTATATAATGATAAAAGGAGCAATACAAGAAGAGGATATTATACTCGTTAACATACATACCCAATATAGGCACACCTAAATATATAAAGCAAACACTAACAGACATAAGGGGACAAACTGACAATAATACAATAATAGAGACTATAACACCTCACTGACATCAATGGACAGATCATCCAGACAGAAAAAATCAATAAGGCAGAGATCCTAAGAGACACAATAGAGCAGGCGGACTTAATTGATATCCACAGGACACTACATAGAAAAAAAGCATAATATACATTCTTTTCAAGTGTGCATGGAATGTTCTCCAGGATAGATCACATACTAGGTCACAAACAAGCCTCAACAAATTTAAGAGGCTAGAAATTATATCAAGCATCTTTTCTGACCACAACAATATGAAGCTAGAAGTCAACTACAGAAAGAGAAATGGAAAAACATGTGAGGACTAAACAATATGCTCCTAAAAAAAAGCCAGCATGTCAGCAATGAAAGCAAAAAAGAAATCAGAAAATACCTCAAGGCAAACGAAAATGAAAACACTACTTTCCAGTATCTATGGGATACAGCAAAAGCAGTTCTAAGAGGGAAGTTCATAGTGATACATGCCTTCCTTAAGAAACAAGAAAAATCTCAAACAACCTAACCTACAACTTAAAAGAATAATAAAAAGAACAAACAAAGCCCAAAGTCAGTAGAAAGAAAGAACTAAAAGATCAGAGAGGAAATGAAACAGAGATCAAAAAAAAAAAACAATAGAAAGGAAACCAAGAACTGGTTTTTTTTGAAAAGATAAACAAAATTGACAAATCTTTAGCCAGGCTCACCAAGAAAAGAGGGGACTCAAATAAAATAAGAAATGAAAGAGGAGAAATAACAACTGATACCATAGAGATACAAAAAATCATTAAGGGAACACTATGAATATTATACACCAACAAATTGGACAACCTAGAAGAAATGTACCAATTTCTAGAAACAAATGGCATGCCAGGACTTGAGTCAAGAAGAAACAGACGGGGCACTTCCCTGGTGACGCAGTGGTTAAGACTCTGCACTCCCAATGCAGGGGGCCCAGGTTCGATCCCTGGTCAGGGAACTAGATCCCATGTGCATGCCGAACTAAGAGTTTGCATGCCACAACAAAGGAACCCATGTGCCGCAACTAAGACCTAGTGCAACCAAATAAATAAATAAAATATTAAAAGAAAAAGAAAAAGAAACAGACAATTAGAACAAACTGATCAGGAATTCCCTGGTGGTCTAGTGGTTGAGACTCCATGCTTCCACTGTAGGGGAACTAATCCTGCAAGCCATGTGGCATGGCCAAGTAAAAAAGAACAAACTGATCATTAGTAGTGAACCTGTAATTTAAAAAACTCCCAGCAAATAAAAGTCCAGGACCAGATGGCTTCACTGGGGAATTCTACCAAACATAAAGAAGAACTTATACTGATCCTTCTCAAACTATTCCAAAAGACTGAAGAGGAGGGAACACTCCCAAAGTCATTCTACAAGGCCACAATTACCCTGATACCAAAACCAGACAAAGAGACTACCAAAAAGGAGAATTACAGGCCAATATCTTTGAGTATAAATGCAAAAATCCTCAAAATATTACCAAACTGAATTCAACAATAAAGAATCATATGCCATGATTGATCACAAAAGGATGGTTTGTTCAATATATGCAAAATTAGTGTGATACACAATGTTAACAAAAGACAAAACTCACATGATCTCAATAGACACAGAAAAAGGATTCGACAAAATTCAACAACCACTCATGATAAAAACTGTCAAAGTGGACATAGAGGGAACATATCTCAACAAATAAAGGCCATTTACAACAAAACAACAGCCATCATAATACTCAACAGTGAAAAGCTGAAAGCTTTCCCACTAAATTCAGGAACAAGACAAGGATATCCACTCTCACCACTTCTATTCAACATAGTATTGGAAGTCCTGGCCACAGCAGTCAGACAAGAAAAAGAAATAAAATGTATCCAAATTGGAAGGGAAGAGGTTAACCTGTCACTATTTGCTAATGACATGATACTCTAGAGAACCCTTATGTCTTCACCCCAAAACTATCAGAATAAATGAGTTCACGAAGGTAGCAAGATAAAAGATTAATATACAGAAATCTGTTGTGTTTTTATACATTAGTAATGGAATATCAGAGAAAGTAAAAAAAAAAAATCCCATTTAAAATTACATCAAAAAATTAATACTTAGGAATAAACTTAACCAATGAGGTGAGAAACCTATACTTTGCAAACTATAAAACACTGATGAAGGAGACTGATGATTCAAAGAAATGGAAAGATACCCCATGCTCTTGGATTAGAAGAATTAATATTATTAAAATGGCTGTACTACCCAAAACAATCTACAGATTTAATGCAATCCACACCGAACTACCCAGGACATTTTTCACAGAACTAGAAGAATCCTAAAATTTATATGGAACCACAAAAGACCCAGAATTGCCAAAGCAATCCTGAGAAAAAAGAACAAAGCTGGAGGTATAACCCTTGCAGACACCAGACTATACTGCAAAGCTACAGTAGCCAAACAGCATGATCTTGACACAAAAACAGACACATAGATCAATGGAAAATAGAGAGCCCAGAAATAAACCCACACATCTACAGTCAATTAACCTATGACAAAGGAGGCAAGAATATACAGTGGAGAAAAGACAGTCTCTCCAAGAAGCGTTGCTGAGAAAACTGGAAAGCCACATGTGAAACAATGAGATTAGAACATTCCCTCAAACCATATACAAAAATATACCCAAAAAAAACCCTCAAAATGTTTTAAAGACCTAAATGTAAGACCTGAAACCATAAAACTCCTAGAAGGGAACATAGGCAGAACACTCCTTGACATAAATTATTGCAATTTTCTTGGATCAGTCTCCTAAGACAAAAGAAATAAAAGCAAAAAATAAACAAGTGGAACCTAATTAAACTTAAAAGCTTTTGCACAGCAAAGGAAACCACTGACAAAATGAAAAGACTACCTACAGAATGGGAGAATAGTTGAATGAATAGGAGGAATAGTTAAATTGATAAGAGGATAAATGGTTGAGATGGTTGAATTGATAGAGGCCATGTGAATGGGTATAATGAATTAATGGAGGATGGATGAATGGAATGGTTGATTGGAAGAAGGGTGGATCAGTGGAACAGTTTGAGAATGGGTGGGTGAATAGACAGGCTGACCTGATGCAAGCTAGCTTAAGCTGATTGACTGGCTGTCAGACAAGGTGGTTGAATATGTGGAGCACTGTTAAATCTGGTTGGTTGTTTAGAGCTCCATAATCCATAGAACCCCAACCTGAGGTGCCCAAAGGAGGCATCTCTCCCCATAACCTCCCCCTTCCCTGCCCACCCAGAGCCCTAAGTTCATGCACAGTTGATGCAGATCAGCACGTACTTGGTAGAGATTCGCCTCATGCCGCCCAGGCTGGCCACTCAGAAGAGAGAGCCAGCCAAGGAAGCTCAGGGCCAGTGGATGGTGAAGCCCTCTTCACAACAAAGGAGATGTCTGTCCTCACAGATACAGAGAACAAACTAGTGGTTACCAGTGGGGAGAGGGAAGAGGGGGTTACTATACTGGGGTAAGGGATTAAGAGATACAAATTATCATGTACTAAATAAGCTGCATGGATATATTGTACAATACAGAGAATATAGCCAATATTTTATAATAACTATAAATGGAGTATAACATTTAAAAATTGTAAATCACTATATTGTACACTTGTAACTTATATAATATTATACACCAACTATACTTCAATAAAAAAATAATAAAAATAAAACTTGAAAAGGAGACGTCGGTCTCATCCACGGGGAACTCCTTAGGGGGTAACTCCCAATGCAGTGTCACCTGGGCCAGGGCGTTGGTCACCTGACAGAGAACTGGAACTGGCTGATAGCTGCACGGCTGCACCACCTCATATAATCCTCTGTGAGGACAAAGAGTTCCTCTGGGTCTGGAAGGAGAGAGAATGAGCTTGACAGATTTGTTGCTTCCTGATGCTCTACCACCACCCACAAGCATAAGGTCCCTGGTGGGGACTTGAAATCCTACTTTACCTGCCCATCCCCATTCTCCATGCGCTTGGCTATCTCATATGGTGTCCTGCACTGAAGGCTAAAGACCAGTCTGCTAGTTTCAGTTTTGTCATCAGTTTGCTGTGCATCTTCAGTCTCTTTCCCTCTCTGATCTTTAGTGTCTTCATTTGTACAATGAGGGGTTCAGACCACTCAGTCTCTAAGGGCCCTTCTTTGTGAAAAATATCACAGGAAATACTGAACTAGAAGTCCAGATTTCTGGTTTGATTCCTAATCTTGCCACCCACTAGCTGTGGGATCTTAAGCGAATCACTTTCTTCCTCCGAGCCTTGGTTCTTGTTTGGTTTTTTTCCATCAAGTAGGAGCAATAATCCCACTCTGGCCTATTTTGCAGAGCTGATAACAAGCAAATGAGATACTGGATATGAGGCACCAGGCCTGTGGGAGGCAAACGCTCATCAAACTCTTTCACAGTACTTTTAGCAACACAATCTCAAGTCAGATTCTTCGGTGCATAATGGTGCACTGAGTAGGAATTAACTGGGGACTAGCTTTCTAAAGCAGTGCTACCAATAGAACTTTCTGTACTTGTATCTGTGTTGTTGAAGCTGTAACCACTAGCCACATGTGGCTATAGGGCTCTTTGAATGTAGCTAGTGCAACTTAACTGAATTTTCAGCTCTTAGTTCATTTAGGTTTAAATAGCCCTATCTGTTGAGTGGCTTCTGTATTGGGCGAAGAAGCTCTAGAATTAGACAAATGCAAAGGTTCTTAACCTGGCTGCACAGTAGAGTCACCTGAGGTGCCTTTACGATAACCATTTCCTGGGCCCCAGCCCCAGACTAAGTCCACGGGGACCTGGCTTGAGGCGGGGGTTTGGTATCAGCGGTTTTAAAGCTCCCCAGGTGACCCTGATGTGCAGCCATAGCTGGGACACACTGGCTGTTGGTTTCCAAATCTTCCTGAAGATTGGAATCACCCATAGGACTTGTTAGGCTTCTAGATTCTGTCCACAGTTAATGGCAGTGGGGCCTAAGAATCTGTTTTTAACAGGCTCCCAGGTGACGCTGATAGTCATGATCAAGACCCTCTAGATTAGCTTATCATTACTGCTAGGGTTGGAACTGAGTAAGAGAGAGACACTGCTGAGTCTAGAAGAGTCATCTCTTTCCTCCGTTGGACAAAGCTGGACTTGGACTCCTCCATTCTACATGGAACGAGCCATAGAATCCCAAAATGTCACAAGAAGGACCTTAGAGATCCACTAGTGCAATCCTCTCATTTCATAGGTGGGTCTAAGGAGAAATACTGAAGACAGGTTTGAAGGGCGAGTTTCTTGGAGACCCTGACTCCAGGGCACCTGTGAAGATGAAGGTCTTCCCCTGGAGGTCCTTGCTGTCTGCACACATGCTGTCCTGGCGGTGCCAAGCCCACCAGCTGTCTTCCCATCTCTGTGCCCTTAGATTCCACCAGCTGCAAGTGACTGTGCTGCCTGAAGGGCTTGATTCTGAAAGACAGTCGGTGGGCAGTGGGCCGGGGCAGGCAGGAGATGGGGATGACCTGAGACACCTAGTGGGCAGCGTTTGTTTGGCTGACAGTCCCCTTCCCCAGTTTTTATCACTCCACCCACCCAGTCTTCCCCAATCAAGCTGTCAGGATTTGTATTGGCCCTACCCACAGTTTGATCAGCTCTCCTATCCCACTGGCCTCAAGTGCAACCTCTAATTGGTCCATCTTCCCCCGCACTAACGTTGCCCACGCATTGCAAATGAAATCTCCCAAACTCCTTTGCCCTTCTTGGCTCCTTTCTTGTGCCCCTTTGTTCAGGCCAGCAAATGCCCTCTGAATGCCTCCACCTGCCAGAAGACAGAGAGTCCACAGAACTCTCATTTTAAGACTCAGTTGAGGGACTTCCCTGGCGGTCCAGTGATTAAGATTCTGAGCTCCCACTGCAGGGGGCATGGGTTCGATCCTTGGTGGGGAAACTAAGATCCAGCATGCTGTGTGGTGCAGCAAAAAAAAAAAAAAAAAAGACTCAGCTGAGGGAGGACAAATTTTCTGAACCCGGTTTTATATCCCAACCTTTGCCCGATTTTCTTCCGGACTCGGGTGGGCAACACTGTGGGACCAACTTCGCCTTTATTTCTGCCTTCCCTGTGATGGAGCCCCTGACGGAAGGGTGGTCTCCAGCCTGACCTCCAAGCACAGATAGGTCAGTCTTTTGGCCTTACCATTGCCACCTTTTTCCCTACAGGCACTGTTTGCTGCCTCCACAATTGACATCCCAAGATTGTGGACAGCCTTATCTCCCATTCTGTAAAACCACTAGGCAGCTGACGGGTCCTGTGAGCCCATCTTACTGTGCCTTTTAAATGCCTATAGTTGCTTGTAATGGGATGCCCAGTGTGGGTTCTGGGCCATTTTAATCCCTATAAAGACTTATCAGGGGCTTCCCTGGTGGCGCAGTGGTTGGGAGTCCGCCTGCCAATGCAGGGGACACGGGTTCGAGCCCTGGTCTGGGAAGATCCCACATGCCGCGGAGCGGCTGGGCCCGTGAGCCACAATTGCTGAGCCTGCGCGTCTGGAGCCTGTGCTCCGCAACAAGAGAGGCCGCGATAGCGAGAGGCCCGCGCACCGCGATGAAGAGTGGCCCCCGCTTGCCACAACTGGAGAGAGCCCTCGCACAGAAACGAAGACCCAACACAGCCATAAATAAAATAAATTAAAAAAAAAAAAAATTTGCAAAAAAAAAAAAAAAAAAAAAAAAAAAAAGACTTATCAAAGTGCTTGACAACTACTGCCTGACATCGTCTGACCCACCCCTGGATCCATTTAGGCTGTCACAGGAGTTCTTCCATCCCATACCTCAGGCATCCCTCACCCTCCTCTTCCAGGTTCACAGGGGCCCTCTAGCAGACCACCTTCTGCTGGCAGCTCCGGGGGCTTCCCAGCCCACAGGCTCAGAGTCCCCCACCTTTTGGAATCGGCCCCTCCCTAACACCTGGGTCAGGATGGAGGGAGCTGGGCGGCTTGGGGCTGCGGCCTCCACAGGCATCTTCATCTGCAGGGACTTCTGGCTCTGGTCTGATTTGGGTTCTATCACCTGGAGCTCCTGGGGCCGGCCTTCACCTCACCAGGGCTGGCTGCTTTGAGGCTCCTCTTTTCTGGGCTTTGGAGTTCTGCCACACTCTTGGATTTCAGCTGCAGGGAAGAAAGGGTGAGTCTGGGGTCAGCTTCCACCATTCTGTCCTTTCCTCACCCGAGCAGCTGACAGAACCACAGAGCTCTGTTGTTTTTTATACTTACTACTACTACACAAGTAATTCTCACTCTTTAGAGAAAAATTATAAAATACAGACAAACCAAGAAAAAGGATTAAATTTGCCCCAAAACTTACCATCCAGAGATAACCACCATGAGTATTTGAAGCATATTTTCCCAGGGCTTTTTAATGCAAATATTTTAAATAAATATTGTTAAAATGGAATATAATACATATTAATAATCTGCATTTTCAGTTAGTATGTGATTACCATTCCATGTCAAACACACGCACACCAACATTTTTAATAATTTGAATGGTATTTCATGACAGTGATGTATCTTTATTTTTGGGTATTTGGGTTTTTCACTCTTAGCCCAAATAAACAATTTTGCAATTATCGTCTTGTTCATGCACCTTCAATCAGATTGCTTCCTTAGAATGAATTCCTTAGAAGCGGAACTGCTGGTAGGCTATGCAAGGAACCTTACACATTTTCGTATCCAAGCTGCCACCAGTATTTCAAAACCTTCTAGAGCATGCTCCAAAAGAGGCAGCTTAACCTGCGCTTAGATATGTCTCATGATGGGGAGCTTGGTATTTAAATATACCAATAGCTACCGTTAATGGACCTACAGTGTTTCTGGAACAGGACTAGCCCTTTATATACATCTTATTTCATCCTCTTAATGACTGCAAAGTATTATTCTGATTTTACAGATGAGGAACTTGAGGCTCACAGTGGCTAACTTTCCCAAGGTATATGGGGAAGTAGGAGACCCAGAACTCAGACCTAGCTCAGCCTGACTCCAGAGCCCACGGTAATTTCACCAGCAGTGATCTTGACGCTGAGTGGCTCTGGCTGCTCAACAGTCCTTTCAGATATGGACCCACTATCTCCAGCTTTTACCACTGATCTAATTATCTTCCCTGTGGAAGAGGAAGTGGAATCATTCCACATGCCTGCCTGCCACTCCAGCCCCCAAATCTCTCTTCATACAGAGGAAGTTGTAAATTTATACTAAGTCCCGAGGCTCTTTTCCTTCCTAATAGTTACCAAATTCATTCTTTTCTCTCTATCCCCACTGTTAACACCACACAGTCAAAGCTGTGATCAGATTGCATCTAGACTGCTGCAGTACCTCCCAGCTAGTCTTCTTGCCTCTGTTCTACTATCTTACACACGATATCAGATGCATCTTCTTAAACCACCATGTTACAAAAGTCTTGGGCAACCCCATCACTGGTGCGGATGGCAGGGGCCAATCGGGGCAAGGAGACTCTGGTACAGTGTCTGGGCAGCAGTAATAGTAAAAAGTCCCAGTGGAGTTTAGCAATCGTCCTTTTTTTATGGCCCCAAACCACCATCACCAACACACAGGCACCCAATGGGCAGAAACAAAACAACAAAATAAAGGATCCAAACCACCACTTTCAAACCTGAGTCCTCTGGTTTTCACCATTGTTAAGAAAAAACTACACTCCTGCTTGCTTCTCCTTTGTTCTCACACTACGACCACACTCACAACACTTCTGACACCAGATGTGTGGATTTTTCCACCCCTACCCTAAACGATTCTGGGACACCAGCTGTATGTCCTACAATTCAACTCAATTCTGACAATATCCACCTGGAGAGAGCATCACACACGCCCCCCTCCCCGTCATAGGTTAAGGGTTCAGTCCCACAAGACTGCCCCTGCCCCCCTACTTCAGATGCCAGACTCAAGTCCCAGGCTGTCACCTATGCTTGTGACCAACCAGCTGCAAATCAGGGTTCCCACAACCACCTCCTGGGGGCTTGTTAACTTGCTAGAATGGTTTACAGAACTGAGGGAAACACGCTTACCAGCTTATTATAAAAAGATATGATGATCCCTGACTTCAGACTATACTACAAAGCTACAGTAGTCAACAGTATGGTGTTGGCACAAAAACAGAAATATAGATCAATGGAACAGGATAGAAAGCCCAGAGATAAACCCGTGCACCTATGGTCAATTAATCTACAACAAAGGAGGCAAGACTATACAATGCAGAAAAGGCAGTCTCTTCAATAAATGGGGCTGGGAAAACTGAACAGCTACATTTAGAAGAATGAAATTAGAACATTCTCTAACACCATACACAAAAATAAACTCAAAATGGATTAAAGACCTAAATGTAAGACTGGACACTATAAAACTCTTAGAGGAAAAGATAGGCAGAACACTCTTTGACATAAATCACAGGAATTTCTTTTTTCGATCTGTCTCCTTGAGTAATGGAAATAAAAACGAAAACAAACAAATGGGACTTAAAAGCTTTTGCACAGCAAAGGAAACCATCAACAAAATGAAATGGCAGCCCACAGAATGGGAGAAAATATTTGCAAATGATGTGACTGAAGAGGAAATAATCTCCAAAATTTACAAACAGCTCAGGCAGCTCAATATCAAAAAAACAACCCAATCAAAAAATGGGCACAAGACCTAAATAGACATTTCTCCAGAGAAGACATAGAGATGGCCAAGAGGCACATGAAAAGATGCTCAACATCACTAATTATTAGAGAAATGCAAATCAAAATTACAATGAGATATCACCTCACACCAGTCAGAATGGCCATCATCAAAAAGTCTACAAACAATAAATGCTGGAGAGGGTGTGGAGAAACGGGGATCCTCCTACAGTGTTGGTGGGAATATAAATTGGTACAGCCACTATGGAGAACAGTATGGAGGTTCCTTAAATAACTAAAAATAGAGGTACCATATGATCCAGCAATGCCACTCCTGGGCATATGTCCAGACAAAACTCTAATCCAGAAAGATACATGTACCCACAATGTTCATAGCAGCACTATTTACAATAGCCAAGACATGGAAGCAAACTAAGTGTCCATGGACAGGGGTGTGGATAAAGAAGATGTGGTATATATATATATACAATGGACTATTACTCAGCCATTAAAAATAATGAAATAATGCCATTTGCAGCAACATGGATGGACCTGGAGATTATCATACTAGGTGAAGTCAGACAGAGAAAGACAAATATCATATGATATCACTTACATGCAGAATTTTTTTTTAAAAATGATACAAATGAACTTATTTACAAAACAGACTCACAGATTTAGAAAGCAAACTTATGGTTACCAAAGGAGAAAGGTGGAGGGGGGGATAAATTGGGAGTTTGGGATTGACATATACATATTGCTATATTTAAAATAGATAACCGGGACTTCCTTGGTGGTCCAGTGGTTAAGACTCCATGCTCCCAATGCAGGGAGCCCAGGTTTGATCCCTGGTCAGAGAACTGGATCCTGCACGCCTCAACTAAAGATCCCGCTTGGGCTTCCCTGGTGGCGCAGTGGTTGAGAATCTGCCTGCCAATGCAGGGGACACGGGTTCGAGCCCTGGTCTGGGAAGATCCCACATGCCGCGGAGCGACTGAGCCCGTGCGCCACAATTGCTGAGCCTGCGCGTCTGGAGCCTGTGCTCCACAACGGGAGAGGCCACGATAGTGAGAGGCCTGCGCACCGCGATGAAGAGTGGCCCCCACTTGCCGCGACTAGAGAAAGCCCTCACACAGAAACGAAGACCCAACACAGCCATAAATAAATAAATAAATAAATAAATAAATAAAATTAAAAAAAAAAAAGATCCCACTTGTGCGACTAAGACCCAGTGCAGCCAAATAAATAAATATTAAAATAGATAACCAACAAGGACCTACTGTGTAGCCCAGGGAACTGTGCTCAGTATTCTGTAACAACCTAAATGGGAAAAGAATCTGAAAAACAATAAATGTATATGTATAACTGAATCACTTTGCTGTACATCTGAAACTAACACAGCATTGTAAATCAACTGTACTCCAATATAAAAGTTAAAAAATAATAATAAAATAAAAAACAAAAGATGTGACGAAGGATACAGATAAATATCCAGATAGAAGAGATACACAGGACAAGGTGTGTAGGAAGGGGCTTGCAGCTTCCATGCCCTCCTGTGGTGCCCCACTCTCCCAGAACTTGCCCATTAGCTCCAGAAGCTCTCCAAACCCCATACTTTGGGGATATTTATGGAGGAGACTTCTTCACGTTGGCATGATCCATCAACTCATTCTCCAGCCCCTCTCCCCTTCCCAGAGGACGGGGGTAGAGTTGAAAGTTCCAAGCTTCTAGTCATGGCTTGCTCTTGATGGTGACCAGCCCTCATCCAGAAGCCCCCAGGAGTCACCTCATTAGAACAAAAGACACTCCTGTCACTTGGGAAATTCCAAGAGCTTTCGGAGCTCTGTGTCAGGAACCGGGGTCAAAACCCAAACATTATAAGATGCTCCCAGCGCTCCTATCCCTTAGGAAATTCCAAGGGTTTTTAGAAGCTCGTGCCAGGAACGGGGGACAGAGACCAATATATCTTTTTTCTGTAATTTCACTACAGTGTAAAAGGTTTCCCTAGTGTCCCTGGCAGGGATATATCCTGGGAGCCATGCCCAGCCTTGGAGGGAAAGGAAGTTGCAATGGTTTGGGGCAAGTTTTGGTAGTTCGGGGGAGGTTTATTCTGAAGTTCTTACATGGAGAGCACTTAACAGAGCAGAGAATTTTTCCACCCACATTCTGGTTTAATCCTTGCTGTAGCCCCAAAAGGGCGCCCAACGAGCATTATTATCCCCTTTTTACAAGTTGAGAAACTAAGCCTCCGAGAGAACAGCTGGACTCAACATACTTAAGAGGTGGCCTAGAACACTGAGGTCTGGCATCTGAAAACAAGGATTCTCTAAGGAGGTATTATTCTCTAAGCCACTCCAGAGAAGTGGGGATAAGCCTGGGCGAACTGACGGCAATATGGCCTTTAGAGCCGGTGGTGCTGGGCTTTGAAGTTTTGCTCTGCTACACACTAGCTGAGTGACCTTGGCCAGGTCAATAATTTCCCTGAGTCCCTTTTTCTTCATTTAGAAAATGGGAACAAGAACCCCTGCTTGACAGAACTATTATATGTATTAAATGATAAGCGTGAAACACTTAGCACAGTGCCTGGGTTATGATAGACGTTCAATAAACAGTTATCATGAATAGCTTATTCATTTCCTATCGCTGCTGTAACAAACTCTGTGGCTGCCACAAACTCTGTGGCTTAGGACGACCCAAATTTATTATCTTACAGTTCTGAAGGTCAGAAGCCTGAAATGGGTCTCACTGGGCTAAAATCAAGGCGTCAGCAGCGGCTCTTGGAAGATTTTAACTTGCCTTTTCTGGCTTCTAGAGGCTGCCCATATTCCTTGGCTTATGGCCCCCTTTTCTCTATCTTCAAAGCCAGCACCGTTGGACCAAGTCTTCCTCCTGGTGCCATCTCTCTGGTTCTCTCATGTGAGTCCCTTTGTTTCAGAACCAGGTTTGTTATCTCAGCGAACAGCCAGCCAAAACGCTGAGACGCCGGGGCTTGAGAACAGGAAGATCAAGTCTCAAATCCACATCCCCAAAGGCAAGGGGCTCAGAGTACTTACTGAATAAAGGATAAAGAAGCAGTGCGGTCTGAGGCGTGCGGAGCGGGGAGAGCGTGGGAAGCCTGGGGAAAAGTGATTGGAAAAAGGTGCAATAAGTGCTTTTCTGCGCAGGCGTAACTAGGCTACACGTTCTGCACGTTCTGAGGAGTTTTCGGCCCTCTGGGGGCAAAAGATCACTTGCGCATGCCCAGTTGAAGGGTCAGTGGTCCTATCCAGTCCAAACCAGCCCAGCTTGAGCTAGACACAGCTGATTCCAAGTTCCCGGAAAATAACTCTGGCAAACATTGTTTAGGCTACGTGCTGCTTGGAGGACATGACCTGGATTAGTGAAGGCAGGTGAACTGGATTTAACCCATGGTTTCATTTCTTCCACATTAAGGACGCTTGTGATTACATTGGGCCCACCTGAATGAATAATCCAGCATACTCTCCCTATTTTAAGGTCAGTTGATGGGCAACCTTAACTACATCTACGGCCTTAACTCCTCTCTGTGGTGTAAGTTCTGGGTATGAGGATGTGGACATCTTTGTGAGACCACAGTATATTTTTTTAAATCTAAATATAACGCTAACGCTCTAATAGCCAAACGGCTATGGATAGGGGCCTTCCATGAAACAGAAGCAAGCCGGTCAGTGGGCAGGATAAGAGAGGGGCCAGGAACGCCCCCTGGTTCTTTGATTGCCCTAATTGAGAAGCTGTTGTCGGAGCAGCCAGCTGGAGGTACCTCTGGGATCTGGAATCCTATTTGGTCTGGAGTTGAAATCTGACCAAGGGCTGGGTTAGAGTAACTCTCAGAGCTGGGGCTGTCCTGGCTGGATTCTGCCAGGGCCCACAGCAAACCCTGATTACAGGGTGGCTGCAAACACTTCAGTAGCAGAGGCCCTACCTCCCAGGACGGAGAGCTTCCATGGAAGATGGGGTTCTGTGGGAGCCGTCACAAGATACCTACAGCTTTGGAGCTCACGGGTTCGCCAAGCCAACAAGTCGCTGAAGCAAATTAAAGGAAGATGTCAAGCTTGACTTCAGGTTTGTATGATGATGATCATAACTCAAAAACTGGGAACCCAGGCACTGTGCAGAGTGCTTTCCATGCATTATCTGACCTAACCCTACGAAGCCCTGCCAGGAAGCTTTCACTCACGCCCCGTTTTACAGATGAGAAAAATGAGTATCACGTAAGCGACAGAGTTTGCCCAAGGTCACCAAATTAGAGAGATCCTGTCTTATGCTACCTCTTTGTATTCTTCATCTTGCTGGCCCTGGATCTCAGTTTTTGCAGTTATAAAATGAAGAGGTTGGACTAAACTGAGATTTTCAAGTTTAAAAACAAACCAATCAATAGAGTCTAGATAACAGAACCCTCTCTTGAAATGTCGAAAAATAATAATAGGATTTTTCTGGTTGAAGAAGATGGGGGGCTGAGACCCACCCAATCAGCTTTTCAATCCCTACTCTCCCCCTCCTCTCTTGCCCTCACCCCAAGGCAGGCAGTAGGGCAATAGAATTAATTCCTCAGAGCATAGTTTTTAAATTCCTGGACTATATGAGCTCTCAAGCATCCTTCTCAGTGCCCATGTTCTAAATGAATGATCATGTCACCTCCAGTATCCCCCATCCTCCAACTCCTTCTCCTTCAAATAAACCCTCCAATCTCAACCATCAACCCTTTCATAAACTGCTACATTCTTACCAGGAAGGTGCCTGCCCCTTCCCTTCCACCTGAGGCTCCCTAAAGGGCATCTGATAGCACCACGTGGGAATAGCTATTGCCAATGACCAGACAGATCTGGAAGAGGACATCTGGGATGACACCAGCTCTCTAAATCCTGTTTCAAGCACAGGTGTTCTCTCGCAGAGATTATTACAGCCCTAATATTACAGCCCTAACCTCTTCCTGGGATGGTTGGAAGCAGACAGATAGAGGGACAGTCTCCCTGGGGCCTCAGCCTCCCCTGGCTATTTACCTACTGTCAGGTTCTGGGCCAGAAATCCTTCAGGCTGTTCCCCTGCTGGACCCTACAACTGTTGATATTTGTGAGCAAAATCATAGATTCTTAGAGTCAAAGAATCTAGAAATAAACACTCAAACTCTTAGAATTACATAGTCTTGGTATAATCAGGTTCCTTTAAATTAAAATAATACTGCTACCAGTTACTGTTTTTGTGCTAGGCTCCAGACCAGATGTTTATATACATCATTTAATCGTTGAAACTACCCTATAATTGTAAGATTACTGTTATTCCCACTCTACTCCTGAATAAACTGAGTCTTGATTTTATTAAATCTTGCCAGTGATCGCAGGAGCCAGGGTTTATACTGTCAGATTTCAGAGTTGCACACACTGTACCACCGATGAATCCCAGATTGCTAGACTTAAAATGATAGCCTCTGACTTTCAGATCAGAGAGGCCTGTTGGGTCTGGAAAGGACTTGGGCGATAACACACACAGTCCGTCCTTGTCACCATAAGGTGAGGAAGCTGAGCTCACAGAGGCGACAGGACCCAGCCACGGGGCACAGACTGGGGAGGAGCTGAGCTGAGTGCTCAGATGCAGGGCTCACTTCCCTCCCCCTGCTGTCGACAGGGCAGTCCTGGGAAAGGCAGAGACAATGCGGGGGTGTGTCCTCAAGAGTCCCAAGGGAGGGAAAAGATCTGCCAAGATGAAAGAAGATGCCCATACCTGACATGACTCAGATGAGCAGGCACAGGAAGCAGAGGGCTCTGGGGTCCATGGTGGAGCCATCTGGAGCTGAGATGCTGATGAGACCGTGGGGCTGCAGGGGAGAGATGGTCGGTGCCAGCCGGGTGCGATCAGGGAAGTGGCGAGGGACCCCTGGGAATGGGAGAGGAGGGGGGCTAATTTCAAAGGCAAATCAAAGTTCTGGCTTCTCCAGTGGACTCCACACAAAATTCTTTTCTCTGGGTTCCCCCTGCTAAGGTGAATGGGGCCATTCAGAGCCCTGCTCAGGAAAAACTAGCCCTGTAGCCCTGAGAGGTGGTCCCCAAGGGCACACAGGTAGAGCTGGGAGGCAGCCGGAGGGACCACTGCAGGTCACAGGAGGGTCATGAGGGGGCCTGAAGGACAGGAATATTTGAGGACAAAACAAATGAGTGTGGTAGGAGGGAGAGGCTTGAACTGGACTTAGAGCAGGGTTTGGCCAGTGCCCCAGGGCCAGCTCTGCCTGCTGCTGGCTTCTAGAGAGCCTGTGACCTAAGAATGGTTTTAACATTTTTATTTTAGTTTCAAAAAATATTTATTTATTTATTTAGATATTTGGTTGCGCTGGGTCTTAGTTGCGGATCCAGAGCTCCTTAGTTGCAGCATGCAAACTCTTAGTTGCAGTGTGTATGTGGGATCTAGTTCCCTGACCAGGGATTGAACCTGGGTCCCCTGCATTGCGAGTGTGGAGTCTTAGCCACTGTGCCACCAGGGAAATCCCTGGTTTTAACATTTTAAATGGTTAAAGAAAATATTTGGTGACACATGAAAATTATGTGAAATTCAAATTTCTGTGTCCGTAAATAAAGTCATATTTGAAAACGGCCACACTCATTCTTGTATGTACTGTCTAGGGCTGTGTTTGCACTTATGACAGCACACATGTGGCCCACAGATCCTAAAATATTTACTGCTGCCCTTGGCAGGAAAACTTTGCCAACCCTTGCTCTAAAGGATGTTATTTCTTTTTTTTTTTGTTTGTTTTTGTTTTTGTTTTTTAAATTTTTTTTAAAATTTATTTTGGGCTGCATTGGACGTTCGTTGCTGCATGCGGGCTTTCTGTAGTTGCGGTGAGCGGGGGCTACTCTTCGTTGCGGTGCGCGGGCTTCTCATTGCGGTGGCTTCTCTTGTTGCGGAGCACGGGCTCTAGGCACGTGGGCTTCAGTAATTGTGGCACGCAGGCTGAGCAGTTGTGGCTCACGGGCTCCAGAGCGCAGGCCCAGCAGTTGTGGCACACAGGCCTAGTTGCTCTGCGGCATGTGGGATCTTCCCGGACCAGGGCTTGAACCCGTGTGCCCTGCATCGGCAGGCGGATTCTTAACCACTGCGCCACCAGGGAAGCCCAGGATGTTATTTCTTAATGCCATTTGCAGCAACAGGGATGGAGCTAGAGATTATCATACTAAGTGAAGTTAAGTCAGAGAAAGACAAATATCATATGACATCACTGATATGTGGAATCTAAAAAAATGATACAAATGAACTTATTTACAAAACTGAAACAGACTCACAGGCTTAGAAAACAAATTTACCAAAGGGGAAAGGTGGGGAGAGGGATAAATTAGAAGTTTGGGATTGACATATACACACTACTATATATAAAATAGATAACCAGCAAGGACCTACGGTACAGCACAGGGAACTCTGCTCAATATTTTGTAATAACCTAAATGGGAAAAGAATCTGAAAAAGAATAGATGCATGTATATGTATAACTGAATCACTTTGCTGTACAACTGAAACTATTACAACATTGTAAATCAACTATACTCCAGTATAAAATAAAAATAAAAAAATAAAGTATGGTATTTCTAAAACATAGTTTTACTTAAGTAAATAATATGTAAATAAAATTCATTCTCAAAAACAAATTACGGATGAGGTTTCATTTGACTAGCCCCTCCCCCCAACTCATGGCCCCCCCTCCCCTTGCCTAAGAGGTTATTTATTGCCTTGGTGTGTGTTTTTCCAGATTTTTTTCTGCATTTATATAAGCACATGTGTATCCGTAGAAGAATACAGGATTGATTCATGAGTTTTTTTTTTTTTTCTGTACATGGTTTTACACTGTACATATTTTTCTTCAACTTGCTTTTCGTTTTTTTTTTAACAAAACAACGTGCTGCAGGCCCCTGTGTAGACCTACCTCTATACTTGTAAAGTGCTACATAGTGTCCGATGCCTTGGTTCTACACCATCCATCCATTCCCTTACCAAGGGATGTTAATTAGGCTGTTGCAGAGGTTGTTTCCTTTTTTTTTGCTACAGGAAACCATGCTACAATGAGCAAGAGCTAGCATTTCAAGGTTCACATCACTACGTTTTACTCCGAGAAAATGTTTGTGAAATGAAAAGAATGGTATTCAACACAGGCATGTCATGGATGGGTTTTCACTCATGTATGTTTGTGACCTAAGTGAACACAGCAGCGCAAATCACTCCGAACGGAGCCTGGGGCTCTTGCTCTCCTGCAGAGTTTGGTCAACATCCTAACTGCTGTTTGTAAGCTGGCAGAAACCCTCCTGTCTCTTGGTTGACACAGGATCCCCCTGTACAAACGTAACTGTCATTCTTGGAAGGAGGGAGATAGTGCGGAGGGCTGGGGGGCAGCAGAGCACAGGGAGCCTGGGGGGCTTGGGGTCCGGTTTTCACTTTGCCACTTGCTGTGTGACCGTGAGCAGCCTCTTCCCTTTGGGCCTCAGTTTCCCCATCTGTTCCAAGAGGGTGACAGACACCTAGAGCTCTGGCCTTCCAGGGCTTTAGCATTCTGTTTTCAGTGGCCGAGTCCTGGGAGGAGGGGCAGGACTCTGAGAGGTAATGGTTTAGCTCCCAGCTTCACGGGCACAGTGCTCTCAAGCGAGGTGCTACGAGCGGGGCAGGGGACTCAAGTTCTCTCCGACCATTCCCTAGGGGAGAGATTTCGCCAGGATCGCAGCCATGTGTCCCAGATAATGGGCGTAGGGGATCCACCCAAGATCCTGGGTCTAGACCGCAGGCTGTTACACACTCTCAGAGAACCCTATTCCTCTCCGTCCCACAGCACTTACCTCAGTTTGTAATTTTATGATAATTTGTGTGATTGTGCCATGAATGTCCATCTCTGTCCCTCTAGGGCGTGAGCTCTGTGACAGCTGGGACCAGGTCTGCTTTGCTCCCCCTTTGTTCCAGCCCCCCAGCACACTGCTGGGCACTTTGTGGGCACTAGACAAACATCTGCTGAATGAATGAATGAACTGCTCCAGGCTGCTTTCAATAGCGGAGACATAGCCCAGGCTTCTCTCTAATCCAAGGGCTCCCAAAGAGGCAAATGACAGAAGGGTGGGGAGCAGAGGGGGGCAGGACACAAATGACCCAGGCAATATCATGGAATTGGAAAGGTCACTCCCTCCCCAGGTGTCAGCCCAGATG
Organism: Balaenoptera acutorostrata; assembly: GCF_949987535.1. Lineage (NCBI taxonomy): Eukaryota > Metazoa > Chordata > Mammalia > Artiodactyla > Balaenopteridae > Balaenoptera > Balaenoptera acutorostrata. The sequence continues at coordinate 135,925,357 of NC_080065.1, read as the reverse complement.
GGGTGGAGGGTGGGGAGTTTCTGGAATGGTAGACCTTGGGACTAAATACTCATGAAATCTTTAAATTGTAGGATTCATTCTTTCATTTACTTTTCATTCATCAAATATGTATTGAGAATCTACTTTACCAAGCAATGGAGACATGAAGACAGGCATTAACCAAAATCACAAATAAATAGATAAATACCAACTGGGACCTGTTTTGATGGGAAAACACAGGATTCCAGGAGAGGCAATGGAGAGGGGTATATAAAGTGCGCTGGAGGAAGAACTGGGAAGGAATTTCTGAAGAAGTGCTATTTAAGTAGAAACCCACAAGAATAGTAAGAGCTTGTCAGGCAGGCTTAGAAGAAGAGCTCTCATTTCATGCAAATGGAATCTTTCAATAGAATTTTGAGTGAGTCATGGGATCTTGGAATCCCAGAGAGAAAATCTCAGGATTACAGAATCTTGAAACAAACAGATTCTTCAACAGCAAATGGAGTCCTAGAATGTTACAGACTAAGAGGCTTCACAGACAAGAACAAAGGGAATCTTAAGAGATCATTTCTTCCCATCCCCTTCTATCAAAACAAAAACTACTGTGCAAGGTCATATGACCCAGGCAGATTAGCTCTCACCTCTTATTATTAATAGACCAGGACTCTATCCATTTAATAAATAATAAAACAATGCTTATATTGATTGTCTCATTACTAAGTGCTAATTGCTACTAAATGATTTATATCATTATATCAGTGAATTCCAACCTGAAAAAACAGAATCTCAGAAAAGTAAAAAACTAAATGGTTCAGGGTCACTCTGCTAGAATGTGGTGGAACCAGACCCCTCGGGCTTTTATGCTTATTTTATTTTTATTTTTAAAAATTTATTTGTTTTTTATTTTTGGCTGCGTTGGGTCTTCGTTGCTGCGCATGGGCTTTCTCTAGTTGCGGCGAGCGGGGGCTACTCTTCGTTGTGATGCACGGGCTTCTCATTGCTGTGGCTTCTCTTGTTGCGGAGCATGGGTTCTAGGCACGCGGGCTTCAGTAGTAGTGGCACGCAGGCTCAGTAGTTGTGGCTCTTGGGCTTAGTTGCTCCGCAGCACGTGGGATCTTCCTGGACCAGGGCTCGAACCCGTGTCCCCTGAATTGGCAGGTGGATTCTTAACCACTACGCCACCAGGGAAGTCCCTATGCTTATTCTATTTTTAACTTAAAGACTGTGCTCTAAAGCACTGTACTACATAGCTTTCTCTCATTACAGTGGCTTTCAGGCCTGCCCCTTTCACTGTGACCCCAGACTTCCTAGAACTCTCTCTTTGGGGGGTCAAGGGAATCTTTTAGCTCTGCTTTGCTATGGAGTGATGAGCTGCCTGTAAGGTCCACAGTACACGCTCATCCTAAACGTCCAACGATAGGCAATTAGATAAGTAAATTGTACTTTACTGGTATATGGTAAATAGTATTACCATATAAAGGAATTTGATATAGCTACTTTAAATGTTTTGAATAATAATATTTAATCACATGAAAAGATGTTCAAAATAAAGATTTATAAAAAGATAAAATAATATTTGCAATATGTTACAATTTTTTTGCAAAGAAAAGTTTGTGTGTGGCGCATAAGTGCTCCATAAATGTTGCTATTATTGTTGTTGTTGTTGTTATAATACAGAATGATGTGATGGGGACTTCCCTGGTCGCGCAGTAGTTAAGAATCCACCTGCCAATGCAGGGGACACGGGTTCGATCCCTGGTCTGGGAAGATCCCAAATGCCGCAGAGCAGCTAAGCCTATGCGCCACAACTACTGAGCCTGTGTTCTAGAGCCCACAAGCCACAACTACTGAGCCCGTGTGCCACAACTACTGAAGCCTGCACACCTAGAGCCCGTGCTCTGCAACAGAGAGAAGCCACCGCAATGAGAAGACCGCACACCACAACGAAGAGTAGCCCCCGCTCGCCGCAACTAGAAAAAGCCCATGCAGAGCAACGAAGACCCAATGCAGCCAAAAATAAATTAAAAACAAAAAACAAAAAAAAAGAATGATGTGATAATGTAGGCCATCTTTGGATTGTAAAATTATGACTTAAAATTTTTTTTCATCTTTTGATTACCTGTAATGAACACCCAGTATTTTATAATAAGAGAAACAATCAAAATCATGAGAAAAGTGGTTCTGTGATTTTTAAGCCTGTCTTCCGTTTGAACACTGCTTCTCCATCTCTTCATCCTCTAAGTGACATGCCTGCCCGAAACTAAGTGTCCTCATGTTGCTAAGACCCCATAGCAGAAAATAATCTGCTTTGTGCCAAGTGAAACTCTTTATGTGCTCTCCCATAGACAGAAGCAACCCTCAAGTCTTATGGAGAAATGCCAGGCATTGCAACAGGCCTTTTTGGTTTTTTTTCCTTCTGGCTGCACCACACAGCTTGTGGACTCTTATTTCCCCAACCAGGGATTGAACCAGGGCCCTAACCACTGGACTGCCATGGAATTCGCCTGAAACAGGCCTTAAGAGGAGTTGTGATAGAGGAAAGAGGGTCTTCCTGGTGGCCATGTGAGCAGTACAGACTGAGGCCCCTTCCTCCAGTGAATTTTTTTTTTTTTTTTTTTTGGCTGCATTGGGTCTCCATTGCTGTGCGTGGGCTTTCTCTGGTTGCGGCGATCGGGGGCTACTCTTCCTTGCAGTGCGTGGGCTTCTCATTGCGGGGGCTTCTCTTGTTGCAGGGCACGGGCTCTAGGTGCGTGGGTTTCAGTAGTTGCAGCACGTGGGGTCAGTAGTTGTGGCTCACGGGCTCTAGGGCGCACACTTTAGTAGTTGTGGCACACGGGCTTAGTTGCTCAGCGGCATGCAGGATCTTCCCGGACCAAGGATCGAACCCGTGTTCCCTGCATTGGCAGGCAGATTCTTAACCGCTGCGCCACCAGGGAAGCCCCTCTCCAGTGAATTTAAAGTGAGACCCGGGGATTCCCTGGCCGTCCAGTGGTTAGGACTCCGCACTTTCACTGCCCAGGGCCTGAAACTGTTCAATCCCTGGTCGGGGAACTAAGACCCCACGAGCTGCATAGCACAGCCAAAAATAAAAAGAATTTTTAAATAAAATAAAATAAAGTGAGACCCATCTCTGGGAACACCCAACACTGGGCATCCTCTCCGGACGGAGGCCGGCAGAACTGGGAACTGCCAGTAGGTGGCAGTATCTGACTGTTTCCAGCTTCCCCAGCTGGCAGCCAGGAGATCTTGAACTCCTCTCTTAAATCGCAGAAACCACAGCCCAGCTAAGGGAAGTGAGAAAATCTGGAATCCCAGTCCCTTGTTCTGGTATGCATCACAGCACCATAGTCTCTCTTACAAACACTTTTGGAAGGGCCACCCCATGGAGGAAGGGGCTTGGGTCAGTGCCAAAAAGATGAAGTCATCTTAGCCTGCTCTCTCTTCCTATCATAGCCATCTTATGTTTGTCTCTCCTTCCAGGCTTTGTTTCCACCAGCCGGTGAGGCTGTGTGACATGTGCTTATTTGCTATTCCAGCCCCTGGATGTTTAGGTTGTTTCCTTTTTGCAGTTAAAAAATACATTGTTGGGCCTAAAAAAGCTTTCCCTGTATTTCAAACTATTTTCTTAGGACTCATTCCCAGAAATGAGATGATCAGCTCAAAAAAAATGAGGGGTATATTAGACTTTTTTCTGTAGCTCAGGGAATAAGGCCCTGGGCTCTGCAGTTACGGAGATCTGGCTTTCACTCCTGCCCTTAGTCCCTTGGGCTGACTTTGGGCAAAGGTCATAATTTCTCTGAACTTCAGTTAACTTTACTGCGAATTAAGGATACTAACTAGCTCCCACACTTGTACACTAGTTCCTACTCTTTCTCCATCATCTGTGTTGCCCCCCTCTATCTGATCATTCCCATCAGCACACAAATACGCTGTGATGCCTCCAATCTTAAAAAAACAAACCAACCAAAACCCTCCTCTGGATCCCCATTCCCCTGCCAGACACTGCCCCATTTCTTCGCTGGCCTTTGCAGCAAAGCTCCTGGAATAAGTAGCTAATTCTTGTTATCCTCAGCCCATTCCTATCAGGTCGGTACCTCCAACAATCCACGGAGTCTGCTCTTCACAACACAGGAAACAATGCTTCCCATGTAATGTAACCTATCAAATAAGCCTAATTAGTTTAACATCTCCCTTTTTACAAGGAGAGAGAACAAATCTTGGGTACATATTAGGGGCCCTCTGAAATATTTCAAATCTCAGAGTTAGTTCTAAGTCAAAAAGACTTCATTTAGAATCCGATTTTGGAAAGTTAGTCAAAAATATCAAAAGTTTTCAAAACACTTGGTCAAACAGGATCATAGGTCACTGTGAAAATATGCTTAGCTATCCATTTAAACAAAATAACAAAGACTTCATAGGCAAACATAGAAGGTTATATAGTTCTGAGCAAAACTTAGCTTTTTTAATATCGAGAAGACGAGGTTTACTTAAGTAATTAAAGACCTGATAAAGACAACGTAGAAAATAAGGTGTAATTTTGGCAAAGCATAAGATTTACCTTTTATAATCTCTTATTATCAAGAGCAGACCAATAGGAAAAAGCTGTCCTTTTAACAGACAGAAAAACCAAATTTAAATTTTGCACTAGCTTACCTTTGGTATTAAAATGCATTCATTTAATTAAATTTATTCCAATTTTAGCCAGTCCCGATCAGACAAAAAATTCTTCCTCAAGATTCCTTTTTTTCGTAAACCTTTTATAACCTTCTATATCCATTTTATTTGTCCCTTGTTTTCTTTCCCATTTAGAAATAACCAGCTTTAAGACAAAATCACCTTCTTTTCCCTTAACAAAATGCATTTCCATTCCTTATACCTTTAAAAAAAAAATCCCTTGCATACAAAGATGTTTTCCTTATTAATTTTAGTAGTTTTAATTACATATATTAATTAAAATTCTTAACCCTTAAAAATCTTAATTTCTAGTGAAAACTAAGAAGTAAGCAATTATGAACTTTTACATTAGTATTCTGTAGATTGGCAAACTTATAAATACTTTTATAATTTCTAGAAACATGTGCTTTCTCATGGAAAATTTTCTCAGCATGGCACCAAAGATATTTACTAATAGTTCCAAACATCTTTATTAAAGGATGCCTATGTTCAGTAATTAATGTCTCAGTATCTTTTTTATTTGAGATTGATCTAGATATTCAATACATTTCCATCATTTAACTTAATTTAGCAAAACTCTACAGTTTCAAGTTCTCAAAAAGATTTAAGGAAATTATTTTTAGGTAGACATACCATAAAACTTAATTATTCTTAAAGAGTTCACCTAAACTCTTATCACATTTACATTTACTTAAGAAAATTTTACCATACCAAGTTATTATTCTTACTGACAAATTTTGTAACAGAGATAACATGAACTTTTTTGACTTTTAGTAACTCTACATACAATAAAAGTATTGTACTTAATGTTGATAACTCTAAAGACCCATCTGTATTAATTAAAACAACAAAGTTAAATTAGCTTTATTTACTGTAGATTAATCCTAGATCATGTGAACTTGAAAAACATTTGGCTTAGTTTCTGTTATATTTTGGCGAGTATACTCTATTTATATACTGCTTTTTTGTTTTAAGCCAATTAAATAGAGTTCTTTTACAAATTAGCTTTAGCAACACCACCTGAAGGTAGAAAACAATACCATTATCTATAATGTGCATACATAGATATATATACAAATAGACACAAAGATCTCATAGTTTTCATTTTAAAACTTTAGTCATGAATCAGGTATAATACTGATTATATTACTAAGTATAAAACTCACTAGTTTATAGAGTTTATTATACTAAGTGAAATAAATCAGACAGAGAAAGACAAATATATAATATCACTTATTTGTAGAATCTTAAAAAAGATACAAATGAACTTATTTACCAAACAGAAACAGACTCACAAACATAGAGAACAATCCTATGGTTACCAAAGGTGAAGGGGGCGGGTCATAAATTAGGAGTTTGGGATTAACAGATACAGAATACTATATATAAAATTAATAGGGACTTCCCTGGTGGTGCAGTGGTTAAGAATCCACCTGCCAATGCAGAGAACACAGGTTCCAGCCCTGGTCCAGGAAGATCCCACATGCTGCGGAGCAACTAAGCCCACGAACCACAACTACTGAAGCCCATGCTCCTAGAGCCCGTGCTCCACAACAAGAGAAGCCACCGCAATGAGAAGCCTGCGCACCACAACAAAGAGCAGCCCCCGCTCTCCGCAACTAGAGAAAGCCTGTGCGCAGCAACGAAGACCCAATGCAGCCAAAAATAAATAATAAAATAAAATAAATAATAAAAATTTTTTAAAAATAAAATAGATAAGCAACAAGGACCTACTGTACAGCACAGGGAGCTATATTCAATAACTTGTAATAACCTATAAAGGAAAAGAATCTGAAAAAGAATATATAACTGAATCACTTTGCTGTGCAACTGAAACTAACACAACACTGTAAGTCAATTATACTTCAATAAAAAAACAAAAACAAAAAAACTCACTAGTTTATAAATAACAGTTGGAATAAATTGTCTACTCACTCAGATGACTAAAGTCTTTCACTCTTTGTAGAGAAGATTTTTAAGATCTGTATTTGCCCTTGACAAGCAATTTTAAGGAGGCTATTTGGGCAAGAGTGTCCTTTAGGCAGTTTGTGTTTAAAAAGGCCTCTTTTCCTTTTTTTTTCCTTCCAGTCTTGGAAATTGGAGATGGCCTAGGTAAGAGTTCCCAGAGAGGTTACAAGCCTTTTGAGATAAAAGGGGAGGTTTTGGGATCCATGAAAAGGATTGGGTAGAATTTGAACTGTCTCTAGAGCTGCATTTACAGTTGTGCAAAGATTTGTAAGATGTAACTTAAATGACATTGTAGGTTGATCCACCCATCCAAAAGCATTATATCTGGTTTTAAAAGGGGCTGTCATTACAGAAAAGTCAGTATGGCTAGCCTTCTGCAGGGGATAAATCTCAGTGTTAAAAAAAAAAAAGGAAGTTCAGAGAGAGATGGATAGCAGGGCGCAGAGCATTGTGATAGACATTCAGAGAAACAGGGAGGAGCACAGGAAGCCAGAGGGAGAGCTCTCAGGAGCCTCAGAGGATGTTTCCAATGTGGAAATCCTTTGAGATAATTGGGAGTTTCTCTGAGGGAAGCAATCATGGGTTCATTATGATGTTTGGAGGCTTCCAATACCAATAGAAATAGGCTTCCCATTATTTGTTGTCTTACATCCTTTTTCTAATTAACTGTGCAGATAAACTAATTTAGAAATTTCAAGTGAGACCCAGTGTGGCCAATTTAATTGTAAATCACCCCAGGTAATCATAGTCCAGTAAGATCAATACTTGCAGGACTAGGATACATAGTTTTTACACATAAATCCAACAGGAGTTCCAGAAAGGGGCTGCTCTACAGCCTTACCCTTAGAGAGTGAATCTTCCATTTTTCTAAGAGTGATTAGTCACCAGACCAAAATGGGAAACAAAGTCCTGAAAACAGAAGCCAGCACAGAGGTTACCCAAATAGAGTAGAACTTCTGCCAAGGTGGGAGATTCAGGTACAGAACTTACCACTATGAGCCAGGACCACCTAAGAAACAATAGAGCACAAAGGACTCTTGTAGGTACCTTATTCCCATCATAGTGATGCTGGAGTTAGGGAGGAGGCAGGTCACTCTGTATCCCATTTGTCTGACACCAGGTCAACCAAAGACATGCAGAAGGTTGCAGATAAGAAGAGAGTTTATTTGGTCTTCAGAACTGCAATTTGGGAGACACAGATTCCAGTATAACTGAAAGAGTGTTCCAAGGAAGAGAAAGAATTAGGGCTTATAAAGGCAAAAGCGGTGAGGCTGGGAATTCCCTGGCGGTCCAGTGGTTAGGACTCCACACTTTCACTGCCAAGGGCGTGGGTTCAATCGCTGGTCAGAGAACTAAGATCCTGCAAGCCATGTGGTGCAGCCAAAAAATAAAAAAATAAAAAAGTAACGGAAGATTGTACTTGTATTTAAAAAAAAGAAAAAAAAAAGCCATGAGGCTGGACTCTGACATAAGAAAGTAAATATTTGTCCTTAAGGGATGGCTATTATGAGTTGTTTTAGGGTAAGGGTCTGAAGAGTACCTTGAGTACCAGGCTCTGGATGACAATAGATGTTCCGGAGAGCAATAAGTCAAAAGATCAGATTCCAACTAGGCTAAGACAAGCATAAGTCACACTTCCTCAATGGCCTCCAGGCTCCATATTTAGAGAGCTCTCTTAACAATACCAAGTCCATTTTGATTTTCCTTTCACATTGCCCTGCCCAGAGAGCTAGGTAAAACATTATTTCTGAGTGTATCTGTGAGGATTAGCATTTGATTAGCTAAGAGATTAGCATTTGATTCAGTAGACTGAGTACAGAGGCTTGCCCTCACCAGCAGGGGGGTAGGTATTATCCAATCCACTGAGGGACCAAATGGAACAAAAGGCAAATGAAGGGCAAATTTCTCTGTCTCTTCTATAGCTGGGACGTCTCTCTGTTCCTGCCTTTAGACCTCAGAGCTACGTCTTCTCATCCCCCTGCCCACCCCCGTCCCCTCACTACCTTCCTGCCCCCTTACTCTCCCTCTGGCTCACTCCACTCCAGCCACACTGGCCTCCTTGCTGTTCCTTCAATATTCCAGGCCTGCTCCTGCCCTGGAGCATTTGTTCCAGCTGTTTCCTCTGCCTAAAACACTCTTCCCACAGATCTCTCATCAGCTCTGCTACCTTCCTCACCTCCTGCATATCTTTGTTCAAATCTCACCCTCTCATTGAGGCCTCTGCTGAACACCCTACATAATACCGCAACTTCCCCTATCATCCTGGGACACTTCATCTTTTTCTTCTTATTGTCCACACCACTTGTCACCTTCTAACATATTGTCATGTTTACTTATTGTGTGTCTATCTTCCCTCTGCTGGAATGTAGATTCCATGAGGGCAGAGATCTTCATTTTGTTTGCTGATAAAACTCCTAAAATAGTGCCTGGCATGCAGTAGGTGCTGAATAAATATTTACTAATGAATTGTAAGGATTCAATGTGACATTGCAAGTAAAGCACTTAACAACAGTGGCTGGCTCATACAAAATGCTCAATAAATAGCAGATACTATTATGATGCTTGAGGAGACCTCACCTCCATCCTTGCTGGGGCTAGCCTCCTCATATTCTATCTCAGAAGGTGTTGTTTCTGAAGCCAAGCAGGACCCTGTGGGGCTCCCAGGTACAAATCTTTTCTGTGTTCCCATTTCTTGTTTGTAGAAAATAGGCTTTATTTAGAGCAGGTTCAAACAGTTGCTAATCAGGGAAGGGAGGGAATGCAGAAACAAGGGAGGAACAGTGAAGAAATAGTGCAGCCTTGGGTCAGGGTCCTGGTTCTTCCTGAAGAAATATACATAACAATATCTTTTCTTTTTTTAAATAAATTTATTATTTTTTTTGGCTGCGTTGGGTCTTCATTGCTGCTCGCGGGCTTTCTCTAGCTGTGGAGAGCAGAGGCTACTCTTTGTTGCGGTGTGCAGGCTTCTCATTGCAGTGGCCTCTCTTGCTGTGGAGCACCAGCTCTAGGCATGCGGGCTCAGTAGTTGTGGCTCGCAGGCTCCGTAGTTGTGGCTTGCGGCCTCCAGAGCATAGGCTCAGTAGTTGTGGCACACAGGCTTAGTTGCTCCACAGCGTGTGGGATCCTCCCGGACCAGGGCTCAAACCCGTGTCCCCTGCATTGGCAGGCAGATTCTTAACCACTGCACCACCAGGGAAGTCCCTCATAACAATATCTTTGAGTTCTTCTGCAGGAACTAAGGCCCCCACCCAGGAGGAGGATGGTAACTTCAGCCTGAGCACAAGATTCCTGGAACCACCCTGTTACCTCACCACCAGCCAATCAGAAGAAAGTCACACACCTTGCAGCCCTCACCCCAAATTTTGCCTATTAAAAACTTTTCCCCCCCAAACAGTTGGGGAGTTTGGGGATTTTGAGCATGAGCCACCCATTTTCCTTGCTTGGCCCTGCAATAAACCTTTCTCTGCTCCAACTCTGATGTTTCAGTCTGTTTGGTGTCACTCTGCTTCAGACACATGAACTTGTGTTCGATAACACTTCTATTGAATACTAACAGCAGATCTCATCTTAAGGTAATTACTTACTTTATTTATTTATTTATCTATTTTAATTTCTTCTTAGTCTCCTGCTAGATTCCATTCATCTTTTGGTCACAACACCACTCTCATTCAAAGGTCTAGGTTAGGTGGGATCCATCTGCTGTGGCCATCATAGCACTTTATAGTTTCCAGATTACGACTGCCTAAACCTTATTGTAACAAAGACCTAACCATCTGTCTTCCATAAGAATGGAAGCTCCATGCGGGCAGGTCTAGGCTGCATTTCCCATTTGCTCACTTCGGTCTCCCAGCTCAGTACCCAGCATGAAGCAGGTACTCAATAAATGTTGGGGGGATGAATAGATGAAAGAACATACTAGGTCCCCTTGCTAAAAAGGCTTAGAGTTCTCTAACTAGTGAGAGGTTGAAGACAGCCTTTGGAAAGAGTTTTGATTATCCCTATCTTTTGGTTGAGCAAATTGAAAATCAGAGCATCTAACAGTCTTGCCTATGAAGACTCAGCAGCCCAGGGTTGCCATCTTTCCATCAGAGCAGAATTTCTAAGGGATGGGTGGGTGGGAAGTACTACTGATTTCACTGCAGCATCACCTCCTCCAGGAAGTCTTTACAAATCCCCTGGGGGACAGTCATTCTCAGTTTCCTCTGGATTCCCAAAGAGTTTATCACTTTTTTATTATTCTATGGTTTTCCCCACAGCCCCGGATTATAACCGCTGGTCTGTCTCCCTTTCCTCTGGACTATGCACTCCCCTGAGCCAAGCTAGAGCAAGCGCCCCTCTGGAGTCACCTGGCCCAGGTTTGAATCCGGCTCCACAACTTACTAGCTGTGTGACCTTCGTTTAAAAACTGGGCTTCTCTGGGCTCTCCTCTGGAAAGTGGCTAAGTAATGTCACAGACCTGATGGGGCTGTGGAGGGACAGAATCTGATCAGGCAGATTAAGTGCTTGGCCTTTATTTTGTCAAGGCTCAAGGTTCTGTTTCTCAACAAATCTTTGGTGAGCAGTAGGAATTTGGGGACAGTGTCCAGAACTGGAGTCGGGAGCTTTGACTTCCAGCCCTGAACGGCCGAGTGACCTTGGCCAAATCCTCCTCCCCTCTTCAAGTCGCAGGTCTGGGGTCTGAGCACAGACGGAGTTTTTCCTGACGAGGCCCCTCCCGGTTGGTGACATTCTAAGATTCCAGGAGCGAATGAACTTGGGGGGTGGGGGGGAGGGAGGAGGAGGGGGAAGGGGGGACGGGGGGAGGCGGGACGAGCCCGATTGGGCCCCGCTCGCCACGTGTCCGGCCCGGGAGCCGAGGACTGTCCTCCCGGCCCGCCCCTGCGCTGCGGCTGCTGCTGCTAACGGGCTCTGACCCAGCGAGCTCCGCGTCCGCGCGTCCGCCTGCTCGTCTGTCTGTCCGCTACAGGAGGCTTCCGCCGCGCGGTGAGTAGGTTGAGGTAGGAGATGGGATCGCTCCAGTGGACTCCCACCCCTTCCGGCGGGCTGCAGGGGTGCGGGGGGCGAGCCATAAATGCCCAGTCATCGCTGACCCACGCCTGCCGCCGGCCCCGGGGAGGGGCGCGGGATGTGGGGGCCGCGGGGCCCGGGAACCCGAGGGCGCGGGAACCCGAGTGGGTCGCGGGCAGGGCGCGTCTGGGGCAGCGCAGCGGAGCAAATCCACTGCCGCAGGCGGGGAAGCGGAGGCGGAGGGCGGGCGGGCTGCGGGAGGGAAGGGAAGAGAAAGGAGGGGAGGGGAAGGGAAGGGAGGCGAGGGGAGGTGAGGGGAGGCGAGGGGAGGGGAGGCGAAGGGAGGGCCGGCTCTGCAGAGGGTGTGGTGGAGGGGCGGGGGGCACCTGGGCCGGGGCCACGCAAGCTGCTGGCCGTGCTTTGCGGGACTGAAGCGACTCTGAAGGCCCGGGGCTGGAGGCAGCTGGACGGAGGACGGACCCGCAGGGAAGGGTGTAGCTGAAGCCGAAGACTGAGGGCATGAGGAGTCCGACCCTGGGCTGCACCTGAAATGGTGGTCGTTGGGGCAGGGCTCTTCGTGTGCAGACTGATGGGGGACCGGCTTGCCACACCTCAGGGCCCTAGTGGACCCTCCCGCCCTCTTGGGGCCACTCCTCGCCTCTAAAGGAGACTCCCAGCTGGGGTGCAGGGGCCTTGTGATGGGCCAGAGGCCCCACCCTTCTTCCTGCTCCCTCTCAGCCCAGTTTCGGCCTTTCCAAAGCTTGGGGGCGTCAGATGACTCCGCAGATGCTAGCATGGGAGTGAAATACCCTGAGTGGGAATCCCAGCTCCACCAACAACGTGCAGTGTGACCTTGAATCCGTAGCTTTCCCTTTCTGAGCCTCAGTTTCCTTCCTCAAGTCCAGAGCTGATAAACCCAGCCTCTCAGAGGAAACAATGGCTGTGAAAATTGATTTATCTGTCAGCTGCAAGGAATGATTACAGGTTTGGGAAGTCTTGATTACAGGCCTGGGAAGCCTGGCCTACCCAGCTAGGCTGTGCAAGGGGATGGGGTGGGGGGGTCGTTTGGGAGGATCCACCCTTTGCTTCCTCCCTCCCCCTCCTTTTCTCTAAACTCTGGTGGGTCTTCCCCAACAATACCAAATTTGGACATACGGCTCCTGGGTTTGTAAAAGAACTCTGGTTTCCCCGGTCCACCCTTTTCCCTCACTTCCCCTTCCTCCCCTCTACCCAAAGCACACCTTAAACCGCCCGCCCCACTGACCCAAATGGGATATCGTGACCTGCTTAGCCCTCCCTTTGGAGGTGAATGACTGCCCAGCTTCAGCTGCCATGGACCCTGCCCCCTCTGGCTGGCAGGCCCTGTGCCATGGCAGAGGGCACTGGCCTAGGGGCCAGTGGAAAGCTGGGTCACAGTTCCAGGTGCCAGGGGTCCTTGGGCAAGCCCCTTCCTTCTCTGTGCTTTAGTTACCATTCTGTAGCAAAGTCTGCTGAACTGGCTGACCCCTTGCAGTGCTGGCGTTCTAGGATTCAACTGTTCTAAGATTTAGGATTGTGGGAGTAGGGTGGGGCAGAGGCCTCTATCCCCCTATGCAGCTGTGACAGTCACTCACCCATCTTTCTTTGCCTTCCACTCCTTGTTCCCGAGGCGCGGGCTGCTGGGATACAGAAAATATTTGTGGTTTCCGGGTAAGGGTCACAGCTGTTGCTGGGGCAGACTGTGGATGTGAATGTGCAGAGGAGGGGGCTGCCCCTGGGAAGTCAGGGACCTGGCCTCTTGGGGCTTGTTCCTGGGACAGGGTCGGGGAGCTCTGCAGTGTTGGGTAGCCGCCAGCGTCTGGAACATCTGCACTGCAGCACCGGAAGGAGCCCTGGGCCACCAGGCTCCAGCCACACCCGGTCCCAGCCTCTGCCCTGCCACTACCACCTGGAGCCCTGGGGACACGCCTACCCCTCTGAGCCTTAGTGCCTGCCTCTCTAGAGGGACAAGAGCTGTGCCCAGGGCACCCCGCTGGTAAAATGGGTTGGAGTTGCCTGGCTCTTCTTCATGGCCATTCTAGAATTTTCCAGGGACGTCCAGTAGTGTCACCAGCCTCACCCCACCCAACCCCTCCAAGATGCTTCCTGGGTGGGGACAAAGCACAGGATGTGGTCTCTACCTTGATTTTCAAGCAAGCATGTCCCTCTACCTCCCTCTCAAAAGAGGAGAGGAAGTCTTGGGTGAGGGTGCCTTTTTTCATCCTTTTAAACTTCTTGGTTTGGAATCCAGCCATACTCCCTTTCCTCCTGGGGTTGAGAACCCTCCCCACTCACCCCACCCCCAGACTGGCTAAGGAGGAGTGCCTGTCCTTGGGTTCTTGGAGCCTCAGATCCCCTACCTGTAAAATGAGGATGAGGTTGATAGCCCCCTCATGAGATTATAAGATGGGAGATGTGAAAAAGTGCCTTGTAAACTGTAGAGTGCCCTGCCCAGAGAACCAGGTGCTACTGTGGTGTGGTACCACAGAAGGGTGTGGTGCTTGGGGAAGCAGGTGACCCGAGCCTCAGGTTCCTCATCTGCAAAACGGGTGTCCTTGTAAATAACAGTAACATAGTCACTTCTGTTATTTATTGAACCCTTCTAACTTACCAGGCCTTGGCTGAACCCTATGTTAGATGCTGTTACCATGCCCATTTTGCAGATGTGGAAACTCAGCCCTCAAAAGTTTAGGGTAGAAAGAATATTAAGACTTACATAGGGTGTCCTGTGTGCCAGGGCGTCTTCTAAGCACTAGATATGTCTTAATTCTTTTCACGCTCACCACAACTCCTCTGAGGTGAGCATAATTTTTATCCCCCATTTTACATTTGAGGTTAAGTACGTGCCCAAGGCCACACAGCTCCTAAATAACAGGTCAGGCTCCGATCTCAGGCAGTCTATGCTTTGCTGTCTCTCACAAAAGTGACCTGAGCATTCCAACCCAGGCCAGTCCAACTCCAAACCCGAGGCCCCTGGATCATATCCTGGGGCCTTGTCCTGCCTGAGGATCAATGATTCTGGGTCAGGAGAGGGAAAGACTCTGCTCTCTAAGAAACCCTAGTGCCCTGAGCTGGGGGGTGTGCCTGGGCACAGGGCCAGGAATGGCATTTACTCTGGCTTCATTAAAGGCAGGTCCTGGAGGGCGGAGGGGCTGGTCTTTGGTGTCTCCCTGCAGACTGGGGGAGGAGCCATCAGGAAAGGGGAAAGGGAAGGGTCTAGATTTTGTAGGCCAGGGGCCTCCAAAGTGAGGTACATACAACCTGGGAGGCACTAAGATGATTTTCTGGGATGCTGGAAGAAACTGTTAGACTTCTTATTATATATGCTTTTAATCTTATGCTTTAAAAAGTATATGTTTGTTTATCATGATGAATGATCATTTTTTTTCTTTTGTTACTGGTGGTGTATAGGATCAAAAAAATTATCAGATCACTGCACAAAATTTGTCAGCTTCGTTGGGGTGGGAGATTCGTCTGTCTCATTGTTCTACTCCCAACTCCTGCCAATGGGCATGCAGGAGGCGCTCAATAAATAGGTTTTGAAAAGTGAGCCTCTGCTTAATCACTAATTTTCTTTATGAGCTGGGCAAGTTACTTAACCCCTCAAGTTATTTCCTCTCCTGGCTGTATAATGAGTCTGAAAACCAGTAGGCAAGGTGATTCCTTTTTATTCTGTGATTTTTCAAGGGAGTCACTAAAGAAAGCATGAAAACCACTCAGTACCTTTCACTCAACAATCCTTATGAACCACACTTAGTAGTAAGGGTACATTAAGGAAGCATATACAATAATTTTAAAGAAAAGGTAAAATCATCCCTCAGATATAAAAATGATCATGTGCTAAATATTTTATTCTACTCAATAATCAGTGACTGGACCAGGCAGATGTTAGAACCAGCTCAGAAGAGAATCAGTAGATGCCTCTATATTGAAAGGAATGTACAAATGGAGGCAAACTTGTTTTTCCACCAGAGGTGGGGGAAGGGAAGGGAAGTCCACTGAACCTTTATCAGATAGGACAGAATGAGCATGTCTCTAAGGATTATCGTGCATTTTTACAGATTTTTTTTCCCTCACAATACCTTGGAGACAAGCAGCCTCCATCTAATTTGAGGAATGATAAATCCACAATGGTGGACCCAAGCCACTCACGAGTAGATGGTTTTAGAGTCACACTGTGGTTCAGAGGTGGGAGAAATCCCTCCTGGCTTCCTAGAAAAGTTAGCAGAATCACCTAGGAAAGTTTTCAAAAATTACCAAAGCCCAGGCTTCATCCCTGGCCTGTTGAATCTCTGGGGGTGGCCTTATGTGTTGGTAAGTTCGAAAAACACCCCAGGTGGTATTAATAAAGCCAGAATTGAAAAGGCACTGGTTTTGATGCTAGAAGGCTGGTTAGAAAATGCCAGTGGAAGAGATTCCTGGTTTAGGCGGGAGAGGGTGTGGTAGTGGGTGATGAGGAGGAAGGCGAGGGCAGACAAATCAGGAAGGGTGTTAGGGGCCGTGAGTGCGGAGCTCAGAGGACCTGCATCGAAGAGGGGCCGTTGGAGATGAGTGGGCAGAGTCCCTCCGGCACTCCTGGGGCGCAGAGGTCTGGGTGATTATTTTTTGCATGATCTTCCAGGTTATTTATAAAATTTTTCTCAATTTGCCCTTACCCTCCACACCTGATCTCACCCCCTAATACTCAACATCTCCTCTCTCCTCTCAAAAGTACACTCTATTCCACCAAAGCCCACAGGCTACGTTTTGAGAACAGATATGCTTTTTCTTATGCCGCTGTTTCCTCTCCCCTCTTTCTTCTCCTTCCTCTGCTTCATTCCATCGAGTCCAAACTTTTTTTTTTTTGGTTGCGGCAGGCGGGCTCCTTAGTTGCATCATGTGAACTCTTAGTTGCGGCATGCATGTGGGATCTAGTTCCCTGACCAGGGGTCGAACCCGGGCCCCCTGCATTGGGAGTGCAGAGTCTTAACCCCTGTACCACCAGGGAAGTCCCGAGTCCAAACTCTTGATTGTGTACTTCTATCAGCCCTAACATGCATCTTTAACATTATATATGTATAGCAGACATCAACAATGGAACATGAAAGGACAAGATCAATTTAGAAAGTTGTAATAATCTCATTCTGCACCCCAATGAATCGTTGTGCCCAGTACCCCACTTTGGAGACCACGGCTCTAATAACGGTGATTGTGATAACAGAAGCTACCACTTATTAAACATTTACTCTGAACCTGACCATGCTAAGTATTTTACCTGCCTTACTTCATTGAATCTTTACAAAAACCTTATGAGATTATCATTTCTGAGATGAAGAAACCGAGTCAGAAATGATGTAACTCACCCAAGGTCATGAGCAGTCAGGATTTGAACTCAGGCCATGACTGCAAAGCCCGCATTCTTTATTACAGTGCCACCCTGACTCCTTTGTAAATGTTTGGGACTTCATATGCATCTTGTAGATGTGGAAATTGAGATTCATATTTAGGTAACTTACAAAATTACTAATTGGTGGGGAGCCGAGCTGTGACTCAGTCCTTTTGCAGGACTTGGACAAGACCTTCTGTCTGGCTCTCGGTTTCCCCAGTGCTATAGTTAGGCAGTGGTGGTTGAGCCAGCCCTGGTATTCTCTACCCCAGAGTGTTCCTTCTGGAGCGAGTCCTGATTGCTTGCAGCCTAAAGGACTAAGGCAGGAGGTGGCCAGAGCAGCACAAGGCCACCAGGCAGCTCTATCCTTGAATGGGTTTCTGGCAAATGGGTTTCTGGAATGATTTGCCATGATGAGCCTTCATGGAAATCCAGGTCCAAAGAGATTCAGGGTTCCTGAGAGGAGAGAGGCACTGGTGTATAGTGGCCATACCTGCCAGTCTTGAGAAGCTCTTTCAACCAAGATGGTGAAACTTGCCTCTTGGGGGTGGGGTGGGAATAGAGAGGAGTCCTGTGGCCTTGGGGGAGAACTCTCCTAGGACTGATATTCTGAGATTTTGCTGTGAAAATCCCTGGTTGATACCTACAAAAGCCTCTCACATCCACTCTGGGTTTTCCCAGGGAGGGAGTGATATTATCCACATTTTGCAGATGAAGAAACTGAGGTCTAGAGAGACAACCTGGCTTGTCTGAGGTTACAGAGGGGCAGGCTGGGAACCAGAACCTGGGTCTTTTCCTTCGGCCTCTTCCTAACGTCCCTGTTGTTACCCCGGGGGTGGGATGCAGGGATGTCAGCCATTGTCTGGGCCTGGTAAGTCACTCATCCTCCCTGAGATGCCTTTACTTCATCTAGAAAGTGAGGGGCTTGGAAGTGATGGATTGCTAAGGGCCCTCTGGGGTTCTGAAACATTGGATATAAAACATTTGTTCAGGCAACCTGAGAAGTGTGGTCTGGGTCGCTCTGGGAGAGATCAGAGCCCCTCGTAAAGCCGGGGTAGATGGCGCCTCTGTGATTACCTCCAGAGCTTCCCTGAAGCCTCAGAGGAGGGGCTCTGGGAGCTTGGCCCCCCTGAACTGCAATCAGAACATCTAGTTCTGGAAGTTTGCTTTCCATGTATACACAAGATGTGCACTCACAAGAGGCACATATAAACTGCTCTCAGAGCTGAGAGTATTTTCCCAAAGACTCGGAGGCCCCTCCTCTGAGCCGTCCAGATGGGCCTGGGCTGCCGCCAGCAGCTGAAGTTTCCAGCAACAAGGCCAAAGGAAAATGCATCGAGGCTGGAGGTGCAGGTGATGGGCCTCAGATGACTTCCTGGGCCTCATGCAGTCCCTTTTTGTCTGCTGGCCTTGGAGCTCCCTCACCTTTTGCCCACACCATCCCCCAGAGCTGGGGAAACCCAGAGCTGGCTCCTGGCCAGACCCTAGGGTAGATGTGGGTTCCCGCTCCCCCTCGGGGGAGTTTCCATTTCCTGAGGAGAGCTCAAGTTTGTACCAAAGGGCCCCTGGTTGTCAGGGAAACAGCAGGGTTTCCACAAGTTCTGCTGTCAGCTCGCCACGGTTACAGGCAGATCACTGCCCTCTGCTCTTCACTCCCAAGCCCATCATGTCACGTCTGTCTGCTGACTGTAGTTTGGGGGACTTATATGCAGGCAGTGGGGACACATGGGTAAACATGACAAAGCCCTGTCCTCAGAAAGTCCCCCTAGCACACTGAATGCCACCATTTACTGAGAACACATCTCTGCCTGGCCTTGACATAAGTTGGGTCTCATCCTCCAACTCTCCAAGGCAGGAAGGGGAAAGCCCCAATTCTGTACTTAAGATAACCTTGAATTCAGAGATGAGCAATGTGCCCAAGGTCACATAGCTAGTAAGTGACAAAACGGACTTGAATCCAGGTCTGTCTGTCTGACTCCAAACCTATGTTCTCCCTGCTGTGTCACACGTCTCCTGTGGCCCCCAGAGTGAGAGCAGGATTATGGGCTGAGATCAGGGGCTGATTTCCCCTCAGTGTTTTTTTTTTTTTGGCGGGGTGGGGTAGGGGTGATGGTATGTGAAGAACTGGAGAACATTGAGGTTACGCATCTCCTTTGTTTCTACCCTCTGTTCTAGTTCAGTTCCTTGTAGCTCTTACTGGATATAAGTCTGATAGAGTTTGTAATTTTTACTTTTAAAAAGTAATACATAGACATGGTTTAAAAAGATCAAATTGTGCAGTCCTGACTACAATGGACAGCACTGGTCCTTCCTTCTCCTCTTATCCCAAGAAGATTGTGGCTCTTCCGTCTCTGCTCCTGCAGAGAGCTCTCAGTAGCCCACCCGCTCCCCCTTCTCTTCCCCTTTCCAAAGCAGCAACGTCCCTTTTTACATTTCTTTTTAGATAAGATATCTTTGTTTCTTATTCCTTCACTGCAGACCCTGTGTCCTGACACCCCTTTCAGTGAGGTCGTGTGTCCTGTTTGTTCTGTTCCCCACCCATGATCTGTCCCATCAGAGAAAAACCCAAGTCTTTACAGTGGCCTTAGGCACTGGTCCCTTGATGCTGCGTCTTACCAATGTCCCCGCCCCACTCCCTGCCGCCATATCAGCCACACTGAGCTCCTTGACCTCACTGCCTTCAGGTAGCCACGTGGTTCAGGAGGCCCCTGGCCACTCCACCTGAGATCACACCCCTTGTTACTCTCTCCCAACCAAGCTTCATCTTTTCTCCTTAGTTTTTATCATATGTTTGTTATCCTTCCCCATTATAGAGGAAGCTCCAGAAAAGCACATGTTTTAGAAAGTCTCTTTTATTTACTGATATATCCTCAGTGCCTAGATCAGTGCCTAATAGGAGTAGATGCTAAAGAAACCATAGCCCGTCAGATATTTGCAACAGGTGACCCAGAGCCCCTTGAGGGTGCCCATCTACAGACTGTTAAGCCCTGAATTCTGGAACTGTTCTTGGTGACTTGGAAAGAGAGCACGCGTGGTGCAGATGGCATGGACCCTGGGATCTAGACTTTGTTGAATTCAGGGTCTTTTTTTAATTTAAATGTAGTTGATTTACAATGTCATGTTAGTTTCAGGTGTACAGCAGAGTGATTCAGCTTTTTCAGATTCTTTTCCATTATATGTTATCACAAGATATTGAATGTAATTCCCTGTGCTATGCAGTAGGTCCTTGTTGTTTATTTCATATATAGTGAATTCAGTTTTAAGCTGTATGATCTTGGGCAAATTATTTAACTTCCCTGAACCCCCATCCTCAGTTTCCTCCTCTATAAAAAAGGGGAATTTGACTCCAGGAAGGCTTGCTGTGAGGATTAAGTGAGACAGCATCTGGGAAAGTGCCCTGCATGGCCTGGAGGAATCGTGCTGGTTAGTAGTCGTGCTCTTTCCCTCTTTCAAGTTCTCCTGGTTCCAAGAGTCTTTCCCATCCTGGTGTGAGCATCTGGACACTGGCTAGTCCATCCATTATCCTCCAAAAACTGTGCCTGGCCCTGAGCTGGGTCTTTGGGTGTGATTGAACCTGAAGGGCTGGAGGCAGCAGGAAAACAGCAGCGGGAGCACACTCTCCCTTGAAAGGAATGAGGCTGAGGAAATTTAGGGGAAAGAATGGAGGGAATCAGAGTGCAGAGGAATCTCATGGCATTTCTTTTTTCTCCACAGTGTTTTCTGCTGCAGAACCTGAGACCATGGCCAAACTAGCACAGGTAAGGAGCCTTTCCCCTCCTATAGTACTTCCCCTGGGCCTGGGCTTCTCCTAGAGTCACTGGGCCTGCAGCACAGATCCCTGGTACCTTCAGTTAGAAAGGAGCTGGAGAGGTTCTCAGGCTTTGCTTGCTCCTATTATAAGTCACAGCTCTTTCAGATGCAAGTGACCAATGACAACATACAACATCCTAAGCAGAAGGGAGGTGTATTGGCTCACATGACTGAGAAGCCCAGGGCTTCAGGTCTGGCTGGATCCAGGGGCCCACGTGATATTGTCAGGATTCTGCCTTCGTGAACCAGGCCTCCTCTGGGTGGCTTCATTCTTGGACACATTCTTCCTTAATTGTTCATACTAGCCATCATCAGCAGCTCTAGGCTTCCATTCTGCTTCCTGGGCAGCGTGCAGGATACAACATAATTTATACCAAATGATTCCAGGGAAAGTCTGGGGTTTGGTTTTCATTGGCTGGGCCTGGGTAACTTGGATCCAGGCGGTAGAGCTGGTCCCACCTGAACTGCCTGGCCCAAGAGTCGTTCCCCCAGGAAGGGAGACGGATACTGGATAGGCAAAAGCATTAAAGGGTCCTCTCTGCTCTGGAGGTGGATTTGGGTCCTCTCTGTCACATGCATTTGGGATTAAGTTTCCCTGGCTTGGGAGACACCAGTCTTTCATGCTGTCTGAGCGCTTTGCTGGGCTGTGGAATTTGAGGTATATCAGAGCTTTTACTCCTGTGTGTGGCCAGGATTAGGTTCCGTCCTTGGTCAGAGCTAGGTGTTGTTCTAGGGTCAGGGTTTGCCTGAGAGTGATCCCTTTTGGCTGGCCTTAGATAAAAAGACGTGGTCACTGCAACAGTGGGGTTGAAAAGGGAGAATAAAACAAAGGGACCCCTGACTTGGCCCCTTTGGTCCCTCATGTCAATCATAGAGCTATTGGCCACAGACATAATACAGGAGCTGTGTGATCTTGGGTGAGTTCTTTACCTTCTCTGCGGCCCCAGTTTCCATTATGAGGTGATTGAGCTCAGTGATAACTAAACTTTGTCCCCATCTTCATGACTTGCCACCCAATGAACAAGGGCCTTAAGGATGTCTATTCACAATTTTTGAAGAGCGCAGTGTGTTATATGATGTAGGATCAGTACTCAAAAAAGTCTTAGCCGTGGCCTCCCTGTTGGCCTCTGAGGAGCACACTTTGCACAAGTGGCCTCTCTGACCAGGAGAGAGTGCTAGTGGTTATAGACAAAGATCCAAGGCGTAGTTGTTGTTGCTACCCATTTCCCATGAGTAATCATCCCAGAGTTACTTCCTGAGAGGCATTCGAATTGCAGGGTTCTGGATGACCCAAGCGGACAGATCAGGTCCTGGGAGACCAGGGTGGCCAGGACCTAGGGCACACATCTTTGGACTCCTGGACCAGTGCTCCCAGACCCTGCTGTCTGCCTAGCTGACCTGTGCTTTCTTGTCACCATGGACCAGCAGCCATAGACATCCTACAAGCGAGAGTCCTAGGATGGCAGAGCCTTAGGGGGTCCCTTATCCTGTGGGATGAGTTGGAGCCCCCATGCACAGGGCTAATGCTCTGGTGGGAGCAGTAAAGGAGCTCTGGGGGCCCGCAGGTTGAGGAAATAGGAAAAGCTGCCTGGAGAGAGCTACTTGAGGAAGAACAAGGGAGCTGAGAGTGCTTTAGGTAGAGGGGATGCTGGAACAGAGGGGCAGAGGGGAGAGAACGTAGTGTGTGCAGGGCAGTAAAAGCAATTTGGATGCTTGGAGTGCAAGGGTCGGGGGAAAGAAGAAGGGGGCTGAAGACAATACAGATCTTCCTTGACCTACAATGGGGTTGCCTCCCAGTAAACCCATGGTTAGTTGAAAACATCATGAGTTGAAAATGCATTTAAATCCACCTACCCCGCTGAACATCAGAGCTTAGCCTCACCTACCTTAACTGTGCTCAGAACTCTTCTATGAGCCTACTGTTGGACTAAATCATCTAACACACAGCCTATTTCATAATAGAGTGTTGAATATCTCATGTAATGTATTGAATACGGTACTTGAAGTGAAAACCGGAATGGCTGGGTACAGAATAGCCGTCAGTGTATTAGGTGACCACTCTCGTGGTCGCGTGGCTGACTGGGAGCTGCGGCTTGCTCTTGCTGCCCAGCATCATGAGAGAGGACCCTACAGCATATCGCTAGCCCAGGAAAAGGTCCAAATGTACAATTCGAAGTACAGTTTCTACTGAAAGTGTATCACTTTTTGAAAAATCGAAGTTGAATCAGTCGGGTACTGCCTGTGCTAGGGAAGAGTGAGAAAGGTCTTCCTTCCACTGAGCTGAAGTTTGTGTCTAATGCTCCCAATCATTAGCACCCCAACTCTGCTCCTGTGCACCCCTTCCCAATACACACATGCGTGCACACACGTGTACACACACACACACAAGCACAGAACAAGCCACTCCCTCTTTTCTCTGGTCCAGGTCACCCCCAGTTACTTCTACTGTGATCTCTGTGCCAATTCTCCCTCTTTCCTTCCAGAAGGGGGGACCCTGAGGCCCAAAGTCATAAAGAAGTAGTGTGGCGTCATAGAAAGGCCCAGAGGCATGGCTCTGTGGCCTTCATTTCACAGGGGTGTTCTGGGTTTGACGTGAAGGTGAGCATAAGAACGCTTAGGGGACAGGGCGAGAGTGGCAGGTGTTGGTGCCTGCAGCTCCAGGAGCTGCAGAGGGGAGGCCTGGGCCAGGCCCGCTCAAGGCGGCTCTCAGGTGGAGTCCTGGCTGGGCAGCCACCTCTCTGACTCATGTGGCTTAGGTTCCCGAGCGGCCTCGGGACTCCTGCTCTAGCAGCAGCCTGGGTGGAGCCTGGGGTCCAGGCTGCTCACCAGCTGGCATCGGGGCCTGCTGAATATTTCAGGGTGGAAAGTCCTTCCTCCTCTTCTCTCCCCTCCCCTCGCGGGTACTTGAGGCCAGGAACCTGTGTGCCGGGGGAGTGGCAGGCAGTCAGGGTGAGGGGGAGAAGTGGGGACAGCTGTGCAGGTGGCACTTGGAGATGCAAATTCACCAGGTTGGTGTGAGAATGACCAATGTTGGGAAACCTGGGTGATTTGAAGGACTGTCCCTGCATCTCTAAATGTGACCAGTGCTGGGGCCCCCCTGCACCGCCCTCTCCTCGTGGCTGTGATCCTGCAGGGTGCTGGGATAACTAGTCTGACAGCCTACTTATTCTTTTTATTTTTATTTTTTTAACGTCTTTATTGGAGTATAATTGCTTTACAATGGTGTGTTAGTTTCTGCTTTATAACAAAGTGAATCAGCTATACATATACATATATCCCCATACCTCCTCCCTCTTGCGTCTCCCTCCCACCCTCCCTATCCCACCCCTCTAGGTGGTCACAAAGCACCAAGCTGATCTCCCTGTGCTATGCAGCTGCTTCCCACTAGCTATCTATTTTACATTTGGTAGTGTATATATGTCCATGCCACTCCCTCACTTTGTCCCAGCTTACCCTTCCCCCTCCCCATATCCTCAAGTCCATTCTCTAGTAGGTCTGTGTCTTTATTCCCATCTTGCCCCTAGGTTTTTCATGACTTTTTTTTTTTTTCTTAGATTCCATATATATGTGTTAGCATACGGTATTTGTTTTTCTCTTTCTGACTTACTTCACTCTGTATGACAGACTCTAGGTCCATCCACCTCAGTACAAATAACTCAATTTCGTTTCTTTTTATGGCTGAGCAATATTCCACTGTATATATGTGCCACATTTTCTTTATCCATTCATCTGTTGATGGACACTTAGGTTGCTTCCATGTCCTGGCTATTGTAAATAGAGCTGCAATGAACATTTTGGTACATGATTCTTTTTGAATTCTGGTTTTCTCAGGGTATATGCCCAGTAGTGGGATTGCTGGGTCGTATGGTAGTTCTATTTTTAGTTTTTTAAGGAACCTCCATACTGTTCTCCATAGTGGCTGTGTCAATTTACATTCCCACCAACAGTGCAAGAGGGTTCCCTTTTCTCCACACCCTCTCCAACATTTATTGTTTCTAGATTTTTTGATGATGGCCATTCTGACCGGTGTGGGATGATATCTCATTCAGACTATACTACAAAGCTACAGTAATCAAGACAGTATGGTACTGGCACAAAAACAGAAATATAGATCAATGGAACAGGGTAGAAAGCCCAGAGATAAACCCACACACATATGGTCACCTTATCTTTGATAAAGGAGGCAAGAATATACAGTGGAGAAAAGACAGCCTCTTCAATAAGTGGTGCTGGGAAAACTGGACAGCTACATGTAAAAGGATGAAATTAGAACACTCCCTAACACCATACACAAAAATAAACTCAAAATGGATTAAAGACCTAAATGTAAGGCCAGACACTATCAAACTCTTAGAGGAAAACATAGGCAGAACACTCTATGACATAAATCACAGCAAGATCCTTTTTGACCCACCTCCTAGAGAAATGGAAATAAAAACAAAAATAAACAAATGGGACCTAATGAAACTTAAAAGCTTTTGCACAGCAAAGGAAACCATAAACAAGACCAAAAGACAACCCTCAGAATGGGAGAAAATATTTGCAAATGAAGCAACTGTCAAAGGATTAATCTCCAAAATTTACAAGCAGCTCATGCAGCTCAAAATCAAAAAAACAAACAACCCAATCCAAAAATGGGCAAAAGACCTAAATAGACATTTCTCCAAAGAAGATATACAGATTGCCAACAAGCACATGAAAGAATGCTCAACATCATTAATCATTAGAGAAATGCAAAGCAAGGCTACTTATTATTGTTGTGCAAAGACCCACATGGGAGAGAGACTGACTTGCAGCTGGCCAAGCCCGCCTCTAAGGGAGCGTTTTGATCGGGCCTTGTGTCAGCTGTTAGACTTCTGTCCTCCAGCATGGCATTGCCTCAGCTTTCAGGTGCAGCCTCTGCCCCAAATGCTGCCTCAACCACTGCACTGGGTGAGGAGGGAAGAGAGGGAGGAGGAGAAGCAGCAGCAGGAGAGAAGGTGTCAGCTTACTGCTGGGACCTCTTCCCTTCTTCCTGGGGGCTCTGCTTCCATCCTTCCCCTCTCCTCCTCCTTCCTTCCTGGCCACTTACAATCCCACGATCTTGGCAACTTTGGGCATCCGCAAGAGCCCTGAAGAATCTGGGCTTGCTTTCCTGACTGTTCTTGTGTGCTCTCGGCTCCAGGCCTTTGCCATGCTGTTTCTCTATATGAAGCCTTTTCCTTCCCTCCCCCACCCCTTGGGCCAGCTGTTGCTCATCCTTTAGGGCTCAGCTTAGCCTTCCCCTCCAGGAAGTCTTCTTTGATTGCTCAGGGTATGTTCACAGTTATGTATCCGCCCATACACCTATCCACCTAGGAAACAAATAGTGCCTAGTTGTGGCAAGCCTTGAGCTAGCTGCTGGGAATACATCAGTGAGCAAGACAGATACGCGTGGAGCTTTCTAAAGGGAGTATCTCTTTTCTGGTCTGGGTATCTGGCGTGTGTTACTCTTTCTTTCTCTGCCCAGCGCTGTGATCAGGTTGCAGGGGATTCACAGGTGGCGGGAAGAGGGCCGTGTCCCTTTCTGGTCATCCTCCCTGCCAGAACTTTAAATAGCAACCCTGCACCCACGCATGCATACCTTGGAGGAGCCAGCAACGGCTGACATAAACCAACAGAGCGTTCAAATTCCAGGCCAGGTCCTGCAGTGCAGGTGCCGGGAGACACAGGACGTGGTCGGAGGCTCATTTGCTGCCGTGCACTTCTTACTGCTCTAGGCACAGTTATGCGAGCCACCTCGCCCCTCCCATGAAGCCTGTCCTGGTTCCCTCATCCAGCTGGAATTGCCCTCCACTGTTTTCCCAAGTTGCTTTGCCTCTGTCATGGGGTATTTATTGCGAGCTCTATGCTAATTTGTGTTCTAGTCTCTCTCCTCCACTGGGTCAGAAGCTCATGAAAGTCAGGCTCGGGTCTTCTTTCTCCCTGAATCTTCAGCCCTTCGCATCGGACCTGGCACAGGCTAAGTGCCCTGTCACTGCACTGTGTGCTTAGTGCCCTGGGCTCTGGCATCCGCAGCTATCCCAGCTGTCGCTGCTCTCCGGGGCCCCATGGCTGACCCATATCTGACTTCTCTGTGAACCAACCCATTGTGCATTCAGCTTCGATGTCTAAGATTCTCTGACTCTGCCTCTCCCCGCCTTTGTCCCAAGGACCCAGCCAGCTTGTCCTCAGATGCCAGTTCATGGCTCAGTTCACTGGGCCCAGAAGAGCAGCACCTCATCTGGGGGTTGATTCTGAGGGTGGCTCTGGGCCCCGCACCCTGGGCCAGGACCCCACCCTCAGAAGCTGGCAGCTGCAAGCTTTCTGGAGCTAGAGAGCAAAGGGGAACTGGACAGAGATGTGGGTTCTCTGTGACCCCAGCAAGTGGCTTCCCTTTGTGGGGCTTGGTTTCTTTGTTTCCGTGATAGAGATCATCTTAAGCGCTTCTACAAGACACTAAAAAAAATCACACTCATGGAGGTGAAAGGGCTTTGTACACCGTAAAGTGCCGTAAACGTATGTGGGGCTCTGGTTACTTTTGCAGGAATCATTCCCACCCCCTGCACTCAGCCTGGCTTTTCTCTCTCCTGGGTCCTGGGAAAGCGGTGCCGAGCCGGGGGCTTGGCCGAGCTCTCCTCCCGTGGGGAAATGGTACCACCCTTGGGGCAGGCGGTGGCAGGAGGTACAGGGCGAGTCCTCCATACCCTTGCCTGGGCTTTCTGTAGCCAGCGCTCCGTTTCAGGGGTGGGGAGCTCAGCCACGCTCCAGGTGAGCGACGACGGTGTCTGGGGTAGGACAGTGCAGGTGGGGATGGAGAGAAGTGGGCAGATTCCATCTCACCGTGTCCTGGGTCTCTTCAGGTGAAAATACACCCCTGGGTCTTGCCGTGGCCATTATGGGGACTGGGTTTGGGGATTTGTGACAAATATCTGATCATTTTAGGGACAGCGGGGACCTTTATCCTGTGGCTAGGGCTGGGAACCCCGTTCAGGGCCAGCACCTCACCCTCTGCTGTTCTCTCCACAGGGTGCCAAGTACCGGGGATCCATTCACAACTTCCCGGACTTCGACCCCAGCCAGGATGCCGACACTCTGTACAACGCCATGAAGGGCTTCGGTGGGTGCTCGGCCGCCAGGAGTGGGGCCCCAAGGAAGAGAAGCGGGATTCAACTGGGCTTGAGCGTGTCCCCATACCAAAAGGATAGCCCTTTGGGTGGGCGGTGGGGTGGGATGGTGAGATGTACTCGGTCATTCTTTGGTCTCCTCTTTTTATTATTATAATTTTATAATGAACTGTTCCAGACGAATAAAAAGATCTAAGGAGTAGGAGAAACTTTACCCATAGACCTGCCACCCAACTTGAGAAATAGCACTTGCTTCCTCATACAGTTGAAACCTTCATGGTAGGTCCGCCTCCTGATAGCATCACTCTGTCTTTTCCCTTGGGGGTAAGCACTACCCTGAATTTGCTGCTTATTATTCTCTTTTCTTTTCCCTGTCACTGAAAGAACCCTGTCCTGGGCGTTAGGACACCTGGGTTTTTCTAAGCCAGGCTCATTGGGAGACCTTGGGTGAGTCGTTGCTCCTTTCTGGGCCTCAGTTTCCTTATCCGTGTGATGAGGAGCTAGATCACGGGCCCTCTGAGCTCAGATACTACATGTGCTAGGATCTCTCTCAGTGGTGGCTTGTCAGGTCCCCATAGATCCCCCCTCCAACGTCACTGCCTCACGCGAGCAGAAGGCTGATGCTGAGGACTTGCAGGGAGCAGCCCTGGCGGGCTTCCTGGAGGCAGGTTGGGGTAGGGTGACAGGTGCCTCCCCTCTTCTAGGCAGTGACAAGGAAGCCATACTGGAGCTGATTACTTCCCGGAGCAACAGGCAGAGGCAGGAGATCTGCCAGAACTACAAGTCCCTCTATGGCAAGGTAACCATGGCAACCAGAGGGCGGGTGGGATGGGGGGGTGAATGATTTCATTCACCTGTGTGTTCAGGGCCTTTCCTGAGTATTTTACTCCAGGTCAGCCTCTGTGCTGGCAGTTCTGCCCTCCTTTTTTCTTTTTCTTTTTCTTTTTTTTTTTTTGGCTGTGTTGGGTCTTTGTTGCTGTGCACGGGCTTTCTCTAGTTGTGAGGAGCGGGTGCTACTCTTCATTGCGGTGCGTGGGCATCTCATTGCGGTGGCTTCTCTTGCTGCAGAGCAAGGGCTTAAGTAGTTGTGGGCGCGTGGGCTCAGTAGTTGTGGCGCACGGGCTCTAGAGCGCAGGCTCAGTAGTTGTGGCGCTTAGTTGCTCCGTGGCATGTGGGATCTTCCTGGACCAAGGATCAAACTTGTGTCCCCTGCATTGGCAGGCGGATTCTTAACCACTGCGCCACCAGGGAAGTCCCCTCCTTTTTTCTTCTCTCAGGCAGGGACCATTCAGCCACTGGAACATCTAGAGCACCTGCTTCACGCTGGGCACTGTGTTAGGGGTTAGGGCTACACAGGTGAATAAGACCTGAGGGTGTTAACCCTATGGACTCACGAACCGTGGGAGAGACACACAGTGAACAAGTAAACAGAACACGGCAGGGAAGAGGCACAGTGCTGTGGACTTGAATTCTGCCATTTGCTAGCTGCGTGCCTCTGGGCAGGTTACCTGATGTCTCTAAACCCATTTCTGAAGGCTAATGATAGTATGTACCTCCACGAATGAGGAGTAAGTGAGATTACTTAGCCCAGTGCCTGTACAGAGTAAGTGCTCATTAAATGTAATTCTTACCATTATAACTGCTCTTCCATCTCCTCCTCCCTCTGCCCCGCAACCAGGACCTCATTGCAGACTTGAAGTATGAGCTGACAGGGAAGTTTGAACGACTGGTTGTGGGTCTCATGAGGCCACCTGCCTATAGCGATGCCAAAGAAATTAAAGACGCCATCTCGGTATGAAGCCTGGGTCTGCGCATGTGTGAGGGTTGGGGGCGTGGTTAATGGGAGGTTCCAACCTCTCCAGCAAGCTCTCAGTGAG
The DNA here is from genome assembly GCF_949987535.1 of Balaenoptera acutorostrata. Classification (NCBI taxonomy): domain Eukaryota; kingdom Metazoa; phylum Chordata; class Mammalia; order Artiodactyla; family Balaenopteridae; genus Balaenoptera; species Balaenoptera acutorostrata. The sequence goes on along the minus strand of NC_080065.1, from coordinate 135,895,535 downwards.
CCCTGCACCCACCCCGCACGTGTGTCCTGCTTCGAGGCAGCTTGCCCAAATCCTATCCCAGGGGGGCGCCATGGTCTCCTCCAGATGGGCAGAGGTGGGACAGGTGTCGGTGTGAGGCCTATACGCCCACCCCAGCAGCCTACAGTCCCGAGGAAGCAGGACACAGGGAAGTGGAGACAGATTGTGTCCGACACCCAAAGGCCAAGGGCATGTTAAAGGAGGTCATGAGGACAGGCCCTGGGCTCGGGGTGGCTGGAGAGGGCGTCACAGAAGATGAGAGGATCGAGCTGGGCCCAGAGCCTGGAGAGGATTTGGTTGATCAGAGTGGGCTGGAGAGGAAATGGCAGGAGCGGCTGAGGAGGTGTGTTCAGGATCTGAGGAGCAGCCCAGGCTAGTGGAGGTAGAAAGTCGCTCCCCACCAAGCAGGGAGAGACCAAATGCCCTGGAGTGTACTTAGCACTTTACAGTTTATAAAGTGCTATGATCTTTGCCTCAGATGAGCTAGTAAACATGAATTTGTTTCTAACTAATAAACTTAGCCAGGTAAGAGGTTATCACCTTCTCATTCTTCCTGTGAGTTCAGTAGAGCAACTAGTATCATCTCCATTTTATAGATGAGAAAAGAGAGGTGCAGAAAGATAAAGTTTTTTTAATGAGCAATCACAAAGCAAGCTGCAGGCAGAGGTGGCTCTAGAACCCCTGTCTCAGGGCAGCAGCTCCAGCTTGGTGCCTAAGAGCTGTGTTAGGGGCACCCTGAGTGCTGCGGGTTTCCTTGCTCTGACCACCCCAGGTTCCCATCTCGGGGCTGGTGGCCTCCCATCCCAACCCTTGACTCACATGCCCCTTCCCTTCTCCCAGGGCATTGGTACCGATGAGAAGTGCCTCATTGAGATCTTGGCTTCGCGGACCAACGAGCAGATCCACCAGCTGGTGGCAGCGTACAAAGATGGTGAGAAGAGCAGGAGGGGCCGTTCAGGGTTTTTCAGATGTGTAATGAAGGTGATCACAAGAGTAGGGACCCTAAGACTCTACCCATTCACCTTTTTTTTCTCCTTCCCTCTGTTCTGTCCATCCATCCAGTAAGTACCTGCTCTGTGCTGGGCAGTGTGCTAGGTTCTCAGGATATGGCGGTGGGCATCCGTATAGTTCCTGCCTGAGAGCTTATAGATTAATGAGGTAACAAGGGATACAGATAATAAACAGGTAAACAAATGAACATGATGATGACTTGTTGTGGTGAAGAGTTATGAAAGAAACAAACAGAGAACAAGCATCCGACTTTAACTGGGGAGGACGTGCTTCAGACAGGTGGTCAGGGAAGCCTGTCTTGGGAGGAAACGAGAAGGATCCAGTTGTACACAGAGTGGGGAAGAAGACCCAGGAGAGGGAATGGCAAGACCAAAGGCCCTCGAGCAGAATAAGCCTGGTATCCAGTGCGAGGCTAGAGCAGTAGAGGGCAGGACAGGATTACACAGGGCTGTGTAGGCCAAGAGAGAGAGACAATGTTTATTCCAAGCCCAGTGGGAAACAGAGGAGCCCACGATGAATGTGGGCTTTAAGACAGTCACCCATGTTGCTGTGGATTGGGGAAGCAGAGAGAACAGTCAGAAGGCTGTAGCCACTGTCCAGATGAGTAACGATGGTGTCTGGGGTAGGACAGCGCAGGTGGGGATAGAGAGACGTGGGCAGATTCCATCTCATCACATCATGGGTCAGTACAGAGAACTGTGAAAATACACCCTGGGTCTTGCCATGGCTGTCATGGAGACTAGGTTTGGGAATTTGTCACAAATATCTGATCATTTTAGGGGCAGCAGGGAATTTTATCTTGGTTTCGTGGGGTGTCCTGGGGATGGGGCTAGAGTTTGTGTTCCTTCCCCGCAGCCTACGAGCGAGACCTGGAGGCTGACATCATTGGGGACACCTCTGGTCACTTCCGGAAGATGCTCGTGGTCCTGCTGCAGGTTGGTCCACCTTGGGGCCCTCCCCGAGCTCTCTGCCAGGGTGCAGGGGGCTGTGAGCACCTTCTCCCTGTTTTCTCAAACAGGGTGGCCCGTGAGGGCCTCCTTGGTGGTTCTGCACATGTAAAATCCTCCTTGGTGTTTTGTGGCCTCCCTTCCCCCTCTGCCCATCTTATCCTCAAACTTGAGATGGTTTCTCTCTGGCTCACCTGGGTGTGGAATCTGAGCGTCCAGGGTCTATTCTGTCCCCCGTGGCTTGCACAGGCAGGTGACCTGCATTTCTTTTCACATACCCTGTCTTTCTTGTGCTCCTGTGTCCTCCTTCCTCTCTCCACACATACCCCTTCCCCCTCCTCTCCAGCCTCGCTCCTGCCATGGCTTCCCCAGCCACTGCACCTACCTGAGCTCACCAGCAGGGGCGCCAGCGGGGGCATAGCATCTCTGAAGCTGCCTGCGTGGCATTCCCCCGTAGCCAAGCCCTGCTACTCCCTCCCACCCACGGATGACATAAAAAAGAGCATAAAGATGCTGCACACGGTGTCCATGGCTGAGTTCTGCCTGTCCAAGTTGGGTTTTTTCCTTTGTTCATTTCCCCCCACATATTTTTTTTTTAAAAAAACACTTTGAGTTAGTTGCTAACATTTAAAACTAGGGAGATTTTGGTCCAAAACCAGATCTCTAGATTCTTTTGAATAATCGAAAGTTCTGGCAAAAGCAGGCCTGCATTCTGCACGACTGCGGTGGCTGGAGTACACATCCCACCCTGCTGCTTATCCTCTCCCTGCCCAGCCCCATGGGAACCTCTGTGACCGCTGGCCCCTTGGGAACAGGCATTGAGGTATCTCAGGTCCAGCTCCAAGGACCAAACTTTTAGGGAGCTTTATATATAAAGCCACCTCTTTGTTTCTTTCATTGCCCCCCCTCCCCCCGTTTTACAGCAGCTGCTCCCAGTTCTCTTCCTCGTGTTACCATAACTATCCTCATTCCGTATTAAGCAGCTGCGGAATTATCAGGAGATGATCTTCAAGAGTGGGAAAGCGTGGCCTTTGCCCCCGTTTTCAAAGCGCATGTTCCGAACAGGAGCGTTCCAGCCTGTATCTTGGAGTCAAGGATGTGGCCTCCTCAGTATCTAACATCTAGCAGGCGGTTACATGGCACGGATTGTAAGCGCACCGGCTCTGTCTCCTTAGGCTGACTCCCAAAGAGAACCAGGGGGTTTGAGATCCTGAAATGCACAGTTCAGGGGGAACAGGAGATAAGCGTAGGCTTGACCTCTGCCCACATAACTAGGAGCCCAGTATGGCTGGCCCCTGGCCCCCATGAGTATCCCCCTCTGTCTGATGGGGCATAGGGCGTGGGTGGAGTGACAGGAACACAAATAGGATTTGGTGCCTTCACAGCTTGTGAGCTCAGATCTCAGGCCCCCAGTCTCAAATCCTCATTGGTGAATTCCTTGGGTTAAGATATGGGAGCCCCTAACAGAATGCAAACATGCAGACCTTTGACCCCTATGATATTGTTGGATGGCCTCGTGGGCCATGCCAGGACTTGTGGCAGGAGTCCTATCCTCAGAGATGTTCTCATTACAAGGCTTCCTCTGGGGTGGAGGCACCTAGGAAGACATTGGTTATTCTCAGGACTCCCCTGTTTGGTCCAAGCTCCAAGGATGAGGGAGAAGCCAGTGGGAGGGGCCCTATGATTTGCTGCAAAATAGATGCTGTGGTCTGTTTTTTTTTCTTTTTCTTTTTTTTTTTGGCTGCCCTGCGCGGCGTGTGGGATTTCAGTTCCTCAACCAGGGATTGAACCCAGGCCCTCAGCGGTGAGAGCTCAGATCATAACCACTGGACCACCAGGGAATTCCCAGGTGCTGTGGTCTTGATCCAGTGGCTGCTGTCAGTCTCTTCTCCTGGACACTCTGGGCCACCACGGTTTTCCCAGTCCTCCCTGTCTCCACCACTGGCCTCCAGGCTTTGTCCTGGCTCTGGTATTTGAACCACGTGTTCCTTGTCTTTCTGCCCAGGGAACCAGGGAGGAGGATGATGTAGTGAGCGAGGACCTGGTGCAGCAGGACGTCCAGGTAAATCAGCACCAGTGGAGGTCCCCGGGCACAGCGAGGCAGCCCTGAGAGAGGGGAGAGGTTGGGCTTCCAGGGAAGGGCTGGAGGCAAAGTAATTTGCATCCGATACCAGAAATAACTGACTCACAGCCATCATTTATACAGTGCTTTGTTGAAGAAAGGACTTAAGTTAGCTTTCAGAGGTACACAGTATGTAAAGTTGGTGAGATGTATTTTGGAGCTTTTCATCATTTGTTCATTTATTCATTCAGTTAATTAATATTTATTGAACACTTACTATGTGCCAGGCGTTCTGCCAAGCATTGGGGAATCCTAAATGAACAAAGTCAGACAGCACTGGGGAGACAGGCATATATTAATCACACAAACACCTCCCCTATGGATATACCATACATTCCAGGTGTTTTGAGCTCCCACTATGTGCCAGTAACACTGCAGCAGTATATCCAGAGAATGGAAGACATAATTCCTGTTTTTGAGGAGCCCATGTCATAGTGGGAAGCAAGGCATATAAATATTATAATATACACTGGATCAAAGCTATAAAGAAACAGGAAGCCTAGAAGAGGGAGGGAAGGAAAGAGAACTCTGCCTAGGGACATCAGGAAGTGCTTTGAGAACAGGTGGGACATTTAATCTGGGCCCTGAAGTTTGAGTAGGAGTTTCCCCAGAAAGAAAGGGAGAAAGCTGTACAGGTGTATGCAGATGTCCTGAGGCTACCAATTACTGGCATGTTCAGGAATCTGGCAGCAGTTCTGAGTGGCTTGGCTGGTGAGTTCTGTCTCCTGCGGTTTCCTCTTTTAGTTAAGTTCCACCTCTTCCCCTTCAGGACCTGTATGAGGCAGGGGAACTGAAATGGGGAACAGACGAAGCCCAGTTCATTTACATTTTGGGAAATCGCAGCAAGCAGCACCTTCGGTTGGGTAAGCTCCAGAGAAGACCTACAGCTGCCCCCTTGGAGTTAACGCCAAGATTTCCTTTCTCTTTTCCTTTTCCGCTAAGGGAGCATGATCGCTGCCTCGTCCACAACCCAAACACTAGTCTTGATTTTATTAGACAGTGGTTTGTATAGGCCCTCGTGAGAGGCCTTAACAGGATGTTCAGCCCCTCCGTCTCAGTACCAGTCCTGCCTTCATGTTGGAGCAGGAGGTGTACACAGTCCCTCACAGCGGACGCGGCGAGGCTGCATGGTGGCTGGTGATGTGCACGACCTCCCTGACCCTCCCTAAGTGCCAGCCCTGCCTTCATGGTGGCACTCTGGTCCTGGCCACTGTGCCTCCCCTTCTGAAGTCCCCATTCCTTCCAGTGTTATGGGGGTGCTCTTGACACCCCTTTCTCTCTGTCGGACTCAGTGTTTGATGAGTATCTGAAGACCACGGGGAAGCCGATCGAAGCCAGCATCCGAGGGGAGCTGTCCGGGGACTTTGAGAAGCTGATGCTTGCTACGGGTACATCCTGACATTGCATTCCCGGGGCCTTGGAGGGATTCAGGGATTCTGACCCGGGAACACGGGAATTGTATGGTATGGAGGTGGGAAGGAGAAAACCAGATTGTCTGTTTGCAAGCCAGACACTTCAAGAGTCAGTATGTCTGAGCCTGGGGTAGGTTGTGTGTATGTGTTTCTTGCGGGAGAGCTACAGCCCAGGCCTCATCTTGCCCAGAGCTATCCCCCACCAACCCTATTTAAAGTAGTCAGGTTCTAACCCGCTCTGCCAGCAAGATCCAGAGGTTCAGCTGGTACCTTTTTGATGTAGCAGAATCTAAAGAACTACCTTTCCCAGCCCCATCCCAGATGCTTCCCCACCTGACCCAGTTCCCTGTGAAACCCCGAAGGACTAGAAAGTGGAAGGGGGTCCTTGCAGTGCACTCCCCACCTTACAACAGACCCATTTCCCAATTTCTCTATCCCCTGGGTTTGTGATAAAAGTTGTGGGTCTGGGGTGCTCTAGGACTGCGGCTTATCAGGAACCAGGTTCTTCCCAGGTTTGAACTTGGTGGCCCCCAAGGAATGGAAACAAAAAAGGGCTCGGGCCACCCCTTCATCCTTCCGAGGCAGCCAGAATAACTACCTCTTCCTCCCTCTTCTCAGTGAAGTGCATCCGGAGCACCCCAGAGTATTTTGCTGAGAGGCTGTTCAAGGCCATGAAGGTGCGTGGTGGGGTTGATGTGAATGAGGTAGGGGGATGGGGGCTCTGCACGCCTCCGCAGGACTGTCGGGTGTCTGGCAAATCCTTGGGGTCCACCGGCCAAAGAGAGTGTTCAAGGTGTTGACCACAGGACAGCGTGATGGCACTTTGTCCCAGGTGAGCTCCAGAGCCTGGAGTGCTGCCTGGTCACACACCTGCCCACCCAGTACCTGCCCTGTCCTCATGGTTGATCAGAGGGTGCAATGACAGCCTGCACGCGATCCAGCTAGCCAGCTGGGTTGGAAGCCCATGCTTTATTTTATTTATTTATTTTTTTAAATTTTTATTGGAGCATAGTTGATTTACACTGTTGTGTTAGTTTCAGGTGTACAGCAAAGTGAATCTGTTATACATATACATACATCTGCTCTTTTTTAGATTCTTTTCCCATGTAGGCCATTACAGAGTATTGAGTAGAGTTCCCTGTGCTATACAGCAGGTCCTTATTAGTTATCTATTTTATATATAGTAGTGTGTATATGTCAATCCCAATCGGAAGCCCATGCTTTTTAAGTACTATTAAACAGAATGTTTATATACAATGTACGTAAATAAGTGAAAAACACTTTGGCATTTTCTGCCAAGATTCGTGATGTTCATCCCTGGGACCCGGGTACTGAGGATAGTGCTTCCCAGGACTTTACACACATGACACACAGAAAGTGGTGATATTTCCATAGTGCACCAGGCTGAATGAACACAGTCATTTGTTGCCAGAGGCCATAGGCCCAGAGTCCCTGCATGGCCATCCCACAAGGACAAGTGGCCTATAGCCCATCCTCTGTCTTCCAGCGCCAGAGTGAGCTGGACAGCTGGGCCCCGCAGAGACGTTTGCCTGTATGATGTGTTCATAAGAACGTTCATAGCAGTATTGTCCATATTATGAAAGAACTAGAAACAACCCAGTGTCCATCAGGAGCAGCATGGACAAATAAATGCATAGTGGTGTATTTACAGAGTTCCAAAATGTGCAAACCTAAACGACGTATTGCTTAGAGTTACAAAGTTAGGTAAAATTATGAGGGTATCAAGGATGCGAATGACATGAGGTGGGGGGAGGAAGGAGATAAAAGCAGGAGGGACACACAGGGAGCTTTGGAGGGATTGGCAATTTGCTTCTTTCGTTCTTAATTTTAACATTTTATCACAAAAAGTTGTATTTTCAGTTGAGCTGGGGGCTGTCAGCACTCCAGCCTCCTCTCAACTCCCCGTCCCCCAAACCCGCTTGTCTTGCAGGGGCTGGGGACTCGGGACAACACCCTGATCCGCATCATGGTCTCCCGCAGTGAGCTGGACATGCTCGACATCCGGGAGATATTCCGGACGAAATATGAAAAGTCCCTGTACAGCATGATCAAGGTGAGGTGCTCACGGGGGTACAGAGAGGGCTGGGGAGCTCTCCCAAGAGGAAAGGCACTGTCCTGGAAAGCTGGGCATCTCATGGGGATTCCAGGAGCCCCAGCCTGTGGCACCTTCAGGGAATTTAAGGCAGCTCAACAGAGGAGCAAGTGTCCAGGGTGCTTGTAAGACACATGAGGCACCTCTTAAGAGGAAGGCAGGGCAGGGCCGTGAGGAGCATGAAGTTGAATCCAGGTTGAGGACTCCATCCCTAGGGCAGTGAGAGGTCAGCCTCCTGAAGGCAGCAGGAGGCACTGAAGAACACAAAGGAGGGTTTATTTGGGACCTGTTGGTCCTGGGCCAGGTGATGACTCTGGGCTGTCCAGCCCACGAGACTGGAAACAGGAGACAGATGCAGAGCTGGTTGGGTTCTCCTTGTTTCGGGTGAGTGGGATAAAGCTTTCTGAGTTCAAGCTGTGCTCCCAAAGTGTGTTTCTTTTTTTTTTTTCTTTATGAATTTATTTATTGATTTATTGATTTTTGGCTGCGTTGGGTCTTTGTTGCTGCGCGCGGGTTTTCTCTAGTTGCAGTGAGCGGGGCCTACTCTTCGTTGCGGTGCTTGGGCTTCTCGTTGCGGTGGCTTCTCTTGTTGCGGAGCACGGGCTCTAGGCGCACGGGCTTCAGTAGTTGTGGCTCATGGGCTCTAGAGCACAGGCTCAGTAGTTGTGGCGCACGGGCTCAGTTGCTCTGCGGTATGTGGGGTCTTCCTGGACTAGGGATCGAACCCGTGTCCCCTGCATTGGCAGGCGGATTCTTAACCACTGCGCCACCAGGGACGCCCCCTAAAGTGTATTTCTAAATAGGAATTGTATAGGCATTGTGTGCAAAAATGTCCCATGGAAAACGTTTGGGAAAAAGTAGAATAAGCAAAGATAAGTCAGCTTCTTTACCTCAGAACTTCTCACAGCCTTCACTATAGTATGTCCATTATGAGGCTCCAAGAGGGATGTAGAATATGCCATGTCTATCAAATGTACATTTGTTTGTTTGGTTTTGGCACTCCCAGTGTTTTTGCTCAGGGAGCCCTATTTTATGGACTATTTCATGTGGGAGAGCGTGGCTGGGGATTATCTGGTGGCAAGGGTGTGCTGACGCCAGCTGTCTGGGGACGGCATCTCTTCTTAATTCCACGTTCAGTAAAGGCATATCGGTGTCTTGGAATTGTCCATTGGAGGTATTTACACCACGGAAATTGGCAAATGCTACAAATCAGGGCGTTTTTTTCTTTTTTTCCCAGAGAGCCAGTTGTTAATACTCACCAGTACACCACTTTCTGGTCTCAGCCACCTCCAGACAGGAGGAGAGTCAGGGCTGCTGTGACTATGTGGTCAGCCTCCCCCTGTTTGGGGGAGAACCTCCCCTCCTTGTCTGAGAGGATCCCAGGGCTGAGTGAGAGGTAACCTTTCTCTGTCTTTCTCCCCAGAACGACACCTCTGGCGAGTACAAGAAGACTCTGCTGAAGCTGTGTGGGGGAGATGATGAGTAAGTGACCTCCTGGCCGAGGGCTGGAGGGCGTGGCCGGTCAGGATTCTCTTGGCCTCATCTGGATGGGTGGGTGGATGGATGGATGGATGGATAGATGGATGGATGGATGATGGATTGGATGGGCTTGGGGATTCCCCGAAGGTGAGAGCACCACACAGGTGAAAGTCTGCATGTCCATGTATGTGGACCACATGAGTGTGGTCTCCCACACATGGAGACATCTACTCCTGTGAACTTGGAAATCAGTCTGGGGGTGTGGACCAGGAATCACAATATGAGGGTCTAGGCCCCGCTACTTTCTTCACAGGTGCTTCTCGGTTTCATCATCTGTTAAATGGAAAACATACAGATGCCTGCTCTGACTGCTTGTTTATTCAGCATCTCTGTATTAAGTATTCTCCACGTGCAGGCATTGAGGGGAAGCACAGTGATGATGCCTCCGGCCTAGAAAGGCATACAGACCAGGGTGTATGTACATGATGGGGAAGTATACGAGCCTCTGAGAGCCCTCAGAGGGTGCACTATCCCAGACAGGGCGGGGAGGCTCCTGAAGATAATGAGGCTGAGATGCAAGGAGGAAGGTGAAGAGGTGAAGACAGGGGCTGGAGGGCGAGTGTTTGGGGTGGAGAGAGGGCCTAGAGAGGAGAAGGCACAGCCTGGTTCATTTATGTAACTGAGGTCGCACTTTTGTAGCATGCTGGGGAGAGATGAGGCTGAGAGGTGGGCAGGGTCCGGGACCTCTTCCTGGCACACGGACCTCACCTAAGGGTAGCAGAGAGCCAGCCATTGGAGGCGTTAAATTGGGGCATGACTTGATCGGATTTGGGTGCTAGGAAAGGAACTACAGGTACTCTGATTTCCCTTCTCTGGGGCTTATAACGATCCAGTTAAGTAGGGAATACGAGAGCCTCCTGTTTACCTTTGTTAAGCGCCTTAGGGGCTGATTCAGTTCAGCAGATATTTACCTGGCAACTAATAAACCGGGGTGCTTAGCAGAAGGAGAGGTAGAGATGGCATGGCCCTAAGCTGGTCATGGACATGTCTGAGAGGGGAGACTTGGATAGAAGTCACTCAAATTATAAAGAGGAAAGGGGAGGTTGAGGGACTAGAGAAATCATCTCCTGCATGGGGCCTGGCTCCAGGAAGGCTGCTGCTCAGAGCCAGCATGGTAGGGGGGGGTCGCAAGAGAGGGTAGAAGGTTCTCAGAAGTGGAGGGAGGGCTATGGTGAATGGGTGAGGCCCAGGCGGGAGAGAAGGGAAAGCCAGATGGATTTACTTAAAGTGTGTGTGCATGAGTGTGTGTGTGTGTGTGTGTGTGTGTGTGTGTGTGTTGTGTGTGTGAGTGTTGCCCACGATGACCTTCCCTCCTGTCCTCTCCCTAACACCCTCCATTCCAGTGCTGCTGGCAAGTTCTTCCCGGAGGCAGCGCAGGTGGCCTATCAGATGTGGGAACTTAGTGCAGTGGCCCGAGTAGAGGTCAGACCCTCCCCCCCTCCTGCTTGACCTCTTGACCGCAGCTTCCACTCTTCCGCTCGCACCTTCCTGCTGCTCTGGTTGGCACCCAGCTGCCCCCTGGTGGCCAACCCGAGACGTTGAGTCTCACGTCTTGAAGCTTCCTGTTCTCCGCGGAGTGATGGATGGGTGGGTGGGCACTCTGGTGTTGGCATCTGATTCCTGCGTTCACCTCTCACATGCTGGGAAGTGTTGTGCCCCACTAACTACTAACAGACCTTGCCAGATGGAGACCTGGTTGGTTCAGTAGCGGGGCCTATCCCATCCTGGGTCCGACAGTTGGGTTTTGGAGGCATGAAAGCTGAGAACAGATGGGCACCCCTGGGTGCACTGGGGGATGCTTGGTCATCCTGACCATCCTCAGACCCAGGGCCCACACAGGACAAGAAGGAAAGGTTTCACAGAAGCACTCAGGGCAAACGCATCCAGGGACTCTGGTAGCACTTGGCCCCTACGAAAATATTTGGAACCTAGGACTCTATTACTCGCTCGCTAGCTACCTTCGGCAGGTCCCCACCTCTCTCTGTCTCCATCTCTCAGACGAGGCTGTTAGACATGGCAGTCCGGATGCCCTCCAAGGGCTCTTGTGCTCTGATGTTCTAGGACAGCGTTTCCCAAATTATAAGGCAAGAGCTGTCATTGCAGATGATCTTCAGTCATATGAGAAATGAATTGAGTTTTTTTTCTGGGGAGGGGGACCTCCATGGCATTAAATAACCCTGACTCCACATAGTGAGAAAGCTGCTCCACTTCACTTTCATCAACCTTATTGTTAACGTCAAAGAAGGAGTCTCAGTTTGGTGCCTCATCTTTGCCACAGTCACTAATTTCCCCTTTTCACAAAGAGCTGAGAGAGCTAGCTTCAGGTTCACAGCTTTTGGCAAGCAACGGTGTCTTGTTAAATTTGGTGGTATTTGAAAACATGTTTTTTGTTTTTATGACATTTATTTTCATGGGTTATTCTCAGTTTATGGCACATGACACCAACCTTCTATTCATGATAGTGATACAAAATTATTTTCATTCATTAATTCATTGAGCAAATTTTTTTTTGAGAGCTTACCCCTGTGTCAGGCACTGCTGCAGGCTCTTGGGATATATCAAAGAACGAAATGGACCCAAATCCTTGCCCTTTAGGAATATTTAAATGCACTTCAAAATGAATGCATTTAAATAAAACAGAAAAGAAGCTGAATTAAGTTAAAATATTAAGAAATAGCATAGGGCGTACACAAATATAGAAAACATTATGAAGGTCATTCAGGAGTGATTGAAATTTGGGCAACTCTGTTCTGGTATTTCAGAACATTTCAGCTGCCTTTTCGGGGAGAGCGTTTCTCTAAGAGGCAAGAAGACCTTGGCAACAGAGCAGGGTTCTGAGCGACTGGGTTCCAGTGCAGCTGGGCCAGAGCTGACTCCTGGGGCAGGAGCCCGGCCTCTCTTCCCTTGACAGCACTTGCCCTGCTCCCAGGCCTGGGTCTGTCTCTCTCCTCCCTCTCTCAGCTCTAGGGCAGGGGTCTGTCTGCTGTGCCTTCACCCCCGCCTCTTTCCCCCCAAGCTGCTTGGTTTGGGGCTCATGGGGAAAGCCTCCCCTCCCTTGCATGCTCCTGTCTTGGCCTGGCCCCTGGGGGGGCCTCCAGGCACCTGCTGAGGCACTTTCTGCTTCTTGCAGGTGAAAGGAACCGTGCACCCAGCTGGTGACTTTAACCCTGACGCAGATGCCAAAGCCTTGCGGAAAGCCATGAAGGGACTTGGTAAGGGGCACGTGAAAGGGACCAGGCTGGCCTCTGGAGCAGCAGGGGTGGCAGGGGTGGCAATGGGCCTGGCAAGGGCAAGAGCTGGGGCCTCAGACTGGGGTCTGCAGGATGACAGGCACTTTATTTGCTTTGAGTCTCCACCCCCCTGGAGCCTCCAGCTCCCTAGGTATAGGGAGGAGGGGAGTGAGGGGGTTTGTAAGGAACATTCCCAGAGACCAAGGTGCTCCCAGGCCCTGGTGTAGAAAAAAGTACTAGGTGATAAGGCTGGGTTTTTGCTCTGGCTTTGCTGCTGACTCACTGTGTGACTTTGGGCAAGTCCTGTAACCCACCTGGGGGTCTCAGTATCTCCATGCATAAAATAAGGGGTGTGGACCCTGTAACCCAAGAGGCCAGTTCTGGCGTGGGAACACCCGCTGCTGGTTACCCATGTCCAGGCCTCCATTTGGCTCAGGTGAGAAGAACCACCTGTGGGTGGGTGGCCTGTCCTCAGGAAGGCCAGCGGGGACAGAGCATCTGGGTTTGGCTTCCATTGCCCTTTCTCCCCCATCTGTCTAACAACACCTCCCAGGGGACCTTGGGCTAAGTCTTTTACCTTCTGGGCCTCATTTTCATTTGTCTCATGGGAATAATAATATCTACCAAGCATATCTAGGACTGTGAGATGACAGGGGTAAAAATGCTCTTGAAAGATAGAGTCCTTAAAAAATTAATAAATAAATAAATAAGGACAGAGTCCTGTGCCAGGTCTGAGGTTGATGGCATTGATCTGAGGGGCAGGAAATGGTACCCTGATGCCTTCCAGAGTCAACCTGCTGTGGTTAGAGGGACTTGGGGTCCAGCTTTCAGGGCGTTACAGAGAAAGGACACAGGGTCCCCAAAAGGACTTAGGTTGTCAGGTTGGAAGGATCCCTTAGTAACCCCTCCAGCTCTTCATGAAACAGAAGGGGAGGGGACTTGTCCAAGGGGATAGCCATTGCCAGAGCTGGGACTGGAACTCAGAAGCCCTGGCTCTCAACCCGGTGCTCTCTGCTCCCCCAGGAGTCTTTTTTTCCTCAGCTAGTGACAGAGCAGAAAGAAGTGCAGAAGGAATCCAGGGGAAGTTAGTGGCTTGGGCCAGAAGCAAGGCTCCTGCAGGGACTTGGGGGCATAAGACTGCCTAGCCTGGCCTCTACCCTGACAAAGGTGGATGGGGCCCATCACTGGGGGAGATGGGGGAGCTGGGCCAAGGCCTTCCTCTGAACTGTGGCTTTGGGGACTCAGGAACTGATGAGGGCACCATCATTGACATCATCACGCACCGCAGCAACGCCCAACGGCAGCAGATCCGCCAGACCTTCAAGTCTCACTTCGGCCGGGTAAGGACCTCAGCTTGGGCCCTGGGCCCCGCATCCACGCTCCTCCTTGGAGGGAGCTCGGCCTGTCACAGCCAGCTCTGCACCTGGGTCTTCATGGCAGTGGGACCCCCTATGGCCACGTGTTCTTGGAGTGTCTCCAGCACTGGATTTGGGCTGCCTGCACACACACCTCTCCCTCCCACTGCACCCCGCGTTCCTTGTGGTCAGCAACACGTGCGTGACTGGCTCCACTTAGAGCTTCGATCAGGGATATGAGTTGTGTTAGTGGCATCTAGTTTTGGCTGACCGGTTTCCCCAGGATGGAAGTGGCACTGCCCCCTTTCCTTCCCTGTCTCCTGCCTCCAAGGAGAACAAGCGGGTCTTCCTCCAGCTTGGTTTTTTTCCCCCACCCTCTTTGGCTTCCTCAAAACAGTGAACCCAACATCAGCCAAGACAGACACAGGCTCCCACAATCCCTGCATCCACTTGGAGCCCCCTCTCCTCCTTCCATGTCTCCTCCCTCCATGTCTCCTCCCTGTCCCAAGTCACATGTGGGCAAGTGCTGTTGTTGGCATGACCTTGGCTCTGCGCTCTGCAGGACTTGATGGCTGACCTGAAGTCTGAGCTCTCTGGAGACCTGGCGAGGCTGATTCTGGGGCTCATGATGCCACCGGCCCATTATGATGCTAAGCAGTTGAAGAAAGCCATGGAGGTAAGGTGTGGGCACCACGGGAGTGGGGTCCAGTCTATGTGGGTGCTGGGGGGGACACAGGCACTCTTCCCAAGCCCAGGTGTGTTGGGCATAACTCCTTGGTAGAGCCCCTCCCACGCCTCTCCTGGGCTCAGTGTCTTAGCTCAGTTCCCTGTCTCATCAACCCACAAGGCAAAGCTTCTCTTTTGTCCCCATTTTACAGATGAGGAAGCTGAGGCTCAGAGCTTAAGTTACTTGGTTAAAGTCATAGCACTAGGAAGTAGCAGAGCTGGAATTCGGATCAAGTCTGTCTGATTCGAGTGCCTGACTTGACAACCACATGAAACCACTAGAGTTTTCGGCTCCTTAAGGATTAAGAGGAGAACAGACATTCCCTGGGCAAAGCAAATTGAGATTATTGTCCTTTTAAAATTCCTGGACAAAAAAAATGAATGACTTAAAAACATGGAATTAGGAGAAGGATGGGGCTAGACCATGGATCTCAAAACACTCTGAGGATAAGGCTGTCCTCATCACACACCAGCTTTTAATAAAGAGACTGTTGAAGCTCTCCTTCAGGTCAGAGAACCCAGGGACCGGTTGACCACTGCTCAGTAACCTCCCAGGACAGAGACACGTCTTACCTTTTTTTATAGCCATTGCCCCAGCAGCTTGCACAGTGACTGGCACATAATGGGTGTTTAACAGATATTTGAATCCATCAGTCAACCAGTCTTGTCTGCCTCCCTTCCCGCCCCCAAAGTGGGGACCTTAGAATAATGGGTTCCCCAGCTGCCTCAGTCCATGTATCATCCATCAAGTCCAAATGTAAACAAATGTAGCTTGTTGTTTTCCTTAAAGCATGGAACTTTTTTTTTCTTCTGACAAATATGTGTTCACCATGAAAGCTTGGGAAAACATACACAGAGCAAAAAAGAAGAAAATAAAAATCATCTGTGATCCCTCACCCACCCGGAGACGACAATCACTGTTACGCTGTGATGCATGTCCTCTGTCCTTTCTAGGT
Organism: Balaenoptera acutorostrata; assembly: GCF_949987535.1. Lineage (NCBI taxonomy): Eukaryota > Metazoa > Chordata > Mammalia > Artiodactyla > Balaenopteridae > Balaenoptera > Balaenoptera acutorostrata. The sequence goes on along the minus strand of NC_080065.1, from coordinate 135,880,106 downwards.
ACTTAGATATAAATATTTATATTCAGATATATATGCATATAAGCATTTTTATACAGACACACACCCCCATATCCTGTATATTCTTTTCTTTTTAAAATTTTTGGTCCAAAGCACTTCTCATGGGAGGTTCTGGAAATCTTTACAAGCTAGTGTGGTCCCTTGATCATGCCAAGGTCTGGTCTGGGGGCCACATCTGAGGGTAAAAAGAAAACTAGAGAAGGCTCGGTCTGAGCATTGACGTCCTGCGTGGTTTCTTGGAGCAGGGGTCTCTTTGACCTGGGCCCCTCGGGCCTCTGCACGGGGGTCAGGGCTGTGGTTCAGATCCTCTTTGCCTTGACCTTCTAGGGAGCCGGCACAGACGAAAAGGCTCTCATCGAAATCCTGGCCACTCGGACCAACGCCGAAATCCGGGCCATCAATGAGGCCTATAAGGAGGGTGAGTGTGGGAGGCCTGGGGCCAGTGCCGCTGGGAGGTTGGGGGCGGGGGAAGAGCAGGTCCCCCAGCTCCTGGCCTCACCCTACAGCTCTGCCCCATCTCCCTCCTCTCAGGCCACGAGGCTTTGATAAGTCCGTTGGGTGTGCCCAGCCCTGTGTCTGGGGAAAGGGTGCCCCAGACGGAGTCCCAGCAGGACAGAGGCCTGGAGGTAGAAGAGGGTTTGACTGGGAGTGGGAGAGAGAGCACCCAGGCCACTGGAGAGAGAGGGTGGCTTCATGGGCGTTTGGCCTGTGCAGTCACACAGGGCCCCGCATTCAGAAGGCCCCGTGCCTGGTTACATGCTTTGCTGTCACCGTCTTGAAATTTTTAATAAATTTTTAACAAATGATCCCATGTTATCCTGAAGAACCTTGCGTGTCAGTCAAAAACGTTTTAAGCATTTTCTCTTCTGAGCAGCTTTAAAATGGTAGAATCTTTGAGCAGGGAAGTGACATGATCAGAGCTATGCTTTTGGGTCCAGCAACTGCCATGCAGGAGCGAAGGTAGGAAAGAGAGTGAAGACAGAGAGGCCGTTGTATGGGAGAGGGGAGAGGCACTGAGCCCTCAGCAGGGACAGGAGCAGAGGGAGATGATGGACCGATGGGCACATCACTGTCAAAATCAACAGGAGGGTAGCTGGATGCCCCCAAGAGCCAACTACAAACTCCTTCATCTCCACCACCCCACCAGCACTGCTCTGACTTCAGTCTGCACTTCTAGGACCCCTTCCGCATCCCATGTCCTTCTTGGCCAGCAGGTGCCCACACCTCCTTTCTCTGTCTTAGACTATCACAAGTCCCTGGAAGATGCTCTGAGCTCAGACACGTCCGGCCATTTCAGGAGGATCCTCATCTCTCTGGCCACGGTGTGTGAATTCACGGCCCCAGGCCTGCTTGGCCCTGTGGGTCCCTGGGAGTGGGGGAAGGGTTGCTGCAGGGAAGGGCAGGGAGTTAGGAGTCCACTCCTGATGAAGAGAGGATGTCTTCCCCTGCTGCCTCCTCAGAGTCTTACCACTGAGGCAGTTACTACTTGTGCAATGTCTTCTCCATTGTTCACTTTTCAAAGCTGGCTTAGTGCCCCCTTCTCCAGGCAGCCTTCCCTGATTGCCCTCAACCTGGCTTTTTGGGCCCCCAGCTGACAGGACAAAGCCATGTGGGTGACCTTTCCCTGTGTCATCATCCAAGAGCTTCTGTTACCATCTCTTGAATTCTCACAACCCAGGCGCCAGGCCCTGATGCACAGTTATGGCAAGTTCAGTGTGTCTGAGTGAGGCATTGGGCTAAGTGCCTTCCCAATGTTTGTGTTAATGCTCATGACTGCCTACCTTATGAAGGCAGGTTTATTGTCCCCATGTTACACATGAGGGAGAGGGTTCAGAGAGGTGAGTGGCTGAGCAAAGTCCTGTGGCTACTGAGGGACAGAGAGGGTGGATGTTTGGAGGCTGAACTTTCTTACTGGTCCTGCTGCAGGGGAACCGTGAGGAGGGAGGAGAAGATCGGGACCGGGCACGGGAAGATGCCCAGGTGAGACACCCCACCCCACCCCATCCCCTGCCCAGTGACTCCAGCTGACACCTGTCCATGCCAGGCCCTGGCTGTCTGGGAGGGGGGAAGGCATCTGGCAGGACATGGCTGGTGTGACTGGCTACACTTAGACTCTTGGCCCCTGCACCTCTCCACCCTTAGAAGTGAGACTATGACAGTTTCCAGAACTTTCAGAGAGATGCTTGGGAGGGTGGTGCTGATTCTACTGACATTTCCTGTGTGAAGAGTAGAGCTCGAGCCCTAGACCCTCAGAGCTAGAAGGAACCTATGGATTGTCCAGGTCAGACCCCTCATGTTACAGTTGGAAAATGGAGGCCCTGAGAGCATGAATGACTCCTGAAAGTCACACAGCAAATCAGTGGCCCAGGTGGAATTGACCCAGAGGGCGCTGGTCTGGGAGCTTGCTGGGAAGGGGGCCTGAGTGCTAAATGTCTCAGTTTATTATCTATAAAATGTGACCGAGTTGAAGGGAATGTCCTGGGAGACCTAGAAAGGGAGTTCATCAAGGGCTGGGGTCTTTGTTTTGCTCACTGATGTATCCAAAGTGGCACATGGTTGGTACTCAATATATATCTGTTGTTGAGTGAATAGGGGGGCAGGGGGTTCTATGGGGTCTCTTGGCTGCTCTGCTGCTACCCTGCTTCTAAGGCTGATGAGCTTGAGGTCTGGAGATGGCTTCTCATGGAGGCTGGACAACCCCAAATCCATGTCCCTCTGGGTCCCCATGGATGGGGAGTCCCTGTTGAGGCCATCTGCACTGTCCCCCCTCACCTGTGCCTTGTTCCCGGCATCCTCTGGCCCGGCCCAGGTCCAGGGGTTGGGCACAGATACCACAGCCAGTGTTTCCAGCCCCCTTCTTTTACAGTTGGTGGGTTGAAAAGAGCCCTGATAGACTGGGAGTCAGGGCACCAGCCCTGTTTTGAATTCTGCCGACAGAGGTGTGAAATGTCACAGCACCATCTGAGCTGAAGAATCTGTAGCTGTAACCCGACAGCTACAGAACTATCACAGTGTGTACTGAGTATGATGCTGAGGCTATTTCGTACTTTGATAGGACCCCGTTTTCTTACTGGAGGAAAAATGAAGCCCCTTACCTATCCAAGGGTGCAGTTTCTAAGTGGCCATGGTGTGATTTGAAGCCAGGCCTGCCTGACTCCAAAACCTGCACTTAATACCATTTAATATCCTCCAGGACCCAGTATAGTAATTTCCCTGCAGCTTCCAAACCAGGTAGCTGCTGGTGTCTAGTTTTCCTGCCCCTTGTTTGGAATACAGTTGTCAGAAGCTGCAGCGTTCCATTCAGATAAGGTATTCCAAATGTGTTATAGATATGTTTATGGGGGCTAGCCTGGGAACCCAGTCTAGGGAAGCCCCCGCCGCTAGACTGGCTTGCTGAGGCCACATTTCATCCCCTCATTCAGCAGGTATTTATTAAGTACTGCTGTGAGCAGCCCCATTGTGCCGTTAAGGGTCTTTGAACCTGGCTTCCTCCTGAAAGCTCACCCCAAATCCATCCTTCACCCTGAAATTCATCCTCCGGGGAATTCTGCTTGGTGCCTGGTCCGCCTAGGAGGCTATGCTTCTAGTTGCTGCCAGCAGGGGGCAATGGTGGACCTTGCCGGCAGCCACTTTTCAGGAGAGAAGCCGAGAGAGAGAGAACCTGGGTGGAGTCAACCAAGGGAGACAGAGCCAGGCCCCGCCCAACTCAGCTGCTTCTCCAGATTCACAGTTGCTAGACCCTGATCTTAGTGTGGACTCATTTCCTTAGAGCTAGAAATATTTTGTTTCTCAAGTAATACATATTCTTTTGTTGAAACTTTAGAAAATAGACAAGCAAAACCAGAAACAAAACCACATAACCTACTACTAATAATAGCTATTGTTAATACTTTAGAATATATTATTCTAGTTGTCTTTTTATGTATTTATAAAAATGGATTCCTGATTTATAACTGTTAAAAATGAGTATTCTGTGAATATGGTAACATCATTTTTAAAAAATCAATAGCATCATTTAATGGCTAAATACTCTTCCATTTAAGAATCTACCAAACTTCTTTTAAAAAGCCCTCTCCCTGGTAACCAACTCTCATCACATTCATGATTTTTTTCCTTAGAATAGATTTCTAGAGGTGCATTGGGAATGCTGGAGGAAAATGTATGCAAAAATTGAAGGCATTTCATATGCAGAGCCAAGGTCCCCCAGAAAAATAATGACATTAGTGCTTGACGGTGTGTGCTTGCTGGTTTTACACCTCCTCCTTCCCAGGCTCTCACTCTGGGCATCGAGAACAACCTCAAGCTCTTGGAAATCTGGGTCTGTTATGATCAGGTGACATATGGCCAGTGTTTACCTGTTGCCCCACGGTATTGCAGATAGCTTGCCCTTTACTCTCAGTGTTCCAGTGTGAGCAGTAAATCATGTAAATGATCTAATTATTATAGACCCAGAGTGAAATGAAGAATTGTGGCCATTTTTAGATAATTCAATCTCCAGGTTATTTTTTAATATAACAGCTTTATTGAAATATAATTTGCATACTATCTATTGACCTATTTAAAGAATACAATTCGGTGGTTGCTAGTGTCTTCACAGACTTGTGCAACCATCACCACAATAATTTTAGAACATTTCATCACCCTAAAAAGAAACCCTGTACATATTGCGGTTCCTCTTATTTCCTCCCAACCCCCCAGCCCTAGGCAACCACTAATCTACTTTCTGTCTATATAGATTTACCTATTCTGGACATTTCATATAAATGGAATCCTACAATATATGGCCTTTTGTGGCTACTTTCTTTCACTTTATTATAATATTTTCACAGTTTGTCCATATCATAGTGTATATCAGTACTTTATTCCTTTCCATTGCCAAATAATATTTCACTGTATGGATATATTACTTTTTTTTTTTTTAACCTCCATTCATCAGCTAATAGACATTTGGGTTGTTTCTACTTTTTAGCTATTATGAATAATGCTACCATAAACATTTGTGTACAAGTTTTTATGTGCACGTACGTTTTCATTTCTCTTGGGTGTATGTCTACGAGTAGAATTGCTGGGTCATGTGATAACTCTAACTTTTGGAGATTAATTTTGGCATGAAGTGGCTCAGCTAATAAGGAAAAGCTTTTGTGTTGAATATCTGGAAAATTATTGTAGTTACCCACTGCATTTTTCATATTACAAATAGGATGGTCTTAAAGTGCTTTGAAAAAACAAATATATCTGGGGGTTTTCTCATCCAAATAAGTAAAGAATCTTTGACACTTTAGATTCCATTTTGTTTAATTTTTTAAACATTTCCCTCTTTTTAATAGCAATACTAGACTTTTTAGCATAACTTTAAAAAAAAACCTGTGGTAAAATACACGTAACACATCGTGCAGTTTACCATCTTAACCTTTTTGAAGTGTACACTTCATTGGCATTAAGTCCATTCACGCTGTTGTGCAGCTATCTCCACCATCCATCCACTGATCTCTTCATCTTGCAAAACTGAAACTCTGTACCCATTAAACAGCAACTACCTACTCCCCCTCCCCCCAGCCCCTGGCAACCACCACTCTGCTGTCTCCATGAAGCTGACTACTCTAGGGACCTCATATTTGAAATCATACAGTATTTGTCCTTTTGTAACTGGCTTATTTCACTTAGGAAAATGTCCTCAAGGTGCAGCCAGGTTGTTTTTAATATGGAAAAGTGATAATAAAAACCAGAAGCATCCCATAATCCTAGTAGCTCTGATAACTCCTATTTGACTTAAAAAAAAAAAAAATTAACGTATTTGCATGTTGAGGAAATGTAAACATAAAATTTCAGGAAAAAATAAAGCAAAATGCAAAAGCTCTTCCCCCCGGTCCTTCTCCTTGAAGAAGGTAAACCACTGTCAACAGTATCTTGACTACCCCTCTAGCACAACTTCCCAGTAAATATGTAAGAGTGAGCATACATTTATCTTTTCTCATCTAGATAAAAGGAACACTTATACACAGCATGCTGTACTTTACTTTTTTGCTTAATTTAAATGGAAACTCTCTCCTAATCAGCCCTGTAGACCAGTCTCATTCTTTTTACTAGCTGCGTGGATTTCCATTACTAAATGAACCATTGCCTGTTTAACAAGTGATCTAGTAATGGTTTCCAGTTTTTCCCTATTACAGTGAACAATATCTCCAAAGACTTTTGCTGGTTTATTTGTAAGAGAAATTCCTAGCAACGTATAGTTGCTTGATCAAGCGGTGTGTGCATTTTGAGTTTTGATAGACATTACAAATTTATTTAATGAAAAGGTTTCTAAAGCCTAAGACTATTGAGATGTTTATAAAGAGGATGATTTCAGTCTGCCCAATAGAATAAAGTAGTTGGCAGAGTTTCGGAAAAAAAAGAAAAGGCAAAACTCAGTCTGGGGTACACAGGACTGGCTATATTCTGTTCCCAGGCCCTGCGAGTCACAGCTATTTGCCTAACAAAATAGTGTCCTAACCTCAGAATTTTGTGTTCAGCATAACGTGATGATGAAAATTCACCCTTGTAAGATGACTTGAACAGCTGGCATCTTCCCACCTGATCGGCTGCACGTCCCCTCCAGGCCTCAGCTTTCCTGTCTCCTGTCTGTAACATGAGGGGGTAAATGACAGGTCTCCTGAGGACCCTTCAACTCCAAATGTGGTAAAAGGTGTAGGAAACAGGGCACGTCTCACGTCGAACGTCTCGGTGGCTCTGAGGAGTCGCCCTAGGTTGCCAGGCGTGAGGGGTAGAGTGTCCTGTCCTGTGCCCTCCTCTTGCCCCTCCAGTAAACAGTTTCATCGTGAATTCCCAGACCTGTCCTCATTTTGAGCTCCAACCCAAAGGTCAGGGGAAGGTGTCTCCTCCCAGCCCCTTCCCCGCCCCCCACTGTGGGACCTCTGCCACCCCGAGCCAGGCTCCTTCCCCTGCACCCCAGGGCCCCCTCTGACTCTTGCCTTCCCCTCTCTCTCTCCTGTCTCCTCCTTGCTCTCAGGTGGCTGCTGAGATCTTGGTGAGTGCCCTATTCTTCACGTGGATTTTAACGGTCTGAGTCTGGCTGTGCCTCTGGGCGGAGCTGAGGGGCAGAGTCAGGCAGTGATCTGGGGGCGTGCCCCCCAGGTTCTCTCTCTCCCCTTCAGGGCCTCCAAAGAACCCCGGTGGGTGACATATGGGCCGGGCAAGTGTTTCCCAAAACTTCACCACTCACCGTCCGCCTAATTTGTGCCACATACCACCAGATGTGAATAGTTTTCTTTAAATGGACTCTTTTCATTTTAACCCAAAATGAGTTATTTTAAAGGAAATTTCATATCGATGTAAATAGAACTGATAGCTGGCTAGAAGATCACTGTGGAAGCCTACATATGCGGTGTGTAAAAATATGTTTGCCTGTTTACCCCACTTGGGGAAACACTGGCGAGGCCATTTTTCCTTGCACACGTGCACAGACGCACTTCCCCAGAGGGGCTTTCAGAGGGGTTTAAAGATGGAAGGAGAGCTCTGAGTCTCCATGCCCAGTGCCTGTTTGCCCCTCCCCTGGGCCCAGTCCCGTGACCCTGAGGCCAGGGTGGAAGTGCTCTGTGCTCAGCTCCTCTGGGTGAGCCCACGGGGTCTCTGGGAACTGAAGCGGGGATGTGGAGTCCGAGGAAGAAGGAAGGGGCCAACGTCAGCCTCCTTGGGTGGCTGAGTTAGCCCAGCTTCTAACTGCCCTCGGCCCAGGCAGACATGAAAGTGAATAACAAACAAGGCTTTCTCGTGTCTTCCCTCTCACATTCTCGCCCTGACCTGGGCTCTGCAGGAAATAGCAGACACGACCAGTGGAGACAGATCTTCCCTGGAGACACGTTTCATGACGATCCTCTGCACGCGTAGCTATCAGCACCTCCGGAGAGGTGAGGCCTGACTCCCTCCCCCTCCCAAGTCAGCAGGAAGATCCCCTAGTCTTGACAATAGGAGCCAGGTGCCCACCCACCCACTCCTTACCCTAGCAAGGGAGTATGGTGGCCGATGGGGACCAGGAGCCAGGTCTAGTCCTGGCTCTGCTGCTAACGGCATCATTCAGCCTCGGGCCAACTCTCTTCACCTCCTTTGGGAAGCACGTGGGATGCCTGGGATAAGAGATGACAGGTGGCTTTTCCCTCCAAGGCCCACTCCAGTGGATTGGTAGTGGCTGCCTAGAATGCTGTGTTGAGAAGGATTCGAAGGTTCTGTGTCATGATTCTTTGGTGACGTCTGCCAGGAGCAAGGCAGTGAGGGGTGATAATGACACAAGGACCATGTATACACACAGGCTGCCACGTGCACAGGGCACACCTATATGTGGTGGCCCTGACATTAGGTGATGATGAAGTGCCCTTACCACTAAGACATGGACATTTTGACTTGCATATGCCTGGCACTTGCCAGTAAAAGTGCTTTAGCACAGTGACTAAAAGAACGGACTTGGGAGCTGGAATGCCTTCACTCAGATCTCCCACTTATCAGCTCTGTGACCCTGGGCAAGTTACTGAATATCGGAGCCTTAATTCCCTTACCTGTAAATTTAGGATTTTAATTCTACCTCACATGACTGTTCTGAGGGTACAAAAAATAAATACACAAAAAGCACTTAGCACCTGGTAACTTCCTTGGTGTTATCATTGTGATTATTTACATTAGTCTCTATCCCGACTTCCCTGGTGGTCCAGTGGTAAAGACTCCACGCTTCCACTGCAAGGGACATGGGTTCGATCCCTGGTCGGGGAACTGAGATCCCGCGTGCCTCAGCACAGCAAACAAGCAAACAAACAAACAAAAACCTCTATCCAGGAGGAAGGGGAGGCCCAGAAAGGGGGAGGGGTTCACCCCAGGTCACTTGGTAAGCTTGTGGCAGAGCTGTGAATAGGACACATGCTCCGTCTACTACCCATGCCTGGGTTCCTGGAACTTGTCCAAAGCTCTGGGGCAGTGTCTGACTTGATAGAGATTTGGCTCTGGGCTCAAGGCAGCCCTGAGGTCAGAACATCCCTTCCACAACAGTCCTGACCAATGCATTTAGGTCTGGGCTGCAGCCATACCTGCTGCTGCTGGGTGGGTTGGGGAGGGGTGATCTTCCCCCCTTCCTCTGAGTCAAAGCTCACCTCCCACCTCTGGGTCTTCTCTTGGGGCCAGTCTTCCAGGAGTTCGTCAAGATGACCAACTATGACGTGGAACACACCATCAAGAAGGAGATGTCCGGGGATGTCAGAGATGTGTTTGTGGCCATTGGTAACTGGTGGGGACCAAGGGAAAGGGCTGGGGGGCACAGGGAACATGGCCAGATTCACTGGATGAGTGTGGCCTCTATAGTTTCCTAAGCTACTAGTACTGGAAAATAAGCACTGCCACTTCTTGGTCTCTGCCTATGTGTGATTGGCAGGATAACACAAAAACTTGTTCTGGGTTGCAGGGCAGGATGAGGAAACAGTGCTCTCTGGGGAAGTGGCTGGGAGGGTGATGGCCAGGCTGCGTAGGGGGTGCAGTGTCCTGCAGGACTTGGGTGTGTACACACACACACAAACACACACACACACACACACATCCCTACCTTTCCCTCCTCCCAGCACCTGGATCTCTTTGGTTACTCTCTTATTGTGTAATTTGAGTTCTTGCCTTTGAAAAAGTCTTTCCCCTTTTGGATCTCAATTTCTCTATGTGTATAAACGGATGAGTAGATACGAGCAAAGGTCAAACTTGTTTTTATTAGTATTAGTGATTAGCAGTATCTTATTTATGACTACAAAATGCATTGTATTGATGCACATTTTTTCTTCATCTTACCTGGAGGTGTCAGTGAAAGGTTTTCACATAATTGCCATCAATTACAGGATGCATCTTGATTTCAGGGACTTCAAATTCGGGGAAAAGGTGTTTTAGAACAGATGGAGCCGGGGTGTTATTGTTGTGATGTTATTATTTAACTTTCAGTGGGTCTTTACCACCTGGGAACAATACCTAGGAGGCAGAATAGCATAGTGAATCCAGGTAGAGTCCCAGCCGTGCCACTTACTATCTGTACAGTTACATCCATTGGCAAGACACAGAAACCCTGTGCCTCAGTTTTCCTCTTCTGTAAAGTGGATGTGATAATAGTTCACAGATTTAAATGAGTTAATTATACAACACTTAAAAACATTGCCCCCTAGCACATAGAATGCACTGGATGGATGTTAGCTTCTATTATTATTTCCTGCCAGGCACTGTGTGAAGCCAGTTGCACACAGCTTTGGTTGAATCCTTATGAGGTGCTTTTATCTGCTTATTTTACGAAGTGAGACACTGAGGTTCAGAAAGGTTACATATCAGTAGTGGAGGCAGGACTCACACCAGAGGCCGCCCGAGCCCAAAGCTCACGCTCGTATTAATCACCAGAGTAATTGGTCTGTGGAGACACGTCTAGACCTCGCTTTCCTCGTGTTTCTCCCTCTGTCCTCTCTCTTCCCACCTAGACCATGTGTATGTGCGTGTGCATGAGTGTGCATACTGACACACCACTCCACCTCCTTCCATCCCACGGCAGGCCCCGGGGTCCTCTGAGAGAGATGGCAGGCTTCAGGTTCTGGGGAAGGTTTTCGGGGTTGGTTGCAGAGGATGGAAGTTTCTGCCCAGTCTGCTCCTTAACCACACTGACTGAGCCCCAAGCTCCGAGTCAGAGTCAGGGCAGGCTCCTTGGGGGAGGTGATGGGACTGGGGATGTGGATTCGGGAGGTAAAGTAGTGGAAGGCAGACAGCAAACTTCTCCTTACCAGGAGGACAGAGGCACAAAGGAATTCACAGAATGTTCAGAGAATGGGGAACAGAGGCAATGAGAGAGCAGAGGCCGGCAGGAGCTTTCATTTTCAGGCCAAGGAGCTTGGGGTTTGTTTGGGAGGTGGCAGGGAGCTACATAAGGACCTGGGAAGGTCAGTATGTAATGTGGTCTTTCCCACAGGTTCCCGAGCCTGCTGCAGGGGAGGGTACAGGCCTGTCTCCTGCGTGACTGTGCCCTTGGGATGCACAGCTTCAGCCTCTCGTCCCCTGCCTTCGTGATAGAGATACTTTTATATCCAGAGTCATTCTGGCTTTCTGGTCCTGGCGTCTGATTCCTCCTCCTTAAGCTGTCTGAGACACCCTCCCGCCCCCGTGAGCTCTGGAGCCTTGGAATCCAGCAGCTGCTGAGGGCTAGAGACCCCCAGGCCTTGCGAAAGTGTGGGAGGTTGTTAGGCAGGCAATATCTGGGGGAGGGGTGGGTGGGCAGCAGGGGCTGCCAATGGGGCAAGAGTGGGCAACACTCAGCCCTAGGGATTGGCACCGAGCCCTAAATTATACTGACAGACATTCTTTGGCATAGTATTTCTCGCAATCAGTGGTTCTCAAACATTAGGCTGCACCAGAATGGAGTGACCAACCATCTGGGTTTGTGCTAAAATCAGGAATGTCCCAGGAAAAGTGGGATGAGTTGGTCACCCACCTTCCGAGTTGCAGATTCAGCACACCTCAGATGGGTATGAGAATGTGCATTTCTACCAAGCTCCCAGATGATGCTGATGCCTTCCAGGAACTATACTTTGAGAACTTCTGCTTGAAATATTCCTTGAATCTGGGTCTCTAGGGTGGAGCCCAAAACCTGAGTTTTAAACAAGTTCTTCTTTGATTCTGATGCCCTTAGAAGTTTGAGGTCCTGTACCTTGGGTTCACGAGTGGTTTCTTCCCTTTGAGTCCTCTACTAGCCTTAGTTAGCTGCAAGCACCTTAGCAGGAAGCGAGTTGCAACCCAGTGAGAGCCAGGTCTAGGGATGAGACAGAGGAGGCGGCATCAGGAAGAGGGAGTGAAAGTGTCAGGCCCTGGATATGACCCTGGCGTTGGCAACGATCCTGGGCCCAGGTTGCGGATAGAGGAGATGCTACTTCTCTAGCAGCAGTAGCGGCCCATGGTCTGGGCACATCTCCTCTGACCAGGTTCCCTGCATCTCTTTCCTCTTCCTACCAGTTCAAAGTGTCAAGAATAAGCCTCTCTTCTTTGCCGACAAACTTTACAAATCTATGAAGGTAAGAAAACTTAACTTGTCTGTTCCTTTCCCTTCGAGCACTTCTGCCCCCACAAACACAGATGTGCGCCATCCCCTGGATCAGGAATTGTGTTTGTTTCCACCCATTTGATACGTATCAGCATCTGCCTCATGCCTGGTTCTAGGAGAGTAGTTCTCAACCAGGGTTTACGTTGCCCCCCCGGGAAACATGTGACAATGTTCAGACTCATTTTGGTTGTCACAACTTGGGGAGTGTTGCTTTTTGCATCTGGTGGGTAGAGAGCAGGGTTGCTGCTAAACATCCTACAATGTACAGGACAGATCCCTGCAACAGAGAATGATCTGGTCCCAGGCGCCAAGGTTGAGAAACTTATCCTGGGGACTCAGGGCTGAAAAGGACAGTCTCTGCCCCTTGGAGCTCACATTCGAGCAGATGACACAGTGTCTCCTATGACCAATGATCACGAAAGGAAGCAAGTGCTCAGCTCTGGGACTAGCGCTGGCTTCCTGAAAACCCAAGCCAGTCTGGCCACCCTCTCAGCCCAGCAAGTAGAGTGTCAGCTGCTGACAGAGCCTGGGCAGGCAGTTTGGTGGGAGCGAGCCTGAGAGCCCTGTCAGCCTGCTGTCCACAAACATGACAGCCGTCTCCTGAGCCCCTGCCATGTGCCGGCTCTGATTCCTCAGCTGGTGTGCAGAGCTCCTTGGGGAGCAGAAGTGGGCCTTGGCTGCCCATATATTTTGTGTCCTGTGTCTGCTCCTTGGGCCCTGTATTAGTTTCCCAGGGCTGCTGTCCCAACTTAAGTGACAACAGAAATGTATTCTTTCACGATTCTAGAGGCCAGAAGTCCAGAATGAAGGTGTTGGCAGGACTGGTTCCTTTTGGAGGCCCTGAGGGAGAAACTCTCCCATGCCTTTCTCCTAGCTTCGGGTGGGCGTCTGGAATCCTGGTGTTTCCTGGCTTAAGCATGTGTCCCTCCAGTCTCTGCCTTTATCTGTGTGTATGTCCATGTGTCCTCTTCCTGTAAGGACACCAGTCATTGGATCTAGGTCTCACCCAAATGCAGTAAAACCTCAACTAATTACGTGTGCTAAGACCCTATATCCATATTAGATCACCTTGTAAGGTTCTAGGTGGACATGAATTTGGGGGGCACACTATTCAACTCATACAGACTGTTCTTGCCTCTGTCTGGCCAGTCCTGGCACAGGGGAGTTTGAGTCAGGACTGTTTGTGGAAGACAGAGGCAGGATGTCCCATCCTGGTTTTGGAGGGAAAAGGGAGAGAGGCAGAGGGACACCCATGAGTTCCTGCCTGACCTAACCCCATTTCTTCTCCTGCCCTGTGTTTCTCCCTGTCGCCTGGCTCCACCAGGGTGCTGGCACAGAGGAGAAGACCCTCACCAGGATCATGGTCTCCCGGAGTGAGATCGACCTGCTCAACATCCGGCAGGAGTTCATTGAGAAATACGACAAGTCTCTCCACCAAGCCATTGAGGTGAGGGGCGGGGTGAGAGGTCAGTGGGGGAGCGGTGAGTGTCAGGTGCTTGAACATAGATTAGAAGTCCTTTTTATTCCCAGAATGTTACCTCTTAGAACAGCCAAGACATTGCTAAATGAGAGGAGACCTGCCTCACTGTTTATACCAAAATAGATTTCAGATGGATGGATCAAAGGCTTATAAAGATTTCCAAATAAAACAAGAGGCTTTTTTTTTTTTTGGCTTTTTAAAAGCAATTTTATTGGAGTGTAATTTAAATATCATAAATTTTATGATATTTACTCGTTTAAGGGCATCAGTAATTTTTAGTAAAGTTAATGAGTTGTACAGCCTTCACCACAGTCCAGTGTTAGAACATTTTCATCACCCCACTGATGTCCCTTGTACCTGTTTACCTATTTCCACCCCCAGCCCTAGGCAGCCTACAAGTGACTTTCTGTCTCTATAGATTTGCCTTTTCTGATTATCTCATGTGAGTGGTATCATGTAATATGTGATTTTTTGTATCTGACTTTTTTCATTTATGAAGCCCATTGCTTTGATTTTGGGGACTGACCAAAATCTTAAAGTTTGATGCTATACTTGGTTGACAAGACCATGAGGAAGCTCACAGGCAGTCTCATAGAGACTTGGTGTAAATGTAACTTGGTAGCACGTCTTTATTATTCTTTTCTTCCAGTTTTATTGAGATATAATTGACATATAGCATAAATAAGTTTAAGGTGTACAGCATGATGATTTGACGTAGATACATCATGAAGTGCTTATCACAATAACTTTAGTGAACATCCATCATCTTATATAGATGCAAAATTAAAGAAATAGTAAATTTTTTTGTGTGTGTGATGAGAACTCTTAGGGCTTACTCTCTTAACTTTTATATATAACATACAGCAGTGTTAATTATATTTATCATGTTGTACATTACATTCCTAATACTTATTTGTCTTATAGTTTGTACCTTTTGACCGCCTTCATCCAGTTGCCCCTCCCCCATCCCCTACCTCTGGTAAACACAAATCTGATCTCTGTTTCTATGAGATTGTTTGTATGTTTGTTTGTTTTTGAAGTATAATTGACCTACAACACTAGGTTAGTTCCTGTTATACAACATAGTGATTTTTTTCTATGCATTTCAAAACGATCACCATGATAAGTCTAGTTACAACGTGTCACCATACAAAGATATTAGTTATTGACTATACTTCCCACGCTGTACATTTCATACCCATGACTCATTTATTTTGCAACTGGAAGTTTGTGCCTCTAATCTCCCTCACCTTTTTCTTTCCTCCCTCTACCAGCTCTCCTCTGGCAACCACCTATTTGCTCTCTGTATCTATGACTCTGTTTCTTTTTTTGTTATGTTTGTTCATTTATTTTGTTTGTTAGATTCCGAGTATATGTGAAACCATACAGTATTTCTCTTTCTCTTTCTTACTTATTTCACTTAGCATATGTTCTAAGTGAACATATGGCAAAGATTTCATTTTTTTTAAGGCTGAGTAATATTCCATTGTATGTATATACCACATCTTCTTTATCCATTCATCAATTGATGGGCACTTGGGTTGCTTCCATATCTTAGCTTTGTACATAACGCTGCTATGAACATAGGAATGCATACATCTTTTCTAATTAATATTTTTGTTTTCTTTGGATAAATACCCAGGATTGAAATTGCTGAGTCATATGGTAGTTCTATTTTTAATTTTTTTTTCACATGACAATTAAAAATATGGTGACTTTATTTCTATCTTCTTACAGTCCCCAGTATCACATCTGGTAAGAATCTTCATATCTATAACACAAAAATATCTCAAGAAAGCATGTTACAAGACAGTATATATAAGCAACAGTTGGGCAGAATTCTAGTTCATATTCCCCCCCAAAAAAATATTTTTTAATTCAAATATAGCAGTTAACTTTATCTAACATATGTTATACTTACTACTTAAAATACCATGCTCTAGTTAAATAATTCATCAACAACACTGTATACAAATAAAATATTATACAAGATATATTTAAGAAAATGTTTTGGTATTTGATCTGAACAATAAATAAAAACACAGGCACTTCTGCACTGAGACAGGAAAGCAGTCACTACTCAGGATAATAATTTTGTATAAGCAACACGTAACCATATGGCAAGAATAGAATTCTGCAGTTTTAAACTGACAAACCACTGATAAAAAGGTCTGCCACTTAAATCTTTTCACTTAAAGTTCAAAAGTTACATATGCTTTCCTGGTTCACAATGAAAAATCATAAACACAATATGGTTGCCAGGGTCAATTCAATCTTCAGTTTGAAGATTATGGAATCATACTCATTATTTTCAAATACTAAAAAGGAGAGAACTATCACAACACCACACAGCAAACCAAATACAAGATAGTTAAGCTTTCTCCTTATTATGACCATAAGACCATAACAAGATAAACTGGATGCATGTCACACAGTGATTCCCATTTTGCAAAATTGATTGATTAGATTAACACAAGGAAATGTTGTGGCGGCAGGAAATTTTGAAAGAAGTCAGTTTTTCTAGACAATTTAAAAAATTCATCCAAATTTCATGAAAATGTTATTCCATTTCACAAAAAGCATTGAGTCATATATAACAATGTCTTTGTAGCCAATAGGTTTATGAATACCTAAATCGCAGATAGTTCACTCATTATAATGGGAAATAGGGTTATCATCATATGAGAGCAAAACAAAAATAAAACAAAAATAACACGATCAAATTCCAGAAACATGATTTCAGATGACAAGGGGGACAAGTTAGAAAACAATGACCACTAGCCAGCAGGAAGGGTCAGAACCATTCGTCCTGTCATATCCTACATAAAAATTAGGATCTTCTGCTTTCCCTCTTCAGGAAGCACTACACTGAAAGGTTTAGAGACCCTCATATGGATACTACTCATAAAGGCAATTTTGATGGTTTTACATAGAAATTACCTCTAATGTGAGAGAACATAACATGGGAACTATTCGAGATTCATCTTTCTATGCAAAATTTAGTTTGTACATAATTTAGCAACTTAAGTAAGCATTTTGCAACCGAGACCAAATATCAATTATCTCTTGAGGTTTTCTACTATGTACCAACATCAAACCTACATAGGAACAAATGTTATTCCTGTTTTTCTCTTCTGTATCAAATGTCCTGAAGCCTTTGTGTTTCTCTGGAACGAGGCCAAGTTTCTGAAGGCACGTTCCAGTATAAACATCATTGATGGGATAGAGAAGGACCTGGTCAGTTACATTTTATAGCCTCAGGGCCAGGTGGCCAGAGTACAGGAATCCACCTCCCCCCTGCATAAGGCGGGTAGACGCCAGTGTAAAGAACTTCCGGGACATAGTACTTCAGTTTCTTATCCTGACGAGGTCCAGCATTGGGAATCACATCAACCATAAACAAATCTTTGGCTTTGTTCTTGGAAAAGCTATTCAAGTGATTCAGGATGGGACGGGTGTTCACAAAAATATCATCATCACCCTTGAACACGAACTCAGCATTTGGGCAGGAAGTGCTCACCCACCTGAGAAAGAGTACTTCTTTCAGAGATAAATTGAAGAAGGTATCTCTGTAATTCCACATAAGAATGTCTTGGTGCTTCTCACTCTCAATTTCAGCATATCTGAAAGGTCAGGATGGTTGTCCTCTGCAGGGGTCTGGCCCAATAAGAATACTTGCACCACTGTTTGGTTCCCGACATTGGTTTCTTTGCCCCAAGATTCCCAAATCGCTTGCCTTCTATCGAAATGTGAAGTAAGGGACTTAATCGCCAGCAATAAGAAGGGCTTCTTTGCACACTTATCTGGTTGATCTATAAGCAGTGAATTATTTCAACATCTCAAATACAACAGAAAGTCTTTAAATCTGTCTGGCAAACTGTCGAAACCTGAAACTCCTGATGTGACCCTCAGGTCAGGTTCACCATAATTCAGATGGCTTATGTTGGAAAATCCGTATGCTTCCCCTGTCTGGTTGGCTAACATGTTCAAAATGGGATTGTACCTCCTGTTCAGCTTTTCTTGTTCCCTGTTCCAGTATGCCTTGGGAGGGTCAGATATCTTCCAGAACTTTTCTTTAGGTATTATTACTTCCCCTTTTCCATTTTTTTCTTGGCTACTGCTTTTGGAGACTGCCACAATCAAATAAATGAAGACATTTACCATCATCAGGATTCCCAACAACTTTATTCTTCGACTTCCAACACTCATTTCTCGTATCTTGTCCGGGAACAGTTCTTGCTCAGCGGGGCCGGGGCGGGCGGTCACAGCTGCATCCGCGTCCCGGCAGCTCCGCGGGGCTCAGCCCAGCGACCGCCTCCGCAGCTCTCGCTCCATACATTGCACCCGCGATGGGCGGCTGGGTGGTGTCTGAGGCGGGACTGCTTGGCCTCGGCTTGGTCCCGGCTCAGCTCACCTCTGGCGTTTGTTCTATTTTTAATTTTTTGAGGAATTTCCATACTGTTCTCCATAGTGGCTGCACCAATTTACATTCCCACCAAGAGTGCACGAGGGTTCTCTTTTCTCCACATCCTCACCACTTGTTATTTGTTTTCTTTTTGATAATAGCCGTTCTGACAGGTATGAGGTGATGTCTCCTTGTGATGTAAATTGGTAGCACATCTTTAAAGGGTCGTTTGGCAGTTTAAAATTTTTAAATGCATATACTTTGGGCTTGATAATTCTACTTGTAGGAGTTTATCCTATGGACATAGCCACATGTGTTCTCAAAGACACGTACGGGAATAGTTATGCCAGCATTCTTTTATAGTAGCAAAAGATTGGAAGCCCTTCATACAGAACTGGTTAAATAAATTACAGTGCATCCATATGATAGAGTACAGTACAGCCATGAAAAAGCATGAGGAGGCTCTGTGTGCTGATTTGGGATCTTCTCTAAGTCAAAAATTATGGCCCAGAATAGTATGAATGCTCTGCAGAAAAGGGACATTATGCATATATACATATTTGTATATGCATATGGAAAAGCATTGCTAGAAAATCACACAAGTAAATACAACAGTGGCTACCTCTTGATTTAGCAAATTAGGGGTTGGGGTAGGAGGGAGACTTTTATTGTATAATCCTTTGATTTGAATTGTTTACAACAGTGATTTTTTTTTTTTAAAGAGGAAAGTTCCTCTTTTTTTTTAATCTATAACTTTATTTATTTATTTACTTTTGGCTGTGTTGGGTCTTCGTTGCTGCCCTTGGGCTTTCTCTAGTTGTGGCAAACAGGGGCTACTCTTCGTTGTGGTGTGGTGGCTTCTCTTGTTGTGGAGCACAGGCTCCATGCACACAAGCTTCAGTAGTTGTGGTACGTGGGCTCAGTAGTTGTGGCACGTGGGCTCAGTAGTTGTGGCTCGCGGGCTCTAGAGTGCAGGCTCAGTCATTGTGGCCACGGGCTTAGTTGCTCCGTGGCATGCGGGATCTTCCCGGACCAGGGCTCGAACCCGTGTCCCATGCATTGGCAGGCGGATTCTTAACCACTGCGCCACCAGGGAAGTCCTGATGTATTATTTTTAATCATATATCAAAAACTACAAAAACAAAAAATATGATAAAAATGACAGGAGCCCTCTAAAAAGAGGGAGAAAGTCTGCTCCCTCCCCCCCATAGCCCTGTCGTATGCCAGACAATACAACATAAATCCAATGATGGTCACATAAATTCTTGCAAGGGCCTGTTACCCAGTAAGTGCTCGATAATGTTTGTTCAAATAAGGAATCCCGTAACACAGGGGTCCCCAATCCTGGGCCGCAGATTGGTACCGTTCCACGGGCTGTTAGGAACTGGGCCGCACAGCAGGAGGTGAGTGGCGGGCGAGCAAGTGAAGCTTCACCTGTCGCTCCCCATCGCTCGCATTCCCGCTGAACCATCCCCCACCCCTCACCCCCAACCATGGTTCGTGGGAAAATTGTCTTCCACGAAACCAGTCCCCGGTGCCAAAAAGTTTAGGGACCGCTGCCATCACACTTGTGTTAATGGCCATGGGGGGAGGGTTAGCAGGGTGCAAGGCAGCCATGGGAGGAGACAAGAATAGAGGCAGGAACCCTTCACAGAGGAGGGGGCATCTGATGGCAGACAGGATTTGGGGGCAGTGTGGAGGGCGTGCTAGGTGGAGCAATGGTAGGTATATAGGTAGTAAGATGACCAAGATGCTCCCGGAAGGAAGGGGGGAGGTGAAGCCACAGAGCTTCATGCGGGTCAGACCCCACAAGGCCTTGAAGCCAGGCCTAGAGCTTGGACACTTTCCTGAGGATGATGGGGAGCCACGGAAGGGACATGGTCACATCTACGTACTAGGGAGACATCCAGGCTGCCAGCAGCTGGGAGGAGGGGGCCTTGAGGTCATCAGGATTGTTTCACTCACTCTGCTCTCCCTCTACCCCTGCCAGGGCGACACCTCCGGTCACTTCCTGAAGGCCTTGCTGGCTGTCTGCGGAGGCGAGGACTAGGACCGCCGGCGCTGGCGGGCACCTCTGCTAAGAAGTGGTCATCCCCCGCCACGACCCAGCCTGATGCTCCAGCTTCAGAGACTAAAGAAGGGACAGGGGTGGGGGGAGGGGCCGGGGTGGGCTCTTGTCTTCAGCTGGGGTTTAGGAAAAGCTCCCACTCCCACTAGCCAGTAAGGGCGCGGCACGGTCACTCCTACTCACGTCTGAGTGGCTGAAGAACCGTAGCCATTGATCCCGTCCACCTCCGCTCCCCATCTTCCTCCTCCTGCCTTCACAGCTTCCGTCCCTTGTCACAGTCCCTGCCCTGGTTTGGGCTTTGTCGAAGCCAAAAACATGCTGAGCCTCTGAATGTGAAGCGAGTGATGTGTGTGCTTTGCATGGTGGGGTGTGGTGGCAGGTGCCAGTTCTGGGGGTGGTGGGGAGGAAGAAATATCTTCAGGCCAACTGACAGTCCTCCCACCGTTTCACCACCGCCTCTGTCCCGGTTATTGTGCTAGACCAATGAACCAGGAGTCCAAATACCTGGGTTCAAATTTGTATCCGCCCCACACTTGCTTTATGACCTTGCACCAGTCTCTTTCCCTCCCTGAGTCTCTATGTTCTTGGCTACAAAATGAGAGAGTTCGACAAAAAGATCTTGGCTTTGTAACATTGACATTCTAGGACGTGCCTCCAAATCATTCCCTTTCCATTTCTCCTCTCTTTAAATAAAAAGAGACATACAGACACATACATACATTTCCAAGAGGGACCTGTGGTTTTGACCTAGAACCTGCAGCCCAGATTGTTGCCATTAGAGCTGAGGTGTTAACCTGCCCAGGAGTGACTTTCTATCTTCCCATCCCTTCCTGGGAATCCCGAATGAGGGTCTGAGCTCAGGTCAGCCTGGGAAGGCTGGCGCAGCCGGGTCTGGGTCTTGGGTCCGCTCTCCTCCCTCTGCTACCTGGATGTTTCTCTGTGCACGCTTCATCCATGACATCCGAGCCCAGACTTCCTCTTTTGAACTCTTCAGGGGCACCAGATGTGATCGTGATCTGGGGAGGCCTGTGGAAAGCTTCCACTTTGTGAAAATCAGTGATCAACGGGAGGTCAGCTGCACTTTCTCCATCTCCCTTCCCCCAGCTCTGCTTCTGCCGTGGGACTCAGATCTAAAGTTATCTAGCGACCACGGCATGTGGGTGCCTACTGGCTGGAGGGCTCTGCTCCCTGGCCCACTGCCCTGCCCTCTCCTGCAGTTCAGCGTGTGTTTATTGTAGTTGCTGAGCAGGGAATGGCGTGGGGACGTTGGGAAACGTGCTGCGTCTGGTCTTTTTTTTTTTTTTTCTTTACTTTTTTCTTTTTTTCTTATTTATTTATTTTTTTGGCTGCATTGTGCATGGCATGCGGGATCTTAGTTCCCCGACCAGGGATCAAACCCGTGCCCCCTGGCAGTGGAAGCACAGTCTTAACCACTAGACCGCCAGGGAAGTCCCGAGTCTGGTCTTGTGTGACCTTGGACCAGCCCCTGCCCTCACTGGGCTTCAGTGACTCCATTTGTACAGTGAGGGGTTGGACCTAACAGTCTCGAAGAGCCCTCTCTTCATCTCTGACGTAATGAGTCTGAAAGTCAGGCAGTTTACCTTGTGTCTTCCCCACTTCCTTCCCTCCACCAGGCTGTGAGCCCAAACCCCATGAGGGTCAGCTGAGAGCTTGTTTGACTCTTTGCCCAACTTAATGTAACTGTTAGCGAAGATAAATTAACACAGTGGTTCAGAGCTGTGGAGTCAGACCTTTGCCACTAACTGACCGTGAGCATGTTATCTCTCTAAGCCTCAGTTTCCTCGTTTGTAAGACAGGGCCCAGTCCTACCTGTGGCACAGCCTTTGTGGAGTAAATGAAATGATTCGTGGACGTTTGGGGCCGTCTGGCTCCGAGTCAGCTGCCAGTACCACCTGCCCTGAGCCAAGCCCCATTGTAGAAGCCGGGAGGTGGCACCCAAGATGTTTCCTTGAGCTTGTTTTCAAAAAGTCATCAGCTGCGCACCACAGAGGCATCAGAAGACAAGTATGGAAGCGCCTTAAAAGTATGCACCGAGGGGGGACTTTGGTGCTCCAGTGGTTAAGACTCTGTGCTCCCAATGCAGGGGGCACGGGTTTTGATCCCTGATCGGGAAACTAAGATCCCCTCGCGCCACACAGGGCAGCCAAAAAAAAAAAAAAAAAAACTCCGAGGGAAAAATAGTCTGGGGATGGAAAGGAAAGAGTGATGAAATCTGAGGCCATGGGAAGACCTCATGAGGCTGAGGGGAATACACAAGTGGAGAAACCAGGAATTTCTAGAATTCCTGGAAAGCAGGAAGAAGGATAGCTCAAACGGAGCACTGGCCGTGTACCAGACACGACACTAATCCCTCAACATGCAGTTTTCACTTAGGTTAACTTGAGTTTTCAGTTAAAGTATGTTGCATTCTGGGATTGGTCAGCAGTAGGAGGGGAGACCCTCAGCGTTTTGAGGGGAGGTAGATGAGATTAGAATTGGGAGTTTGCATCCAATTAGAGGACCTTGTAAGTCAGGATTTTATCTCATAACCCAGGGGGAGCCTTTGCAGGTTCTTGGCCTGGGAAGGTAAGCCTCTATGAATTTAAGGAAAGCCTATGAAGGGAGGGTGGCCAGTTGGGAGGCTACTACAACAGTTGCGCTAAGTCCCAAGTACCTGCAGAGCAAACCCCGCTTTTTCCTTGGAGCTGTGGCAGAGGAGGGAGTAACCACTATTCTGAATCCAAGGCACCTCATTCTTTCATTCATCCATCCACTCATGCACCTTATGCTTACTATGCCTCCTATGTGCCATGCCATGTGCAAGATGCTAAAGATAGAAAAACTTAGACCGTTGTGGTCCTAATCCGTAAAAGATTATGTTCAAGTGTCCCTCCCATCCAGCCGTCTCCAAAACTGTACTAAACAACACTGGAGGTTGTTTCTGTGGCCAAAGTTCAACGGAGAGAAGTGGTGGGGACTAAATTAAAACTAAAAGGAAAGAGAAAGCAGAAGCCCAGACGGCTGCTGTCTCAAAGTGGGAGCACAGGAGGATGGTCGTGATGCTCTCGTGTGGAAGGGGCCCTCAGAAATTCTCACCTCCCTCTCAGCCAGTCACACAACTGTCACTTCACAGAGAGGAAGCAGCAGGCTTAGGGTCACATAGCCTTTCAGCGGCAGAAAGAACTGGAACCGTGCAGTCCTGGCCCTGGTCCAGTGCTTCTGTCAACACCCTGCACGTCCTTCCACTTTCTTCAGTCTTCCCCTCTGAGAGGGCTTCAGCCCAGAGTCGGCTTCCCTCCAGCTCCTGACTGCTCCCCTCCTGCCCTGGGCCGTGCCTTTTCTCTCAGGGCAAATGCTTCTCGGCAGCTCTGGACTGGGCTGCGCCCACCTTGGTCTTTGGGACCAGGAGGAAATGTCTGAAGGAAGTGGCTGGCTGGGAGGAGGTTGCCCTTTTAAGCTGAGCAGAGAGCGACTATTTGGGAATCGCTGCCATCACATTTCCTGCTGTTGGAGAACATTGTGTGAACTGTTCGCTGTTTACAGCACCCTGATAACTTGCTGTGCCCGGCTTTGCTGAGAGCCGCGAGTCACCATCGCCAGAGTGATCCCACTGGAGTGATCCCCCTCCTCAATAATCCTCTGCTGCTGTGCAGGGGTGAGCACCTCATTCTACTAACGAGGAAACTCAGGGTCCAAGTGGTGACGCAAATTGCCTGAAGACAGCACATCATGGATTGACTGAGCTGGAAATGGTCTTAGAGATCATCCAAACCAACCCTCTTATTTCCCAAGTTTGGAAATCGAGGCCCACAGAGCAGACTATGGCCGTGCTGTGAGCAAGGGCTAGACCTGCAACTAGCACCCGGGTCTCCTGATTCCGGCTCTGCTCTCTCGGATGACACATCCTCCTCTTCCTCCTGATGGCAGAGCTGAGAACAGGAGGGAGAAGTGTCAAGTTGCGCAGTCCAAATTTCAGAACCCAGAGCGGTAAATCACTGCTCTAACGGGCCTCCCCGCTCCCCTCAGACCTCAGGTTTCCCAGGGCAGACTTCCCCACTTCACAGCTGCAGTTAGGCGAATGGGAAATTCTAGTTCTGTCACTGAGCCTAGTTAGATCTATGGAGGGAGGGAGGCAGGCAGACTGGCCTGGATTTGAATGCCAGCCAACCACTGAGAAGTAGATAAGTTGCTTGGCCTCACTATGCCTTGATGTCCTTATCTGTAAAATGGGAACAACCAAGGTTTCTATCTCACAGGGTTGTTGTGAAGATGAACTAAGGCAATGCATGTCTATATCTGGGGACACTGTCCAGGACACAGCAAAGACTCAATAATTATCAACTCTTTGTTATTAATGAATAGGCTGGATTCCATTTCAGAGCAGAGAAAGACAGAGAGGAGGAGTCTCTTTCAAGAGCCTCTGATGTAACTGAGTCCCTACAACTGTTCTCCTTATCTTCAGAGAGCTAAGTCGGGAAAGATTATAAGAAAAATTCAACCAAACACGCAGTAGGAAGGGGTACCAAGTGAAGAGGCCACAGATTAACTACAGAGAGGCCTGAAAAATCTCCCTGGAAAGAGGGCATGTGAGAAGCACCTCAAAAGATGGGCAGAGAAGCTCTCAGTAGTAAAAGATACTGAAGGCGGGAGAGAATGGCAGGCAGGGACAACTTGAGTAAAGGTACAGAGGTGGGAATTGGAGGCGGTGGGTGGGGTATGCTCTTGGAGGTCCTGGGCCCCGCACCCAGCGTGAAGACACCGTTTGGGAAGGTCACGGAGAGTCCGGGCTGGAGTGTAGCGCTTACCCTCTGGGCCCTGGCCAGCCCCTGAATGCGCTGGGGATGGGAGTAGTATGATCAGAGACATCCTTTAGAAAGCCATCTCTGGGGCCCTGCGTGGAGGAGGAGACCAGCCCAGCGGCTGGGAGACCATCGGACAGGCTTGCAGTTATTCCCCTGACCTGGAGGGATGAGGACCCGAGCCAGGGTAGGGGGAAGCAGAGATGGAGAATAGAGAAGAAAGACACAAGAAGGAACAAGAAACCAAGGAAACTGCCTGACCTGCCGTGGGAAACAAGAGAGGGAGGCCGAGGTGAAGCCAGGTGTCATCACCTGGGAACCCAGAGGCAGCAGGAAGTGCTTTAAAGGCAGGAAGAGGTCAAGGTCCCTGGTGCGGGCCATCCCATTGCCCTCCGCTCAGCTAGGTGAGGACTGAGGAGGCCCTCAACCAGAGCCATCTGGGAACGGGCCCTTCCCCCAGGCCCAGGTGTCTAGCAGTTAACAGATTCTGTGGGATGGTCCCACCCCTTCCTCTAGCCCCACCACCTGCCTTCAGCGCTGCCAGCTGTAGCCAGAACCCCCTAGTGGCTATCCCACTGAGATGGCCATGGACCTTGACCTGGAGATAGCCATGGGTGGGGATGGGAGGGCCTGATAGGAGAGCAGGGAGGGCGGGGGATGACACAGAGATCCCAAGCCTGTGCTGGGCCAGCGATCTCCATTTCCACTTTCCCACACATCGGGTATCCACTCAAAGCCCATAAGTACTACTTACCACACACACACACACACACACACACACACACACACACACAATTCCAAATCACCACCAGACACAGCCACAGGGACACACACTTTGTATACCCAGAATCAGAAACACACGTTCTTGACCACAGAGAGAAATATGATTAGGCCTCCACAACACGGTTGGTCACAAATAGAAAGACAGACATCGCTGCCCACAGATGCACTGCTGGCCACACAGGAAGGGCCTCACACAAGCACCCAAACTTGCTTTACACACACACTCGCTAGGGCACGTGTGAGCTCATGCTTTTCTTGGCACACAGCCTTGCTGTGCAGCACACAACTCTAGGAACCTGTGACCTGCCTGTTCCTGTGTGTGTACTTCATTCTGTTCTTCGATAGGAGGAGAAACAACCAGGCTGTCTGGCAGGCAGACTTTGGGCCTAACTACCCTGCCTTGAGCTCTGGGGAGGCAAGACCAGCTCCCTGGAGGAGGGGGTGGAAATCAGCCTTGCAATGGAGCAGAATCCCCGGGAAAGGATTCCTGGAGGAAGTGAGCCTCAGGTGAGTGAAATGTAAAGATGCAGGAGGGAAAGAGAGATTTTCCTTCAAAAGCCTCCAGCCCGTTCTCCACTTTTCTTGGAGTGTTCTAGAAGAAGCTGATGGTGAAAGGGTTAACAGCGCCAGCTGCCACCCCGCACCCTCCTACCCTTGAACCTGGGAAAACTTGAGGACTCGGATTTGCCCACAGGAAGTCAGGGTCACTACATCCCTGATGCCTTTTCTCTGTTTCCAGAATAAAACTCCCCAGGTGAGTGAGATGGAAACCTAAAACGAAACTGCCAGACTTCTCAGACTTGGGCCCCATTACTGTCACCTTAGTCAGCAGCTGCAGCACCAGACCCATCATCATCATGGCCTCTCCCCTCGGGGTCAGAATGTGCTGTGCTTTCTCATGGGCAAATGTACCTTCCCCTTACTGGGTCTCAGGCTCCCAACCTTCCTACTTAGGAGGATGTCTCAGGAACAAAATGAGATTAAGCACACAAAGACCCTAGCACAATGCCTGGTACCTGGGAAGTTCAGGCCCTATTACCTGCCTTCCCAATTCCCTGCCTCTCCCAGGGTCCCCTCTCTCCCCTGCCTCTCTCCCATCCTGGGGTCCAGGTTAATTGGAGTGCAATATTTGCATAGACGTGAGACCTCACCCCGGGGAAATTCCCCCTGGTGACCAGGCTTCCTTTCTGAGGTCAGGCCGCATCATCAGACACTGCTCCTTCCTCTCCAGCTCCCCCCAGTCTCCCGCTGGCTTTCGTCCCTGTCATCTGGCCGGTGTAGATCCAGGCTCACAGATTTAGTCCCATCCTTTGATCCTGGGTGCTGTCCAAGAGGGTGTGAGGGTAGAGGGTGGGCTGGGAATCTGGAACAAAAGCAGAAGTGATACGTGCTTGAGGGACAGAGTAAAGGGCAGCAGGCAGGAGGTGTTCTGGAAGCCTGGATTGTAAAGCTAACTCGACCTTGGGCACATGCCTCCCCCTCCCTGGGCCTTAGGTTCTCCTTCCATCTGGCCAGGGGTTTGGTCTGGATAATCTCAAAGCTTTGTTCCAGAGCTGATAAGCTAAGAAACCACTTCCTTCAGCAGCGCAGTCTTGCAGCATTTGTCCTTGGATCTTCTTCCTTTGACTCTTGCTACATACCGCCTGCCCTGTTTCTGCTTCCTTGGAAAGAACAATTTTGCAAAATGCATCCCTGAATTCCATTTTTCAGGTGTTGACAGAATTATATGTACCTCCTCTCCTCGTAGTGACTTAGTTTGAGTTTTAATTTTTCCTTTCACATCTACCATGTATGATGTCCTGTGACCCACAGAAGAGGGATAGAGCTCTCCAGATGCTAAGATCTGTTCTCCTCCTGGTCTCTGACCCTGGTACTGAGAAGCTACCTTCCCTGGTACAAAAAAAGGAAACAGTGAGGTCCTGCAACCACCTGCATCAGCACCAACTGTTAGAAAAGACCTTTGAGAGCAGTGGTCACAACTTTGAATCAACTGGGGAGTTTTTATTTATTTATTTATTTTTAAATTTAATTAATTAATTTTATTTTTATTTATTTTTGGCTGCATTGGGTCTTCACTGCTGTGCGCGGGCTTTCTCTAGTTGTGGCGAGCGGGGGCTACTCTTCGTTGCAGCACGCGGTCTTATTGCAGTGGCTTCTCTTGCTGCAGAGCACGGACTCCAGGCGCGCGGGCTTCAGTAGTTGTGGCACGTGGGCTCAGTAGTTGTGGTTCGCGGGCTCTAGAGCGCAGGCTCGGTAGCTGTGGTGCACGGGCATAGTTGCTCCACGGCATGTGGGATCTTCCTGAACCAGGGCTCAAACCCGTGCCCCCTGCATTGGCAAGCGGATTCTTAACCACTGCGCCACCAGGGAAGCCCTGGGGAGCTTTTAAAATACCAATCCCAGGCCACACCCCCCTGAGATTCTGCTGTAATTACTCTGGGGTGGGGCCTGGGCATCTGTATTTTTACAAGGCTCCCCAGGTGATTCTCATGTGCTGCCTGGATTGAGAACCGCTGATCTAAGGCCCCCACCCAAGACCAAATGGATCAGATGATTCTGACGGACACTAAAGTTGACAGACCCCTCACCTATGATATTCTTTTTTTTTTTTTTCAAAGAGAATTTTCCCTTTTTTTTTTTTTTAATTTTATTTCTTTATTTATTTATGGCTGTGTTGGGTCTTCGTTTCTGTGCGAGGGCTTCCCCTAGCTGCGGCAAGTGGGGGCCACTCTTCATCGCGGTGCGCGGGCCTCCCACTATCGCGGCCTCTCCCGTTGCGGAGCACAGGCTCCAGACGCGCAGGCTCAGCAATTGTGGCTCACGGGCCTAGTCGCTCCGCGGCATGTGGGATCTTCCCAGACCAGGGCTCGAACCCATGTCCCCCGCACCGGCAGGCAGACTCTCAACCACTGCGCCACCAGAGAAGCCCCCTATGATATTCTTTATGAAATCATCCTGATGGACATACCTCTACGCACAAAGCTATTCCCTGGTTATAGATGGGCAAAGAGAATTGACCGCTTTTCACAAATGAGGAAGGTGAGAGACAGAGAGAGGAAATTTCCACTGAGGTCACATAGTGAGTCAGCAACAGCAATGGGCCTAGCACCTAGTGGATGCTTGTGGACTCAAAGCATTTTTGCAAAAGTCACAGATCTGATGTTTGGGTGACCCAGAGAAGTGCTAGCATACTTGGTACTTCCCGCTAGTTCATGACGGTGAGTTCTTGGCTGCCTGTATCTGAGCAGGTAATTCTCACTTTGGAGTTGGAAGACCCAGCTTAGGGAGCTTGGACTTCTCAAACTGCTAAGTACTAAGACCACCCCTGAAACGTTATTTAAAGTGCCATCTCTAGGGCCCTATCCCCGAGAGGGTCTGATATCTCAGGTCTATGGTGGGATCCAGAAATCTGCCCAGAGTCCTGGTCTAGGTTCAAATAGCACCGGGGGAGCCTTCAACAGAATTGATGAATCAGGAAGCCCACAGAGTCAAATCCATTCATTTGCTAAATAAATATTGATTGACTATTATGAGACAGGCTCAATGCTATTCCCACAACATCAGCAATGGGACCAGAGACGTCAGGGTGGGAGAGGAAATTAAGGGTGGGGTGGGTGGTGGGGTGTCTGGATAATTAAGTAGCAAAGGAGTGGGCCTGTGAGAGCTTCCCCCTGTATATCCAAATCTCACCCATCTTTTGAAGTTCAGCAAAGGTCTCATCTCCCCCAGGTAAGCTCTGGAGACATTAATTACCTGAGTTTGAACTCCAGCTATGCCACTTAGTAGCTGTTGGCTTAAACCACTATAAGCCTCAGTTTCCTCATTTGTAAATCCGCAGTACCAATCTCATAGGGTTCTGATGAGGAATGCATAAAAGAACGCATTGAAGAGCACTTAGTACCATGCCTGGTACATGTTAATCTTAAGTATCAGATATTACTGTTATTATTTCCTGACCATCTTGGCCTGCTCTGATTTCTCCTTCCTTTGAACTTTTAGACTTCCTTACAGTGTCAGAAGGGAAGGTCGCTTAGTGATCATCTAGTCTGATTCCTTCATGTTATGGAAGGCAAAGCTGAGAACCAGAGAGGGGAAGGAACTTGCTCAGGGCCACACAGCAGAGCCAGGACTCAAACTCAAGTCTTCCTATACCCAGTCCAAGGGCCTCTTCTTCCTTGATGTCTATCCCTTGGCCTGAACAGGGAAAGCAATTTCAGGAAATCCATGGCTGGAAGAAGGAAGAAGGGGAAGAGAAGGTGGGAGAAGCTGATTGTTCTCAGCATTTGAGCAGGGAAAGCCCAGAGCTAATCTTCCCACTGGGTGCGCAAACCAAGTGTTCTAACTGGAGATTGCAACTCATGTGGGTCCAGCTACTTGAGCCTCCTTAGCCCTTTAAGGTCCCTCCACCATTTAGGACTCCAGGAGCAGGAACCAGTCTAAGCTGAGTTTTGTGAATTCACAGAGGATCTATGATGATTGTGGCCTCTGGAGAGAAACTACTGTGTATAGGGGAAATATCACAATCCCGGAACATCAGGGCTGAATTACACATTATACTAATGAGGAATCTGAAACTCCATTTCCTCTAGGAAGGGACATTCCTCAATTTCACAGAAGGCTCTGGCTGACTCAGGGGGCTTCACAAAGGGAGCCAGGAGCAAGATCAATCTCCCTGATGCTGAGTCCTGCCATCATCCCAAATGCCAGTTTCTGAGCTGTTGGGGACATGAGTAAGGGAGGCCTTGCAATTTGGCATCAGAGGACAGAGATGGGAGCATCTGACAACATGGGTGTGAGAAGGTATATTTTCACTCCCTGCAGAGAAAAGAGTTTACATGCAGGGAAGCGTATCACCCTTTGCGCCTGGTCTAGCTCAGGGACTGGTGTCATTAGTCCTGTAGGACTTTCTGCGTGGTTTGGTATGGTAGCTGCTTGCCACATGTGGCTATTGAAACATTTAAAAAGCAGCCTGTGCAACCGGGGGACTGAGTGTGGTGTGGGAAAGAGCACTGGACTAGGAGTCAGGAAGTCCCTCGATTAACTCACTTGGAAAGTCACTTCCCCTGTCTGTTCTTTACTTCCACATCTGTAAAGTGAGACTGTTGGGCCAGGAGGTGTCTCTAGCATTCCCCGGGCAATCCCAATCTGAAGGGCACAGAAACAGTTGAGGATCAGAGTCAGTGGGCTCTCCCACTCCGTCACCCCCTGTCCCCCTACCTCCCAATGCCCTGCCCAGGACTGATATGGCCTCTTGATATCTGGCCCTCGGTATTTCTCCAGACCCACCTCTGTTACTTCCCCTTTGTTTGCTTCAAACTCCATGGTCCACTCAGAGTGAACAATTTTCAGTTCCCTGAATGTACTCTCTCTTCTCTTTGCATATTCTATTCCCTTTGCTGAGAACACCCTTCCTTACGCTCTTGCTTGGCTACTTTCGGGTCTCAGCCAAGGTGTCCCTTCCTTTAGGAAGACTTCCCAGTTCCCAAATCCTGACGAGACGCTCCCTTGTCCTGGCTCCTATAGCTCCTTGTATTCCTCCTGTCAGAATACAACTCTACCACACTTGACTGTAGTTACCTATTGATTTGCCTGCAGCCCCCAGAGCAATGCTATCCAATAGAACTTTCTGTGGTGATGGAAATATTCTATACATGTGCAGTCTAAGGTGGAAGCCACACGTGGCTCTTGAGCACTTGCAGTGTGGCTAGTGCCACTGGGGAACTGAATTATTAATTTTATTAATTTCAACTAATTTATATTTAAATAGCCATGTACTGCTAATGGCTACTGTACTGGACAGCGCAGCCCAGAGCCTGTGAGCTCTGAGTGGGCAGAAAGTGGGTCTGACTTGTCCACTCCTAGGTCTTCAGTGGTCTATAATGTTGTGCAAGAATGACGAAACTCCAGAACTGGGAATGATGGAGAAAGGCCAGCTCATCCAGATGGTCCCCATCCATCTCCTCCTTAGGCATCTTTTCAGCAGATAATGAACTGAGACCTTACGTTTGTAAAGGAATCAATAGTTTACAAAGAATGTCTGTAAACTATCATTTTATTTTAATTACCATCGCAGGAGGTGGGCAAAGCAGGACTCATTATTCCCATTTTACAGCAGGGGATCACTGAGGCTCAGGATGGGGAAGTGAGCCTCAGGAGTTAGTGCAGAGCTGGGCTGCTCATTGGTGGGTAGGTCTCTAAGGCCCCACTCAACATCCCAATGAGATCCGGCACAGAGGGAAGGAGTGGGCTTTTTCCTACCCTGTGGAGAAGAAACTAAGTGGAAACAGATGGGAGAGGAACGGGGAGGGGGGATGGGCAAGAGGATGTGCGCTGGGCGGCTGGTGATTTCAGCCAGGACCCTGGGCGCTGGAATCCCCCCACCTTAGGCAAAGGAAGAGATCGAGGTCCTCGGGAGAACCCCACACTGGGGCAGGGTGGGCCGGCCGGGTTGCCTCTGCCCCTGGGCCAGTTCTCAGTCCAGCCACAGAATCATCAGGCTTCCGGGCGGGCTCTTACCCAGAGCCCCCTCCCTGCCCTGGAATTCACAGCAAGCGACAGCCCGTCTGGGAAGTGACAGGTGGGGAACTGACAAAGAAGGGCCCTGTGCTCTGCCAGGGGGCGGGATGGGCCTCAGTCGAGTCTGCGGGGCTGCCTGCGTCTCCGTCGTCGTGGGGAATTCCCCTCCTGCCTAAAAGTCAGCCTGGCCCAGCTCTCCTTCCTGCAGAAGCGCAGCGAGCCGAGGAGCCTTCTCGGGTGGCAGCCCCGCTGCACAGACCCCGTCCTCCCCTGCCCTTCCCCAGGTGAGTGACCCGGCACGGGGGCCGTGAGCCAAGACAGGGCAAGGGCTCACCGCACAAGACTGCCGGGGCCACCAGACCCTCCTGGCTGAGCCACGAGCCACCTGGCCCCCCTCCGCTTTCCTGCCAGCTGGGATCTGTGTCTGCCCCGGCCCAGCTCCCTCTCCCCCAACGGGCCTGGGCTCTGGGCCTCTACCTCCTTGCCCGGCCTCGCTCTCCTCTAGCGTCTCTCCCTCCATTTCTTATTTCCTCTTCCTGCCCTCCTCTTCTTGCTCTGCCTTCTCAGCCAGTCTTTTTCTCTCTAGTCGCTGCCAGTTTTTCCAAAGGGAAGGAAAAGAAAGGTCTGTTTTTGTCTTATCCTTCTCCCAAGAAAAGGGGGTGGGTAGGTTTGCAAGTGTGAAGGCAGGTGTGTGTGTGTGCATGTGTGAGAACGTGTGTCTATGTTTGTGAGCGTGTGTCACGTCTCCCGAGGTGCCTGTGTGTACGACTGTGTGAGCAAAAGCGTGTGAGCATGTCTATGTGTGTGTGTGTGTGTCCGTGGGCATCTGTGTCTGGGTCATTACATGATTATGCGTCTGTGAGTTTTTGAGGGTAAGTGTTTGGGCATGTGTTGGGCACTTCAGTGGTCTAAAGCTAGATAGGAAGAGACCAGGTGGGAGTCTGGCCCCGCCTCCCTTGGGAACATGGTGGAAGGCTAGGGCCCTCCTTAACACCGGGGAGAAAGGACGTCTGGAGGGCTCTCCCACCTGCTCTCCTCCAGGGTCAGCTGGACCTTTATGTGGTTGAGCCTTTAACACAGAGAGAGCCCGAGGCACTAGGAGTGGGTGATGGGCTGGCAGACAGTGGTGATGCGGCCTCGTCTTTCATCACAGTCAGTCCAGATTTTCCAAAGCTGGGCAGAGGCCCAGCCCAGGGAAGTCCCTGGCTAGGAGGGGCAAGGAGTGGAGGCCAAGTTGCTGTCACAGTGGCTTCTGGGCTGGAGAAGAATGGAGGGAGAAGTGGGAGGGGCCCTAGAAGAGGGTGCATGGGAGAGGACTTGGGGCGAGGCTGAACAGCACCATCAGGGCTTCCCAGGATTAGGAAATGCTCTGGTTCCCATGGGTCTGCCTCATTCAGGGGCTGGGCTGAGCCTGGCTGACCTCTTCCCACTTCCAGGAGGATGACAAGGGGCAAACTTGGATCCAAACCCAGATCCACTTGACATTCTGAGCTGGAGACAGGAAGGCCAGAGGGAGAGGAGCTGGCCTGGGGCTCCTAGGAACTGTGGGAGGGGCCTGGCTAGGCCACGTCTGCTACAGGCGGGAATTTCCCCCACTGTCACTTTGCCCTTTCCTCTCCTCCAGCGTGTGCCCTAGAAAGCCTAGAGTAAGAGGCAAGCCCAGGGACGCAGCGGAAACAGTTGGGATGAAAAAAAGAGGAAAACAGGAAAGACCCTGGAGAAAAAGGAGAAATGCCTTCTAGGCCTGGTGTTTCCGAGAACACTTTGTGAAGTCTAGGGCAAGTTCCTCCACAGCTCTGGGCCCTGAGGTCCTCACTGGAAAGAGTAGATGAATAATCCCTGCCTACCCTATAGGGCTGATCATAAGTATCATTGTTGCCTCTCACTGATGCCAGGTTCTGTGACGTTTCATTCTTTCTACCCTGTGCATTGGGCACTGTTTTAGCCTTCTTGTTATTGATGAGGAATCTGGAGGAGAGTCATCACAAGGTGTAAGTGGCAGGACTGTGATCTAAGTCAGGGTCTATCAGACTCCAGAGTCCACCTCCTAACCCTTGCATGACATGCCTC
Source organism: Balaenoptera acutorostrata (assembly GCF_949987535.1). Classification (NCBI taxonomy): domain Eukaryota; kingdom Metazoa; phylum Chordata; class Mammalia; order Artiodactyla; family Balaenopteridae; genus Balaenoptera; species Balaenoptera acutorostrata. The sequence continues at coordinate 135,845,879 of NC_080065.1, read as the reverse complement.
TTGGAAGTGGGGCAAACTGTTAATATGAAACGGTTTAATTCACTTTAAAGTGCTGAATGAATGTGAAAAGTTATGGATTTTTTTAAATAAATTTATTTGCATTTATTTATTTATTTTTGGCTACGTTGGGTCTTCGTTGCTGCGCGCGGGCTTTCTCTAGTTGCGGCGAGTGGTGCTACTCCTTGTTGCGGTGCACGGGCTTCTCATTGCGGTGACTTCTCTTGTTGCAGAGCACAGGCTCTAGGCGCGCAGGCTTCAGTAGTTGTGGCGCGGGCTCAGTAGTTGTGGCTCAGGGGCTCTAGAGCGCAGGCTCAGTAGTTGTGGCGCACGGGCTTAGTTGCTCCACGGCATGTGGGATCTTCCCGGACCAGGACCCGAACCCGTATCCCCTGCATTGGCGGGCAGATTCTTAACCTCTGCGCCACCAGGGAAGCCCAAAAGTTATGGATTTCTTAGCGCCATTGTATCCATCCTCTCATGCAGTTATTTGGGATGTAGATAGAACTAAAAATGCTTTCTGGGGCTTAGGGTGGGAAGCAGACACCATAAACTCTGCTCATTTATTTACTCTTTACCCCCAAATACGATTACCTAATACAATTTCAGCCAACACCACGTGCTTGACATGCATTTCTCATTTATCACTGAAATCTCCCTCTCATATACACACACACACCCAACACCAGAAAGCACCTAGAATCCATCGTAGGATTTTCCATTCCTGAGATTGCCTCCGGCTATGGAGACGTGGGACTGGATCTAAGGAAGGGACCCAGACCCAGGACTGCTCCTTTCTTAGTTCATTAGCTGCTCATCACCCCTAGTGAAGGCCCAGACTCACTAATTCACCTATCAGAGTGAGGCACATGTTCATTTGTCTTAGAAGCTCTGTTTCCCATGACTGAGGTGTGTGGAAATAGCATTGCTCCGGGAGCAGGAGACTTAAGTGCTATCCCAAACTTGCTGTAAGACTTGTGACAAGTCCCTGGCCCTCCCTGGCCCTCAGTGGCTTCATCCCTATAAGAAAAAGGCTGGGTTTGATCCTTTCTAAGGACTCTTTAAGGACTGGCATTTTGAGTTCTGTGCCTTGCTAGCTGGCAAGACTCCACAGCATAATGCTCAAGAGCGTGAAGGGTTTAAGAGCCGGGATCTTCATGTTCCAGTGATCTGTTGCTGCTGAAGACCTTGTGGAAGTCACCTAACGCCTCAGAGCCCCAGTTTCATCTGTGAAGTGGGGGTGATAATGGTTCTGACCTCAGAGGCTGGTTGGGAGATATGTGAAAGTGCAGACCTAGCACACAGCAAATATGCCATAAATATTACCTTCTAATGTTTTTAATATGCAGCTTTCACTCCTTTTTAGGCCCTTGATTTAGAGCTCAGTCACTTATAAGTTGAGGGTTTTTTGGTATGTTTTTCATATCCCTCAAATGTGGATTTAGGTGTTAACTTTGGAGCAGCCTTGGTGGAGGTGGTGGAAGGGGGCGGGGGAGTGGTAGAAAGGAGACTGGGAAACCGCCTGCCTTAAAACAAAACAAAACGAAACAACGAAACAACGCACAGGCCTTTTGATTCTCCTGCCAGGTGGGGCTTTGCACGGGTGCTTGTCCTCACTCTGGAAGAGCAAGAGGTTCCCAGCTGACTGAGTCACTCAGTTCTCAGTGTCAGGCCCAGCTTCCCAGCTTGGAAATTTCCTTCCAGGGCTGTGGGGAGAAGGGGGTGCCAGGCTAGGGGGCCCATCTCCTACCCTGCCTAGCCCCCAGAGTCTAGGGTCCCAGAGAGTTTGTGGATGGTGGGACGGAGCCTGGGGAGGTTGCATTCCTGGGTTTAACAGTGAAGTTCTACTCAATGCATGCAATCCACATCTACAAACCACTATCTTTTCTTGAATGCTTACTGTGTGCCAAGCTTTGGGCTTTACTTGCATTATCTCATTTATCCTCATGATCACCTAAGGGGTAGGTAATCATTATCTCCATTTTTCAGAGAGGAACAGAGACTTAACCCAGGAAGGCAGTGGTTGAGTGGTTAGAACCCCATTAGTTAGGTCCATAGCCTACGTTCATCATGAGTGTTGAGTTTCTGTAAGCAAGAAAAATCAGGACACTGTAAAGACAACATGATGCAGTGGAAAGAGCACATATGACCGGGAGCCAAGGACCTGGGTTCCAACCCTGGTTTCATCACTCCATGTGCGTGGCCTTAAGTAAGTTATTTACTACATTGAGGACTCAGTTTACCAATCTGCCAAATAGGGGATTGTGATCAACGGTCCCATGGCCCCTAACATGGAATGTTTAGAACTCAAACAGACTGAAATGGATGGAAGAGGTGGATGTGGTCATGACTTTGAAGAGATGCATCTTCTCACACATTGCAATTGTTAAGAAAAATTATCCAAAAGGAGGGAATCAGGCAAAAAGATGACTGTGTGACCTTTTTGTACCATACTAGAGCATTGTCCAACAAGCCCACCTCTAGGAGTCACCTGGCACTTTGGGGAATGAAACCATTTGCCTAATTCTCTAAGGTCAACATTTACAAAAACAGCTGAAATAGTCTGGAAACAAAATGCAAACAGTTGGAGACTCTTCATTTTTTAAAGTAAATTTCAGTGTTCATGAGAAGGACTTTGGTTGGGATTAGGAAGAGTGCATTCCAGGAAAAGGCAAACTGGGAATTACAGACAAGAGCAGGAAGAAAACCAGACAGGGCAGGGGCGGTGCACAAATGGGTGAGGTGATGCCTGAGAGCTGTGGTATGAACCAGTCCAAGATCGTAATCTCCCGGTGATTGGTGACACTCAGTGGTGCTTTGTTTGGTGTTCGCATCCCTCTCTCCCTCCCCCTCTTCGAAATATGTGTACTTATTTTCATAATTAAAATGAACTAGAATTAATATCGTTTTGAGACTTTGATAACCCCTTTGAAGTAACTAAAAGCATCCCAGGATGTCACAAAGCCTGAAAGGAGAGTTCTTGGATTAGGCATATAGTTGGGTAGGTTGTGTGTGTGTGTGTGTGTGTCTGTGTGTGTGTGTGTGTTTTCACACAGAGTCACAGTTAATTTACAGAGCTCTCCTGTAAAATGAGGGCCTGTATGAAATAATTCCCCAAATCCTTTCTGAGGATGAGGGCCTGTCAATGACTAAGTTTTCAATAGTTCCGGTGAAACGAATCTTTTGGAATAAGTTTTTCATAAAGCTATATTAACCCAATTTAAAGAGCTGTCCTATATTCCAAGGTTAGGACTTCCCACTTTTTGAAATTAAAATTTACCCTCTTTTAAATAAAATGGTGGGCTTAAAAAAACAAGTGTTCCCAACCTTAAACCAAGTTACTGCTCCTTCCTGGTCTGGGAAATCTCACAGCCTGTTTGCATGATCTGGCCCACATATAGGTAGACAGTGTAGAAAGTGGGCTACGGATTTGCTCACTTGGGTTTCAGTCTTGGTTCAGCCACTTACTGAGGTCATCTAACCTCCATGCGCCTTGTACATTAATTTATTTATGGTAAGAAAAAAAAGGGGGGGATAAAAACCATCTCACTAGGGTGACTGACCGAATTGAATAAATAAAGCATGCAAAGTGCTTACCAAGTTTGGGGCAGTTAGTATGCAAAAAATGTCAGCTGTGACAATAAGATTCTTTAAAGGTACTTTCACCTCAGAATTTCTGTGAGCTCTGTAAGAAGTCCGGGGGAGCCCTGGACCGAACTCTAGCTCTGGCTCAGCTACAAGTGCTTACATGCCTTTTGGCAAGTCCCCTCCCCGCGCTCCGGCCCCTGTGCCCCTCGGCGCAAGGAAAGGGTGGGTGGTCTCTTCGGCTCGTCTCTACTCTGAAATTCCGGCTTTCAGGGTGGCCCCAGCCTCATTCCGGCGCCCGGAGTTTCCGCAGCAGGGAGGGCCCCGAGGGACTGCCCAAACCTGCAAAGGCTGCAGCCCTAGGCAAAGGCTACCCAGGGACCGGCCTGCTCCGGCGGCGGCTGTTTACCTCTCTGCGTCCCACCCCGTTGGCTGCGGACCCGCCCAGATGGCGCAGCGTGATTGGGCGAGCGGCCTGTCAATCGCTGGGGACTTTCCCAGGGGGTGGGGCGGCCCGGCCCCCAGCACTTCCTAGTCCCCGGCCCTGTTTCCTTGCCCCGACCCGGGATCCTGTGCAGTGCTGCGGGGCCAGAGTCTGGCCCAGGCCTCTACCGCGTCCCTGGACTCGGGCTGGACGCGGAGAGCGGGGCGCGGTCTCCCAGGATCCCCACCCTCAGGTAAGCCGGCCGGGCAGAGCGGGGATGGAAAGGAAGGGAGTCTGGGGCTGGGCCGGTCCCAGCCTCGGTAGTCCACCGGGCGTGGCTGGGGGGAGGTCAGGCCCGGACTGGTGGCCTGGGCTTCTTGGCTCCTGGGCTCCGGCGCCCGAGGTCCCCGGGCGCAGGGCACCTCCAGGGGCGGCCGGGTCCGGCCGAGTGGGGAAATCCCTGACCTGCGCGGAGGGTGGTGGGCGCGCGTGCGCACTGAGTGGGCAAGCGTGTCTGGGTACTGCAGGCGGGCTGTGTGCTGGGTGTGCGGACCCGCGGGTTGGAGGGTGTGTGTGCGGGCGTGGGTCCGTTTATAGTGTGGGAGACCAGTTTTGGAAGCCGTGTGCACACGTATTGAAGAGGAAAATAACTCTTATTGGGCGCTTTCCAAGTGCTGAACTAAGCTCTTTACATGTATTAAACTCGTTTAATTGTCACTTCCATCCTCAAAACGAGTATGATTATTATTATCCACATTTTACCGGTTAGGAAACCGAGGCCCTTGGAGATTGGGGTCATACAGTTAGAGAGTTGCAAAGTCAGGGTTTGAACTCTGGCGTTTGACTCGACTCTGTGCTATACTGTTTCTGTTGAACATATTTTGCCCACTGTCGGAGACAACATTTGGGTGCATTTGCAGGGTAGCTGTAGTGAATTTTGGGGAGCGATTTGGGGTGTGGAGTTTCTACATATGCGTGAGTTTTCTGCTGTAGAACATTTGTCTGCAAGAGTGTGTGAAGTTGTGTGTACATGAAAGTGATTGTATTATATATTCATTAATTGTATGGGAATTTTGTGGGTGGGAATTTTGTGCAACTGAGTGAGACTTCGTGTTTTGGTTGGAGGGGGGGACTTTTGTGGATGATGCAGAAGAATCAGCAACGTTTATCCCCACCCCCTTGCAGAATGACAGTGCAGAGAAATCTGTGGATTCCTAATGCATCATTTTTATTTCACAGCATTGTCAAAATAGAATTTAATCATCTCTTACTCATTTTCCAAACAATGCGGTAGGGTAGAGGGGAATTCAGCACCTGATGAAAGATTCGGAAAGAGGACTCTCAATTTTTTTTTCATTCCTGACAATGGATATTGCATTAGGAGGCTGGAATATTTATTAGCACAAACTCATAGCAATCCTATGATGTATTAATATCACTATTTTACAGCAGAGAGAACTGAGGCAGTGAAAAACCAATAATGGTAATAATAACAGCTTCCAGTTATCAGCACTTTCTGTGTGCCAGGCACAGTGCTTTATGTTTAGTATCTCATTTACTCTTTTCAGCAACCCTAAGAGAGAGTCACTAGTAGTAGCCTCAATTTTGAGGTGAGGAAACTGAACCCCCAAAAGGTTAAGACTTGCCCAAGACTAGTAAGCCTTGAACCCTGGGCCTTGTCTCCTTTCCACTATCCTGGCTGTGTCCTGGAAAGATAATGTGATCAGGGCCTGGCACTTCACTGAAGCACTTGATCATGTCCTTCTGGAGGCTGCAGCCGTGAGTGTCTTGTGTTCTACATACTTATGTGACCCTGTTTTCTCCCACCCATGTGTGTCCGTGGGTATGGCATGGCACTCATGCTGAGGGTTGCTGCCTGCCCCTATTCCCACCCCAGGGCCTTTGGGGCCCCAGGAAGCCGTGGGGTCTGACTCATACGCTAACCCCCAGTGCTGCCTGTGCCTTGGGCCCCGGATGTTCTGGGTTGGGTTGGCCAACCTGATTTGAACACCTCAGAATTGTAGGAGGTCGGTTGTCTGCCCCCCTCTCTGGGTACTACTGGGTAATATTTTATTCTTGCACTCACTGTGATTTAACCACAGCAACCTGCTTTTTTTCCCCTTGGACAGGCCAAGTTTATTCTTGCCTGAGGCCTTTGTATGTACTGTTCCTTCTGCCTGGAACACCTCTCCCCAGCTCTTTTCATGGCTGGTTCTTCCTTATCTGTCAAGTCTCAGCTCAAATGTCACCTCCTCAGAGGGGCCTTCCCTGACCTTTCTATGCAAAGTAACCCCTTTTTTCACTTTCTGTCATATTACTATTATATGTATTTTTTAATACATTCATCATGCCCTGAAATGATCTTGCTTATTTGCAATTGAGAACGTATGTGTGTAGATACTGTATGTGTCAGGCATACAGTAATTTTTACTGCTTGCTTGTTTGTTGTCTTCCTCTTTTCCTAGAATAGAAGGGAGAGAGCAGGGACCTCTTTAGTCTTCACGTGTGCGTTCCTGATACCAGATAAAGAGTGTCTGGGGTAAGGCTTTGCTGGGTTTGTTCAGCAGATGAGTAGAATAGAAGCAACTAGAATAACGGTGCATTTCACAGATGAGAAAACTGAGTCCTAGAGATAGGAAGGCTCTTGTCCCAGAGAGGTAGTGGCAGAGTCAGGGTGAGAGCCAGAACTTGCTTCCCAAGGCATTTGTCTTTTCTTCTGATAGTCAGCAAACACTTCCTGACAGCCCTCTGGCCTGGTGTTGTGTGGAGTGGCATGGTACTCAGGTGAATAAGGTACTGGCTCTGCCCTCCAGGAACTCGTTGTGGACTGGGCAGAAATGTGCCATGAGCGCTAGCTGGAAGGCATCGTGTGCCAGCAAGTGCCCGGTAGTAAGTCTGACTGGGGTGTGGAGCAATTTGGGGGTGCCAGATGGTCAGGGGGGCTTCTGGAAGGAGGTGACTTCAAGGCCGGGCCCAGGCAAGATGCTGAGGTGCAGAGCGGGGCCTGGGCCCCTTCTGCAACTTAGGGTAAGAGGATTTGGGCTAAGGCTCTGCTGCACTGGGGGAGCTGACCAGCTGGGCTAGGAAAAACCCTATGGTCTTGACTACCAGGCAGAGAAGTGTCAGTTTTTCCCCGTCAGCAGCACTGGGAAGCGATCAGAGCATTGGCAAACCCAAGCGTGCATGAGAATCCCCTGGGTGGCTTGTAAAATAGATTGCAGGGCCGCGCCCCCAAGCGTGTCTGATCCAGCTGGTGGCAGCGGTGCTGATGCCGCCGGCCCAGCTGCTCTCTGAGAACCTGTGGTGTAGTGTGCCTGATTTAGGGTTCAGCACACCTGGGTGGGTGCTGCGTCTGCTTCCTCTTCTATAGGATTACGTGACATAAGTGCTACTTCCAGGGTGGTGTGAATTAATGAGACAGTGTGTGTCAAGCACTCAGCACAGGGCTGGCGTGGGGTAAGTGATCCATCGCTGCTGGCTGCCGAACATCGTTAAATCTTATTAATGATGCTGATCATGAGGCTGTTGAAGGGATTTCAGTGGGAGATGATGCAGATGGTCTGATTTTTCATGCTTCGGGATAACTTGCCTTGAATCCTCTGCCACCTCTGGACCATGCTGTGTCCTCTCTGGATGGGTCATCCTTTGTTTTGTCTCAGATGTCTTTCCATCCCTGTTTGGAATAGTGGCAGTAGACGTGTGGGAGGGCCGCAGAGGACATCTGGCCCGAATTTCCTCAACAGCACCCAGCACCCCAGCAGGTGATCAGCCAGCCTCCGCTTGTTGACCACCCCCAGTGCAGCGTCAGGAGTGAACTGCCTTGTAGGCGGCCCCTTCCAGTGTTGTTACAGGTGGCTCCCCGTTGTGGGCCCACCTCCTCTCTCATCCCTCTTTTTTCCCTCACTGCTCACCTGACCACTTGGAGGGAGGGAAGCGGGACGAGAGAGAGGGAGGGCAGTAGGAGGTGTGATGAAAAGAGCACGCACCTGGCCACCAGAAGACTGGGTTTGCTTCCCCTCTGTGTCACCGCTGTCCCTGCAGCCTTGGGCAGGTCCTCCTCCCTTTGCTGGCTTTGGTGTCCCAGCTGCAAAATGAAGGGATTGCAGTGGCAGGCGTCTTAGGGCGTTCTCTTCCAGAAAACTGTAGCCCGGTGACTGGGCCGCCCTCCCTGGCTCCAGTAGTTGCCGAGTTCTTGCCACTGGGCCAGGCCTTTCTGTGCCCACCCTCCCGGCTTCTTGCTGCTGCCCCCCACCCCCGCCTGCCCCTCCTCTTCCTGTTCCTCTTTGGAGAGTGTCTGGAGCCCCCTGGAGAGTGCCCAGAAGGAAGGCACAGGGAAGCAGGGAGAAGCACCCCTCATCCTGTGGGAAGCAAGGCTCCCTGGGCCGCAGAGACAGACCTGGGCGGCCGCCACGGCCTGGCCTGGCCGCTTGCAGGAGGAAGTCCTTGATGTTTTTCCCCGTGACCGGCCCCGGACAGTCGCTCTTCCGATAGGAACGGATGACTGGGCTGAGGAGCTCTGGGCTGAGGGGCGGCTGGCTCTTTGTCTGGGGGCTGTCCCCGGGCGGGGCTGAGCTCTCCTCTCCCCAAGGAGCCCACCCCGAGGCTGTTGCCTGTGTCCTTGAGCACCTGTGGGGTGGAGAGACCCGGTGGCCCAGGCAGATGTGTGAGTGTGTGTGTGTGTGTCGGGGGGGAGGGGGCTGGGGGCTGGGGTGTCGTGTCACCAGGGAGTCATCTACTCAGAGACCAGAGCTGGTGCTTTTAGGGCAGGCGTGGGGGTGTCCCATGAGTCAGGGGCCCTTGGTTTGGTCTCCACCCGCAATGGAGGACGCCTGTACCGCTCTCACGCTCTCAGCTGGCCAGCACACCCTGGTCCTGTGCCTTCCTCACGGCCAGCTTCATCTCAGTGGTCTGAGGGACCCCAGTTCCTGCCACACCCCCACTGCTGCCTCTGAGGTGCTGCCACCCCCCACCCCCAACCTCTGGGAAGAGGAATGGGGGTCTGAGGACGGCAGCCCTGACTTCTAGAAAACACGAAGGAATCTTTCAGACACAGAGGGTAACACGCAGACACTTGGGCATCCACCCATCCAGCTTAAGAAGGAACGTATTTTCTGTTCATGTGAAATTTCTCCCCGATCATCTCCTTCCCCACCCCTCCAGAAGCAAACAAGTGTTCTAAATTTAGAGCTTATTCTCTTGTATTTCTCTACAGTTTTATTATTATAAACGTATACATATGTATTCAATATTTAGTATTGTTTTGTTTGTTTTCAAATGTTATTTAGATGCCATCATACTGCCTGTGTTCTTCTGCAACTTGCTTGTTTCGCTTAGTGTTATATCTGTGAGATTCATCACTGTTTGTGTCTCTAGCTCTGGCCTATTTGTTTTGCACAGCTGTATAGTATTAGCATTCCCTGGTGTGAAATGGCTTCGATGTCTTTATTCATTTTCTTCTTCATTAGGTTGTTTCCAGCCTTTGCTATTAAAATAGGACATCTCCGGCTTTTATCTGGGCGGTCTTGCCCCCGGAAGCTCTCTTCCTAACCACTGTGGCTCCTGTTGGGATAGTCTACAGAGTGTTCTCTGGCTCCCAGTGGGTCCTCACAGCATTTCCACAGGGAGAAGAAACCAGGAAAGTGAGGACTGCTCAGGCTCACTTGGTGAGGGAGCAGAACCAGGAGTTGAACCCATTAAACCCTCTTTTCACCATATTTGGTACGAGGGGAATTCTCAGAAGTTGTCATCTTCCCCCTTGGAGGAGGGAGTTACGGGGCTGGAGAAAGCCTTTGTTGGATAAACCAGCTTTGGGCATTTTGGGGTCAGGTAGACAGGAGGACAGTCGAGTCTCCCTTCCCTTTTGTCCCAAGGTTGGGCCTAGTGCCCTTTGTCCCTGTGGCTGATAGTGGATGTGCTCCTCCTAGGTTAAGAGAGTCACAGCTGCTGGGAGGGAAGCCGGGCTTCTAGGCGCGGAGTATTTGCACCTGTGGATCCCAGGAGCTGTGAGGAGGCGAAAGAAAGCGGGCTGGGGTTGCTTGGGCTGCCTTGTCAGCCCTTCTTAGGGGGCTGTTGGCAGTGGGGAGTACAGGCTGGGGACTGATGATCAGGTGGGGCTGTTCTCCTTTGTCCCTTGGGAACCTTGCCACCTTGAGCCCAGCTCTGCACCTGTCTTGACTCGGCTTCCCCTCCAGCAAAACAGGTATAAGGCCCCGTGTGAGGGCCCACAGGCAATGGGCGGGAAGCTTCGCCCTTGTTTCCAGCACCAAAGTCTGGTGCTTTTCTTCCCGCCTTTGTCACCTCAAGCCCAGCCCTGACCTTCCTGAAGCCAGATCCTTTCTGGCAGGTTCCAGGTTGAAACTCTCCTTTACAGTTGCCAAGTCTCCATCTACCGAAGTCCTTGATGAGAAAACTTGTCCCTGGACTTTTCCTCCTTATTTATGATTCTGTCCCTATAGCCTGTCTGTCCACGTGAAGCAGATTCATAAGGAGGCTCCCATCCCTGCCTGCAGCCCTCCAGCCTCATTTGGTGCCAGAACAATAGCCCTTTCCTATTGTTCTGGCCCTGTCAAGCCACTTAAATTAAAAACAAACAAACAAAAAATTAAACTCTCCCTTTAAAAGTGTTACAAAATAACATGTATTCATTAGAGAAAACACTCCAAAAACTCAAGCAATACTAAAGGTATAACGTAAAAAATGAAAGTTGTGTTCTTTTCTCCTTCTCTCCTGCCTGTATTTTAAAATTAATTTTAAAAATAGAACAGGACTAGATTCCGTTGTAAAGAGTTAAAAAACTGTAGGTAAAATAAAAGTTTCTTTTGATTCCAGTCCCCTAGCCCAAGTCCTTCTCTAGATGTGTCTACTGGCAGCAGTTTGGTGTGGATCTTTCCAGACCTTTTTCTGTGCATATTTAAGATTTCATACATATATGTATATACACACACACACACATATATACACACATAGTTGTGTGTTGTTTAAAAAATAGTATCCTAGGGCTTCCCTGGTGGCGCAGTGGTTGAGAATCTGCCTGCTAATGCAGGGGACACGGGTTCGAGCCCTGGTCTGGGAAGATCCCACATGCCACGGAGCAGCTGGGCCCGTGAGCCACAATTGCTGAGCCTGCGCGTCTGGAGCCTGTGCCCCGCGACGGGAGGGGCCGCGATAGAGAAAGGCCCGCGCACCGCGATGAAGAGCGGTCCCCGCACCGCGATGAAGAGTGGCCCCCGCTTGCCGCAACTGGAGAAAGCCCTCGCACGAACCGAAGACCCAACACAGCCAAAAATAAATAAATAAATAAATAGATAAATAAATAAATAAGAAAATCGTTAAAAAAAAAAAAAAAAAAAAAAAAAATAGTATCCTATTATACATATAAATCTATACTTTGGTTTTTTCCTTAACAATTTTTTTTTATATAAATAAATTTATTTATTTATTTATTTTTGGCTGCTTTGGGTCTTTGTTGCTGCGCATGGGCTTTCTCTGGTTGTGGCAAGCGGGGGCTACTCTTCATTGTGGTGCGCGAGCTTCTCATTGCAGTGGCTTCTCTTGTCGCGGAGCATGGGCTCTAGGCACACGGGGTTCAGTAGTTGTGGCGCACGGGCTCAGTTGCTCCGCGGCATGTGGGCTCTTCCCGAACCAGGGCTCGAACCCGTGTCCCCTGCATTGGCAGGCAGATTCTTAACCACTGTGCCACCAGGGAAGTCCCCATAACAATATTTTATGGGCACCTTTCTGTCATTGCAAAGCAGTCTGCCCCATTCTTTTTGATGGCTGTATAGTAGTCCATTGAATGAATGCACCATAGTTTATTAAACTAGTCCCCACTTGATGAACATTCAGGACATTTTTGCTGTTACAAAGTGTGTGGCAGTGCACATCTTTGTCCAGTCTCTGTGTACAGTGATACAGAGATTCCTAGCTTACTTAAATAGGCAATTACCCCAATCAGTTACCTCTGACTCTTTAGATAGTTGAAACCTCCTCAAGCATACTTTTCTACAAGAGAACTTTCTTCTCAGCCAATCAGGCATACAAGCGTGATTGTTGATGTCATTGAGAAAGGACATTCTTTAGTGTGGGCAGCCAGCTATAAGAAAAGCAAATGTCCACAAGGCGGTGAAACTTCCTCTCTTTGGTCAGGCAAACCACACCTGGAGTGTTGTGTCCAGTTTCAAAGCCAGCTGCAGATAGGGTGGGGGTGGAGGGTTGAAGGGGTGGATGGGGAGGGGTCTGGAAGCCAGTCCCTACAAAGGGCGATGCAGGGAACAAGGGCTAATCTGCTTTGAGAGAATGCTGCAGGTTCCAAATCTCCTCAGGGCTGAGATGGAGAAGAGGGTCATCTTGTTCCTTATTCTAGGGGACCCCAGGAAGCAGAGCAAGGGTCAGTGGAAGCAGAACTGGGAATAGCCTAACTACAGCCAATGCTGGCTGCCCAGGGGAGGCTCCTTGAGGAGGAAGTTGGTCTGGGTCACTAAAGATGGTCAACCAGAGTCCCCTGGCTCCCCTGGGGACCAGATAAGCACAGGACCGAATTTCCCCTGAGCTTCCTTTCATCCTGAGAGTCTAAGCCTTGTTGACTGCTGGCAATCAAGAACAGACTGGTACCTGATGCAAAGTTAGCTATACATTGAGGTAGGCACCTAGAACCTGGGGCATATTCCAGATAGTGGGACAACAGGCAGGCCTGGTGTCCTCCTCATGAGGCACAGAGCCCTGTGCCTCTCAGTCAGTGCAGGCCAGTGGAGAGGGCACCGATGTTGGAGTCTGATAGATCAAGGCTGGATTCTTTGTTCTGCCACTAACTAACTAAGGCTGTGTGTCCTTCGGCAAGGGACTTAACCTCTCTGAGTCTGCTTCCTCATCTGAAAAATAGGGATTATGCTATCTAGCCGAGAGGATTGGTTTCCTTGCTGGAAAACAGGGATAAGAATTTTTATCTCTGTGTGGTGAGAAGAAAATGAGGTAATAATGTTGGTAATGATGCCAGCCTAGTGCCTGGCATATGGTAGCACACAACTGTCAGGCCCTCTCCCAGCTTTAGTTAGATGCTCTTTGGTTGACTTATGCAGCGTTTCCAGCCAGCTGATGGCCCTGGTCCTCCCCACTGTCCCTAGGCTGATAGTGTAGAGCCTGGGTCTTGGAGGCTAAGTGGGGGCAGTGGGACTCCCTCTGTGGGTGAGTCAGTGGAGGGGTGGGGGGAAAGAAGGACACAGAGACGTGTGCCGTGTTTGAAGGACACAGTTCTCAGGCTGAGCTGGAGAGCCTGGGTGCCGACCAGAGAGGAGGGCAGGATCTGGGGAAGGGCTGCAGACATCATCCAGGGGTTTCTCACTGCTCTTGGGGAGGCGACAGCACCCCTGATAGCACTGCAGGAGGATCGATGAGGCAGGGAAATCTGCTTGGGCATGGGGAGGGATTGGAGCTGGGGAGAGCAGGCTTTTCAAAGTCAGAAGGTTTTAGAAAGGGATGACAATAAATTGCAAGTTCTGGAATGTTAGAACTAGAAGAGGCCTTCAAGTTTGTCCAGTCTTCCCCCTTATGTCGTATTATTGCTATTGTTGCTAACCTCTCCTTTTAGAACACTGAGGCTGGGTGATGGAAGATATTTGCCTTGGTGTACCTTGACTGGATCCTATGATTCCTGAGCCCCACCTGTTCCTGATATTACGCCCCATGCCTGCAGCCTCTTTATTACTGAATTGGTTGGAAAGACTGATTAAATCTTTGGCTCCTCACTGGTGGGGATGCTAGGGCGGGCTCCCTGGGTACAAACCATCTAAAGTAGGTGCTGTCTCTTTGCTGACAGTCATCAAGAGGGCACCGCCTGCTCTTTGATGGTTGGACCTGGAGCCCCAGTTTCCCTGATTGTGAAATGGGTGAGGAGGACTGGTGGTCATCACGAAGTGCAGATGTGGACAGATTTTTGCTTTAGTTTGCGAGGTGCTTTCATGGTGCCTCACTTCCCGTTAGCCCTTGGGGGACTTGCAAGATATTCCCATTTGCAATTGAGGAAAATGAGACTCAGATGATTCCTAATCTTTCATGAGCATGGCCTTGGTCGATGGGCTTCTTGTAGCTTCAGCTTCACCAGCTATGGTGTTGTCCCAGTGTCCCTGCTTAACGATTATTTGCAGTTCACAGAAATTAAGTGGCTGCCACAACCAATCAGCTGGGCACAGTTATGGGGCTGCCTCAACCTTTTAGTAAGAACCTACTGAGTGCCAGGTACTTAGTGAGGTACTATTATTATTATTGTTTAGGAAATTTTATTACGAATTGAATACATTTCTTTGTTAAATAAACAATTGGGAAGTAGAAAGTGAGAACTCCCTTCCAATTATACATGTATTATTTCATTTAACTTCCTTAATCTGACGTGCAGTGGATTCTGTTATTATTCCTATTTTGCAGATGAGGCAGCTGAGGCTCAGCAAAGGTGAGGGGCTGGTGCAGTATCACACAGCCTGCTGGGGTGGGCAGGGGTGGGCAGAGCTTGACCAGGGGGAGGCAGGTGCAGGTGAGGCCCCAGGTGCAGCGTGTAAGGAGGGCTCCCGCTCAGGGTCGCTTGCGTGCACTTGGGCGCCCCCTTCTGTTTTGCACCCTGCGTGCCTCACCTGCTTACCCCCAGATCCCGCCCTACTGGGGCCCTTTCTTCCTGACTCCAAGGCTGTTTTATCTCCAGTGTGCTGGGTCCCCTCTCTTTCCTTGCCTTGTGGCTGGCTCCCAAGCCAAGGCTTGGGTCTCCATGGATCCTTAGGCCAGTTTTAAGTCATCACCCAGTTTCTCTCTGGTCCAGGCTCCTCCCTGTGCCTATGCGGGAACTGAGGTACAGAGAGTGGACAGCTTGCCCATGGCCATCCGAGCAGGCAACAGAGTAGACATCAGGACCTCTGATTTCCTGTCCTGTGCCTTCCTCCTGAAGACCCCTTCCCTTCACCACGCTGTCACCCCCACCCACCAGCATCCCTGCCAGCCCCTGCCTTTGCCTGGGGAGGAGGCTGCTGGCCACCGTGACCTCCCAACTCCCAGTACCAGAGATCTACTCAGGAGTTTTCCTCTGGTCCAGGGAGAACTTCACTTCCCCCAGAGCTGCAGGGTCTAGCTGACCTCAGGATGCAGCCAGTGCCCAGTGGCATTAGATCAGACTAAGTTCCCAAGTGGTCCTCAGTTTCCTCATCTGTCGAACAGACATCAGCCATGCCTTCTTTCCAAGGCTGTTGTGACAGAAAATCAATGCTTGGGAAACTCTAGGTATTTTGCAAATGTTACTGGCTATGCAAATTCATATCATTCATTCATACCTAGGAGCCCCTGCTTCTGGCACCAGCACATGGCTGATCGCAAGGCAGCTTCTGATGGGCTGAAGCATTTCAGTGCAGAAGCTGGCATGTAAATTTAATTCTGAATCTAGCCTTTTTCAACCGTCATCGTCCTCTTGGGTGGAGGTTGCGATTTGGGCCCATGTTCCCACCCCCCCATCCCCTTAGCTGCTCACCTGTCGTCCTGTCATGCTGGCTCCTCCTCCTCCTCTTTTGGGCTGGTGGCTCCTTCGGTTTCAACAGGATCACCTCCGTCTTTTCACTCTGTGGTCGTTGCCTGGCCTGCCATCTCTCTGGGCCCTTTTTTGCCCCTAAATTGGGACTTTCTGGTTCCAGTGGGCACCCCCAGGCCTCTCAGGGTGGGCTGTGGGATCCCACTCCCCTGCCCTGAGCCAAGATCTTGTCTTGGAAGAAGGTCAGAGCTGGCTGCCTCTTCCCCACCGACGGTTTCTGTTCTTGGAAGGCAGGTTGGTGTCCACTGCTGGTGGGTCACCTGATCTATAGCTTTAAATTTAAAGGAACCAGGCCCAGGTGGGTATGGAGTCTAGGCCAGACTTGGCAAGAATGTGGATGGGGCCTCTGCTTTGCAGTGGGATTGCAGCACAGGAGCAGAAATGGAGGGTGGGGGCAGTGGCAGACTGGAGAGAGAGCAGGCACCTTCCAGCTCCATCCGGACGTTTTGTGTGACCTTGGTCTTCCTGCTCTGGGGCCTGACTGCTGCCCTCATACCATGAGGGAGGGTCAGATGAGCTCATGCCCCGGGACGCCTAGGCGCTGAGCTACCCCGTGCAAGGCGTGTGGGTGGTCAGCGCCTCCTTCCCCTGTCCACACCCACTCCTGCGGTCTGTGACGGAGGGGAAATGTGCTGTCAGCCGGGGAGGCAGGACAGTGATGCAGCCTCGCGTTCCGACAGCTCTGGGGCGCCTGGTAACGGGCTTGGCCTTGTTGCCCTTGGAGATTCCTGTCCAGCTCTGTCATCCTGGGAATGAGTCCCCTCTCCAGGAAAGGCCTAAAAACCACACAGACCAGGAGGAGAGTTCCCATCTGCCCGACGGTCATCCTGGAACTGCCGCTGACCATCTGGGCATGAGGTCAGCAGAACGTGGAAATTCCCCATTCCTCTCTTTGTGTTTCTTTTCTCCAGAAGTCCAGACCCTCCCTGGGGCAGCTCCTCTGATCTCCAGAGAGGACTTTCTCACAGTAGACTGTTTGGTCTGGGCTCCCTCTGCCTGTAGCCTGTTTCTCCCCCTGCCCCCAAGCTGCCCAGGCTGGAGTCAGGAGAATAGCCCTGCCTGCCCCTCCGCTGCTTCCCGTGAGTCCGCTTCCCTGTTGGCTCCCCAGTGCTGAGGGAGAGCATGCGTGGTTTGGAGGATGTGGAGGCGGGGTTTCAGTTCCTGTATCCTGCATCCTGCTCTGTCGCTTGGCCTTACATCTGGGCATCTCTGAGAGATTTTGGCTGTGCCAGCCTCCATTCTAGAAGTATATGGTTGTCCAGGTGCTTCTGGCCCGTGGATCACGGTTAGGCTGTCAGGATGTTTGCACATGGCCTGTCAGGAGACAGGCGTAGGGTCAAGGGCTCCTCTGGCTCTTTCTGTCTCTCTGTTCTGATTAGAGATTTATTGGGGCTCTATTCTGGACCACTCTGAAGATACCCTGGTAGGCCAGGTGATCTCGGCCCCTGCTCTGATGGAGCTTCTAATCTATTGGGCAAGCCAGATGTGGAGTAAAAACATTCC
The DNA here is from genome assembly GCF_949987535.1 of Balaenoptera acutorostrata. Classification (NCBI taxonomy): domain Eukaryota; kingdom Metazoa; phylum Chordata; class Mammalia; order Artiodactyla; family Balaenopteridae; genus Balaenoptera; species Balaenoptera acutorostrata. The sequence goes on along the minus strand of NC_080065.1, from coordinate 135,828,813 downwards.
CAAATCATCACATAATGTCAGCTGTGAGTTCCATGTAGGGTGAGTGTGGAGTGGTGAGCAGGAACCCAGACACCTGCTGTCATTTGTCACCAAAGGTGGCTACGGCCCCTCCGGCTCTTGGTCTCCCCATTTGTGAACTCCATTCAGCTCTTAATCACGGCTCACCTCCCAAGTGCCAGGCCTGTGCTGGCAACAGAGATGAGGAGAGCATGCTCCTGCCCCCAGGAGGTTCTCAGTCAGATGCACATAGGCTTACCCCAGTCATATATATTCCATACTGGGCATAAGGGCTTGCTGGAGAGGCACACAGGAGAAAGGGGAGCATAGAGGAAGGACGCCCCCAACGTCTACCAACGTTTCAAGCTCCTTGCTATATGCCAGTCATTGTGCCAAGTGCCTTACCCACACTGTCTTTTAATTCAGTGACCACTTCAAAGCTTTATTGCTCTGCTGTATAACATTGACCTTTCAAGTTAAAAATAAGTCCCCCCTAAGCTGACTGGTGACTTTTGTGTTGGGTGTGTGGGCAGCTGTCCTTTGCCTCTGTGGGGCTCAGCAGGGCGTGGGTGCCTCTCAAGTGTGTGATTCTCTTTTTCGTTCGTCTTTGGCGGAAAGGTCCCACTCGCCAGAACTTTGTTTTTCCTCCTGGCTCATGGCATCGCATGGTAATGTGGACCCTCTGGGCAAAATCCTTGTTTATCTCTTGTGCTGCAAGGCAGGGGAAACAGCCCAGAGGGTACCCGATTTATAGCCCCATGTTACCCTACAAACAGGCCTGAACTTGCATTTTGCCAGTCTGGCCTGAGTGTTGGCAGCTGTGTGAGGATAGCAGGTGATTAGCTCGGCTTTCTTAGGTGGAACTGGATTTTCATCTTGGCCCTTACTTGCTGGCTGTGTAATCCTGGCTGAGTTACTTAACCTCACCAAGCCTCCATTATAAAGTGAGGATAACTTACTATGTATTTTAGGGTTGTTGTGCAGTTTGAGATAATGCATCTGAAGGGCTTAATGCAGTGCCTGGCAAGTAGGTTAATGAATGGTGACTGTTATTATTAGTCCCTTTTTACTCTTTTCTTGCAGTGAGCACTTGTGGGTGCTCAAAGGGCCTTTGAGGACTCGTGACTGAAATCGTTTTGGCCCTGGGGGTGGTGATCTTGGGAGGGAGGTTTCGGGGCCTCAAGTCCTTCTGAAGTCCCCGGTGGAGGCCTTTGGAGCTCTTTCGTGGTTAGTAAGCTCTTTGTAGGGCTGGAGGCTGAATCAGTTTTTCAGCCTCAGGGCCTTTGCACTTACTAGTCTCTCTGCCTGAAATATTATTCCCCCAGATATCTGCATGGCTAGTTCCCTCACCTCCTTCTATAAAGTCCCTGCCTCAAACTTCCTGCTTAATTTTTGTCCATAGATGTTTTTATCACCCCTAATACTATGTTCATCTCTCTCACTATGTATCTATTTATCTACCTCCATTACTAGAATGTAAGCTCCAAGAAGGATTTTTGTCTCTTCTGTTTGCTGATAATTACCTAGCACCTAGACTAGCACCCAGCACAGAATAGATGCTCAATAAATAATTGTGGAATGAATGAATGCAAGAAAGAAGTTTCTCTGCTAAGTCACAGAACTCGGATTCTGAAATCACTTTGCCCAGTGGTTTCAAATGAAATAAAGCCGGTGAAATTGAACAGAGCACTTGCTGCACAAGTAGATGGTGCTTTGATGGAAAATCCATCTGTTCATTAGAACTGGAAGGAGGAGGTTGACAGTGTCAATTCGTGTAGTAAATATTAGTCAGGGGGTTTTCTTCTTGTTCTTTCTTTTAAAAAAGATAGTGCACATATAAATGGAACTTCGGATTGGATTGACTTGCTTATCCCTTTGGGCACAAGCATTTCATTTTAAAGATCACTGATTTAGTGTAAGACTTTCATTCCCCCTCCTCCGGGAGGGGAGGGGACTGCCCACAATTCCACAGTGAGTTAATAGCTAGACTATTTATTCATTTGATAAGTGTTTATTGGGCATTCCTGTCATAGCTAACACCATGCTGGACGCTGCGGATGCAGTGATGCAGGGTCCTCTTCTTCTGGACCCTGTCAACAGGACACGAGCTCAAGTGTTTTGACTCCAAGGCCCAGTGCTCTTTCTTGTACTCCACATTGCCCCTCACAGTTGACTGCTGTTCCAGATGAACCGGTGGTACAGTGAGGCTGCTAAAAGAAACTGATGCCGTTCTTAGGTTGCATTAATAGAGGCAAAGTTTCCAGATCAAAGGAGGTGACTGTTCTGCTCTGCTGTACTGTGGCCAGCCAGTCTGAAGTGCTGTGTTCTCTTCTGGGTTATGGTGACTGCCTTCTGGGGCACTGATTGACTAGGACGCCTCAGTGGCTTGGCCAGCCCCCTGACATACTGCTGTTGTCCTTACAGCCAGGCGGGCACCACGGCAGGGGCTGAGCCACCATCATGGAAGGGAGAGGACCATACCGGATCTACGACCCTGGGGGCGGCGTACCTCTGGGCGAGGCGTCCGCAGCTTTTGAGCGCCTAGTGGAGGAGAATTCCAGACTGAAGGAAAAAATGCAAGGGATAAAGATGTTAGGTAAAGCAGACCCTGCACTCTGCCTGCAAGCCTCCTCCCTGCAGCCTGCAGTGCCAGCTGGCATATGCTTCTGCCCAAGTCATCCCTCTCCCTCCTGCCCCACAGCTGTGTCTTTGTGTACTTCTGTAGCACGGTGGCAGTATTCCCAGCCCTGAATCCCTAGCACCCCAGAACCATGATGACAAGACTCAGAATACCTTGAGGGACTGAGGAGGAGGCCTGGGGTGGCGGAGAGGGAGCTGGCAGGCCCAGTTAGCAGACAGGGAAACAGAATGGCCCATCTTCCAGAAGGACCAGAAATGGGGAGAGCTGGCATCACCAGGGCAACCAGGGTACGATCTCCAAGTGTTAGAGCAGGGAGCTGAGCTTGGCTTGAAGCAAGGCGGGAGGAGGCCCCTTGGTTTCTCTGTTCCTGGCTTTTCCTCAACCTGTCGCCACTGCTCAGAACAAGCCTGCTTACCTCCACATGACTGACTGGTCCCCATCTGTCAGTACCCAGCTTAGATGCCATCTTTTCCTCCATGAGAGGCTTTCATTGATTTCCCCATCCAGAGGGGACTCTCTTTCCTCCAAACTCCTAAAACTCTTCCTTTGCCTTGCTGCAACATTCTCCGGGCCTAGGCTTTGGGGGTGAGCACAGCTCCCGATTTTCCAAATGCTTTCTCCTTGCTTGGCAGATCTCTCCTTGGAATGGCAGATTGGGGGAGGAGGGATGGAGTTTCCCTGTCTCCACTTACAAAAGAAGGCAAACGAGGCCCAGAGGGGTGGCTGATGTTATGGAGGGTCTCCTCCCTTCAGGCAGTCCCTGACTGCGGGCCGTAGGCTGTGGGTAGCCCCCCGGGACCATGATGGTGGGCCTAAAAGAGCCCCTGGCTTTGTGGAGTCCCCAGCCAGGTGCTATGGGAGTAGGGCAGGAAGAGGGTGCCAGGGACCAGGAGTTTGTTTTAGATTCCCCTCTGCTCCTTTTCCCCTGGTTGCAGGGCTCTTCCTTATCAGGCCTGTTTCTGGTTGTGGGCTAGAATGACGTGTGTCCCACTCAGCCCACAAGGTGATGCAGGGAGTGAAACCCAGGGCCTGCAGCTCCAGAACCCAGGTAGAAGCAGGCTTAGAGGCTTGGGATGGGAGAACGAGCACACTGAACTGAGTAATTCCTTTTGTTCCTCCTTGCCCCATTGTCTCCCCAGGGGAGCTTTTGGAAGAGTCTCAGATGGAAGCGTCCAGGCTGCGGCAGAAGGCAGAGGAGCTGGTCAAGGACACTGAGCTGCTCCCACCGCCGTCTCCCTCTTTGACCTCCTTCGACCACCTGGCTGAGCTCACAGGTACAAGAGGAGCCCAGGCGGTCCTCTGCCTTGCCCGTACTCCTTACTCTCTAATCCCTTAACCGTGGACTCCCTTCTTTTTTTTTTTTTTTTAATTTAATTTATTAATTAATTTATTTATTTATGGCTGTGTTGGGTCCTCGTTTCCGTGCGAGGGCTTTCTCTAGTTGTGGCAAGCGGGGGCCACTCTTCATCGTGGTGCGTGGGCCTCTCACTACCGCGGCCTCTCTTGTTGCGGAGCACAGGCTCCAGTTGCTCCGCGGCATGTGGGATATTCCCGGACCAGGGCTCGAACCCGCGTCCCCCGCAGTGGCAGGCAGATTCTCAACCACTGCACCACCAGGGAAGCCCTGGACTCCCTTCTTAATCAGAAATCCACCTCTCCTTCATTTACCCTTAGGCCGCAGGCCATTCTCCCAGTCATGTTCTGGCTATAGAATCCCCAGAAGGTCAGATTTGGAAAGGACTTCAGAATAACCTTGTCCAAAAATAGCTGGTGACTCAGGAGTCCTGAGGCCCTGGCAGACATTAGAAATGGATCACAACAATCCACTGCACCCAGGATGTGGACTCAGGATCTTTATCAGCGTAACTTATTCAGCAAATATTTAATGAGCAGCTACTATGTGCCAGGCATCGTGCTCCAGGCAGCCACTTCGGGTCACTAGAGTTGGCATCTGAGTCAGAAGCTCTCTGGTCTGGGCCCCCTCCTTCCATTTTACAGGTGAGGAAGCTGAGGCCTGTGGAAGGACTAGACTTGCCTATCAGCCTGCTGCAGTGTCTTTCAGATGTCAGGTCCATATGCTACCTATTAAAGGAAAGCGTTGACTATGACTTAGGGTTAAAGTCCTGTGTGTGATCACCGTGCATTCCTCTGGCATGTCTCCAAGTCCAGGACAAAGTCTGGGACTAGGGAGGAAAAAGTTCCGCCCCACATGGGGCTCAGATGCCTCCTGCTGCAACCCCACCTTACAGTCTCAGCCCAGGCCAGTGTGCCAGCCTTCCATTTGGCTGCTGGCTACATTTGCTGAATGGACACATGGAGGAAAGTGATGCTCGCAGAGTCCACTGTGCTGCAGGCAATGGATGTTTCCAGCTTCCACTTGTCCATTCAGTAGCGTTTTCTGAGTCCTGGATGGGTACCGGGCCCATCCCCAGAGGGAGCCGTGCAACTCCCCTCAAGGGGCCCCCTGTGGCCAGAGCCCCAGGAATTCGGGGAAGGAGAGCTAAGTTTGAGTCCTGGTTCTGCAGTTGCCAGCTGTGTGACCGTGGGCCAGTTGGTGACCTTTCCATGCCTCAGTTTTCTTACCTTTAAAATGGGGACACAGAGCCGTCTTGAGAATTGGCTGAGATAATAAATATAAAAACACTTTGTTAATTGTAAATTGTCATCCTTGTCATCATTGAGGCAGGTCCAAGGTAGCAAGGGGCAGTGGCCACCTTGGGATTTTCCCAGCAAATCCAGGGAAGATGGTCTCTCTGCCCAGGTTCTACTCCGTCATTCCAGAGCCAGTCGTTCTCCCAGGCTACTTTGCCCTGCTGGGACCACCTCCCATTTTCCCAGACTCGTGTAGGGAACTCTGTCTGAGAACTTTCCTGGCCAAGGCTGTCCTTAAGGGGGCAGCATCTGGGCTTTTCCCCTTTCCCTGCTGCTCACCCATGTTTTCTCAATTCTCCAGGAAAGGATGCAGATGTCCCAGCAACCCCCGCTGACCCTGCTCACCCCAGCGACAAGCCAGAGCCAGTCCCCAAACCTCCAGCAAGTGTAAGTTGCATTTGGAGTCATGGCTGAAAGTTGCCTGGATTTCAAGGTCCCATTGGCAGAACAGCAAGAGAGAGGTTTGGGGTCAGGAAACCTGGGTTCTGACTTGCTGGGTGATGTTGGCAAGTTGATCTCAATCTCTCTGGGGCCTCGGTTTATCCATTTTCAAATGAAGGTCGGAGTTAAATCTTACCAGGAAGACCCTGATATGTACAAGGAGTTCCTCCCATTTGCTAGGTTGCATAATGTTAAGCGTGTATCAGCTGCACAGTGCTCAGAAAGTAGGCAGATGTGACAGGGAACTCACCTTCTCAACAGGGGCTCAGAAACTGTCTTCTGCAGATTTGCCTTGAGAAGTTTTGCTTGGTATCCTAGGACTGTAAGGGACCCAGGTGGTCGTATCATTTATTTTTATTTTTAAATTTTTAAAAATATTTATTTATTTATTTATTTTTGGCTGCGTCCGGTCTTAGTTGCAGCCCGTGGGCTCTTTCGTTGGGGTGCGCGGGCTTCTCTCTAGCTGTGACGCATGGGCTCTGTAGGTGGCACGCGCGCACGCACGGGGGCTTAGTTGCCCTGCGTCATGTGGGATCTTAGTTCCCCAACCAGGGATTGAACCCGCGTCCCCTGCATTGGAAGGCGGATTCTCAACCACTGGACCACCAGGGAAGTCCCAGTCGTATCAGTTAGAGTCTCCATCCCACAGATCAGATCCAGAGAGAGAAGAACATTTTGTGAGGTCATGCAGACAGCTGAGGAAATGGAGAGGTGAAAGGGAAACTTTCTAGGGTGGCGCCGAGATCCACAGCTGGGCCCTTGGTGGCCATGGGGCTCAGCAGAACCTGAGCCCGGAGGTCCTCCCATCCCTGCCCTTTCCTGGGATGAAGGAAGGCTGAATTAGCCTTTGTTCGACCAGGTTTAACAGCAATCCCAGAGCCAGTTGCTGGTCCAGAGGGACGATTGGCCCGTCCTCTGGTGGCACAACCAGTACCTTCTACTTGGAGTGGCTGGGAGATGTGGGGGAGACTGGAGTCCTTGGCCTCCCTGGATTTGAGTGTGTCCTGAAAAAGTCTCTCCAAATTTGTGTTTGTCTTGTTGGGACTTACCCCATATCAGTCCACTCCCCTGGGATCTCAGGGGCTGGGTTGGCAAGGCAGGCACAGGACCACCATGGTTGTGGCCACACTAACTGTTGTCTGTGTTCTCCAGGTGACTAGTCAGAGACACCTAGGCCCAGGAGACAGCTCTGGTGCCATAGCAGGAATGTTGGATCTGCAGTCCTTGGAATGCAGTCCTACTTTTGCATTTATTAATGATATGCCTTCAGTTTCCTCATCTGCCCAATGGGGATATAACCTTCTGACCACTCCATGGGTTGCTTTGAGAAAAAATGGAGCTCATGAAAACATTTTAAAAGTGTAAAGCCATTAAGAAAGATACGATCCTAGAGTGCCAGCAGTTTAAAGTCAGCTAGTCCAGTATCCCTGTTTTACAGATGAGGAAACTGGCCACAGAGGGATGTGACCTTGAGTCACACAGTGGGTTGCGGGCTGACTTGCTGGGATTCATTCCTGCTTCGTGGTCCGTGAGCTCACCCTGGGCCGGCTCCCCTCCTGCCCAGAGGACTTGGACGTGAGAAGGGGTTTCCTCCTTCCATTCTCTGACCCCACTGTACTCTCAGCCATGGGGCCCCAGAGGAGGGGCGAGGTGTTTTTCTCTCAGGCAGCCCCTGACCCCCTTTTTCTGCACAGAGCACCTCCTCTGAATTTGAGGTGGTCCCTGCCGAGGGGCATTCTTCACCAGAGAGCGGCGGCCACACCAGAAATACCATGGTGAGTGGACGGCAGGTCCCTGGGCATGTCCCCCGTCTCCTCTCTGTTTCAGTCACCTGGCCCCGCGTGAGAGGCACGGGACCCGCTTATATCTCCTGGGCACCCCGGAGTCACTAGGGATACGCTTAAGGGGCCAGCACCAGGGGGTGCTTCTCGCTCACATATGCAAATCCGTGGCTGGTGACTTCCCTGTGAGCCACACGAGCACCCGACCATTGTGAAAGCCCGGGCACGTCGCCAGCCCCGCTGGCCTCCGCCAAGCACCGGGCACCTCCGCAGGCTCTGACTCAGCCTTTGGGCCTGTGGGCTCATAGCCTGGGTAGAGTAGAAAGGGTCAGAGAAACCCAGAGCAGCTTGAGGCGGGTGTGGCCCTTCTGTGCAGGCTCTTGGCTCCTCCCAGGCTCCCCTTTGGGGCATGCAGGTAGGAGGTTAAACCTTGCACTTACACACACACACACACACGCATGCACGCGTGCGCACACACACACACTCCCCTCCAGCTCTGGGGTGTCCACCTGGCATCCTCATTCTCTACTTTACCCTACTTGCTGCCTTTATTCCAACTATGTTGTCCTGTTCTCTCTTAAAATGGCAGACTTATTGGGGAACCACTGAGAAAGGTGTGGAACGTTCTTCAAAAGTCTTCAAGTCCTGCCCTCTCCTCCTGCTTCCTCCTTCCTCACTTTGAGATTTTTTGATTGTTATACAGGCAATAAGTGGTGTAACCCTTCACTGATACCTTGGTCTCCACTGCCTCATTCTACCAAGGATTTGGGGCACAAATGTTTCTCTTTACATGTAAAGTGAATGGCTTTGGGAAGTGGTAACTGGGACGTGGAGGGAAGTGAGACAGGAAACTGCTGGTTTCCATTACAAACGTTGTAAAACAATTTGACTTTTTAAGCTACAAATAGTTGATTAAAATGCTAAAATTTTAAGTTAAAAGCCAAACAATTATTAAAATGCAATTAAATGAAAAATATTGAATTAACAAGGCCAAAAAAATGTTGCTCTTTAGTTCACTGATTGCATCTTGTGTCTGTCAGTCCCCAGTGCAAGGTCCCCATCAAGTTGTCATGCAGCTTACACTAGCATGTCTTCAGTGATGAGGGGCTGCTCTGAGTATCAGAAATGTTCTGTGTTTTGTCCCCTGGGAACTTCTGTCCCCTTGTCCTGTTCTATCCCCAAGAGCTCTGAGAAGCTGGCTGAGGAGGCGAGACCCCCCTGCTCAGAAAGCATTTCACTCTATGACCTCGGACTTCATCTCGTTAATAGGTTCCCCCTTAGCCCCACCATGTGCCTAGTCTGTGCTGAGCAAAGACAAGACAGCCTCCCTGCTTTCTGGGAGCTTGTAGGCCAGTCGGAGAAGCCAGGGCGATGAAACAATTCACCAGCCTTCAGTAGAGCACCGTTCACCACCTCAAATCCTGTGTGGGAAGAGGCAGTGGGGGAATGAAAGCAGAATTGAAGAAGCAGCAGCATCTGATAGAATACGGTGCCAGGAGTATTATGGAGGCATTCGCTGGACGTCACGCTGTGGCTGTCAGGGCATTTCCGCTGCTGCAGAGTTCAGATGAGGGAAGTGGCCATAGATGGAGAGTCAGGAAGCCCGAGTTCCAGTCCTGGCTCTGCCACTGACTCACTGGGCAACTTTGAGCAACCTCCTTCCCCCTGAACCTTCGTTTCCAAACCTGAACCCTGAGGCTCCCCGTAGTTCTGACGGCCTGTGACTGCCATAAATGGTAGGGGAGGCCTGCTAGAGCAGCTGAAACACGGGGGCGCTGGCAAGGATGAACAGAGGGGACACCGCAGGAATGAAGCCCGAAGAGGCGTGGGGCCTGATGGGTAGGGGCTCAGGCAGGGGAAGGGGGGGACTCGGACGCCTGGCAGGAGCTTGATGCAGTCAGCCGTCAGCTACCCCTGTGGATCCTTGGACGTGGTGTTGGCATAGCTAAGGCACTGTCTTTGCCAAGAGTGTTCTAGACAGAGGAAAGAGAGAGAGAGAGAGACAGGGAGTGATAGATTCTGAGACTGGACTGTATTGCCCACGGTTTGCTTCCTATCTCATCTCTCTGCTAGATCGGGATTCTTTGAACTATCTATGATTCCTAATGTGTTTTGAGTCTTGGGTCCTCTGAAAAGTTGATGAATGCTTGGACCACTCCCCAGAAGACACATGTATAGACATAATAGACAGTTTTGATGTCTGCTGGTCAAGCCTTCCTGAGCTGGAGAAGCAGTACTGTGTATTGAGTGATACCCCTTTCCTGGGCTTGCTGCTTTCATGTATCATTTCACCTGCATAAGAACCCTGTGGGGTAGAAGGGAAGAAAAGGGATGTGTACATGTAATAGATGAGGATTCTGAGGCCCTGTGGACGAGTGATTTACCCACAGGCACTCAGCAAGGCCCAATGTGTGGGAAGAAGGTGGCTCTAGCACTCGTAAGCCAGCCAGTGGCCCGGGAATCCCGGGTCTTGCCCTGTGAGTCAGCCCCAGACAGGGAACCTGTATAACTGGAGAATGTCCCTGGGCTGAGCTGGGATCAGAGGGGGGAGCTGAGTCATGAGGAATGGGGAAGCAGGGGGAGAAAGGCTGGCGGCACCTACTCAGACTGTGGTGAAGAGCGGTCCGCGTCCCCTCCCCCCGCCAGGAGCTGGGCCCCCTGCCCCACGAGGACAGCAACCTGATGCTGCACCTGCAGCGCCTGGAGACCACCCTGAGCGTGTGCGCCGAGGAGCCTGACCACAGCCAGCTCTTCACGCACCTGGGCCGCATGGCCCTCGAGTTCAACCGGCTGGCTTCCAAGGTGCACAAGAACGAGCAGCGCACCTCCATCCTGCAGGTGAGGCCGGGCCCGGGGAGGGTGGCCTGGGGTCTGCCGTGTGGCTCCCGCTCTGCTTCCTCCAGCTCTTCTGGGGAGTCCAGGGTACCACGGGGACTTCCGAGGGTGAGGATGGGGACCCAACTTGGGCTTCTTGTTCAAGGCAGTGAGCAGGGTAAGGAAGTTGTGAGAAGGGACGAGGAAGACGCAGGAAGCTGGGAAATAGTGGTGTGGGTGATGCAGATTTCATGGTTGGGGTTACTCTCGAGGCTGTGGATGTGGTAGGTTGGCAGCAGCCTTGCCTTTGTTCTTCACATACAGGTGGGGAAAGGGAGGGGACAGAGGCCGGCCCCTTGTATGTTACTGCCCCTGCCCCCTGAGCCAGGACCATCATTATCCGCACTTCACAGGTGGGGCCACAGCCCTTGAGAGGTGATTTTTTTTTTTTGCCTAAGGTCCCCCAGTTAGTAGATGGTGCAGCTGGGATTTGAACCTCGATCTGTCGTATTCCAGAGTCCATGCTCTTAACTCCCATCCCAACCTGCCTCCCCAGTGGAGGAGGCTTCCTTTTATAGCCCTTCCTGTGCTGTGGGAATGAAGTCAGATTTCCTTCCTAGGCCAGGCCAGGCCTTGGAACCATAGGGTCCTTGGTTCCAGGAGACTCTTTATTGCTCTCTGACCTTGGGCAAGTGACTTACCCTCCCGGTTCCTCACTGTCCCCATCAGTAACATGGGGCTGGAAATGCCTCCCTCGTAGAATTGCTCTGAGTATTAAATGAAGCCCCTTGTACAGTCTAGAACATAGTAAGCGCTCAAAAAGTGGTCACTGTTAAGATTTTATGGTGATGGCTCATCCATACTGGGCAGGGGATCTGAGCCTTGAGGGCTTGCGGGTAGGGAAGGATTCACAGATGGTGAAACTGAGGCTCCGAGAAGACCTGCTCAGGACCTGAGTGTCTGTCACCTTAGTGACAGAGCTGTAACTCCAAGTCTTCCTCCCTCCTAGACCCTCCTCTGGGCCAGTCACTGCCCTGTTGTCTCACTCATGTCAGCAAACATTCGAGGGCCCAGTTGACGGATGGGGTGCTGGGGTGTCCACTGTGTGCAGCTTTGGGAGGGGCCTGGGTTGACAAGAGCAGGAGGGGCGTCCAAGCTGGAGACAGGTGTGAGGAGAGACGGGGGAGCAGAGGATTCCCACCCCCACCTTGGGTGAGGCGCCACACTGGGAGGCTGGAGGAGTGATTGCAGCCTGGAGGGCCAGCCCGAGGGAGACAGCCTTCCGGTGTCAGCAAGGCCCAGAGATGTCAAGTGTCAAGGCTGAGCACTGGGGAGGCCTGGTGCGTTGCTTGTGGTGGGATCACTTTGAGTGTCAACTTTTCAGCTTTGTTGTTGTTGTTGTTGTTTTTAATTAATTAATTAATTTTTGGCTGCGTTGGGTCTTCGTTGCTGCACGCGGGCTTTTCTCTGGTTGCAGAGAGCAGGGGTTACTCTTCGTTGCGGTGGTTTCTCTTGTTGCGGAGCACAGGCTCTAGGTGTGTGCGCGTGGGCTTCAGTAGTTGTGGTTCGTGGGCTCTAGAGCGCAGTCTCAGTAGTTGTGGCACACGGGCTTAGTTGCTCCGCGGCATGTGGGATCTTCCCAGATCAGGGCTCGAACCCATGTCCCCTGCATTGGCAGGCGGATTCTTAACCACTGCGCCACCAGGGGAGTCCCAACGTTTCAGCTTTGAAATAAGGATTGATACTGGGCCTCATAAAAGGGGTCCTGCCAACCCTTGTTATTTAAAAAAAAAATTTTTTTATTGGCGTATAGTTGATTTACAATGTTGTGTTAGTTTTAGGTGTACAGCACAGTGATTCAGTTTTATATATAAATATATATACACATACACATATATTCTTTTTCAGATTTTCTTTTTTTTTTTTTTTTTTTGGGCTGTGCTGCACGGTGTGCGGGACCTTAGTTCTCTGACCAGGGATTGAACCCGTGCCCCCTGCAGTGGAAGTGTGGAGTCTTAACCACTGAACCACCAGGGAAGTGCCCCCACTGTTATTTTTTATCAGGCTCTTGTCTGTTTCCTTCTTAGCTCTTATCATAGTTTGTAATAATTTTATTAATTGGTTTCTTTACTTTGTGATTGGTTTTTTCCCTTGTGTTCCCTGCTAGAATGTAGGCCTCACAAGAGGGGCAGGTACCTTGTTGGTTATATTCACCACTGCATCCCAGTGTCTGGCACTTCATAGGTGCTGAATGTACATTTGGTGAATGAACTAATGAACTCACACATGAGCTCTCTTAACCCCTTTGATGGAAGGTGATGACTTTTGTGACGACCTCTCTCCGTCTGCTTTGTGCCCAGGGCGTTTGCCTCTTGCCTAGAAGGAAAGCACATGAGGCCTTGTCCTGGCCTTCCCTTAGAAACCACAGCAGGATGTTCTGTTCCCTGGAGGCCCCACTCAGGGCTGTTGCATCCTGGGTACTTGCCCAGCCTGTGGGTGGTGGTAGATTAATCTGGTTCCTCCTCATTCATTCACTGATTAGTTTCTCGGTTCACTCAGCATTTCCAAGGCCGGGTATGGCATGAGGCCTCTGCTGGGCATTGCAGCCAGTCATAATGGTTTTCTATTCCTCCATGTCTGACCACTCACCAGTTCCAGACTGTGTTCTCCATTCAGCCTTCTCAAGTCTTTCCTGGGTTAGTCAGAAAGGGCTCGGTTTTGCTGTGGAAACAAACAACTCTGAAATCTCCCTGGATAACATGAAAGTTTTCCCTCATATTCTGTGTGGCAGGGCCTTGTTTCTGCTCCACAATCACATTGAGGCCCCAGCCGTCTTGTGCCCTTTGGCAGCCATAGGGAAAAAAGAGACCAGAGAATTGTGCATGAGCCAGCCCAGAAGTGACACTTGTCACTGCCGCTCACCTTTCATCGGCCAGAACTGGTCACATGGTCACAGCAAGTCTGGGAAATGGACATGGAAGGGAGCAGGTAGAAGGTCTGGTGAATATCGCTCACTGTCTCTGCCCTCAGCCCAGCTCACAGCCTGCCACCTCCCTTCTCTGCTCTTTCATCACAGGCGAAAGAGGCACCATTTAGGATCTGCCAGATGAAGTTTAATCCCCTTGGTGATTCCCAAGAGCTGTACAACCTTATGCACATTATTTCACCTGCACTAGCCTACATTTTTTTTTTTTTTTTTGGCCACACCATGCAACTTGCGGGATCTTAGTTCTCTGACTGGGGATTGAACCTGGGGCCTCGGCAGTGGAAGCGTCGAGTCCTAAGCACTGGACTGCTAGGGAATCCCCTGGCCTACATTTAAAATAGAGATGAATTACGTAGCTTTGGGGAAGCTGTGAGGCTCCACCGAGGTGGTGAGTGGAAGAACACCTGGCCATTTACGGGTCATGGGTTAGGTGCTCACTAGGTATTTGTTGAGAGATTGAGTCACTTAGTACTGACCTGGTGCATCACCCTTACTAGTCAGAACCTCCCTTCCCGCCATCTGTGAGGCCCTGAGTCTGGCTGCCCATCTTCCATGCCCCCTCCACCTTGCAGCACTTCAAACACATGTCCTCAAAGGTGATCAAGTGCCTGGCAGCTCACGAGGCACTTGCACTCTCCCGGTCTCGTTTGTCCTCATAGCAGCCCTATAAAGGAGGCAGGGGAGGAGCAGTTGTCCCACTTTGTAGGGGGGGGGGAACTAACTGTGTCTCAGAAGTGAGGGAATCCTGAGCCACACTGGGAATTGGTGAGGTCTTGACCCGATGCCCTGTCTTCTGACTTGCCGGCTGACAACCTTGCACCCCGGCTGCCTTGAGTACTCTCCAGATCTCCTAAGCTCTAGGCCTACTACGACTCAGGTCCATTCAGCCAATCAGTCCTGCGTTCCTTCAACAAAGTGTCGAGCTGAGCTGGGCCCTGGGCTGAGGATCCTGCAGTGGACAAGAGAGCGGCGAGAGGATCCCAGCCGTCTGGGAATTCATGGACTAGTGGGGTGGGGGGGACATTAAGAAAGTAACGACACTGATGGTTCTTTAGCTCTAATTGTCACAGGTACCAGGAAGGGTGAGAGCAGGGGACTGTGAGTGAGGATAATGGAGGTGACCTAACTAACCTGAGATGTGGGAGTCAGGAAGGACTTCTCAGAGGAGGTGACGTTTAGGCTAAGACTTGAAGCAGGAGTAGAAGTCAGCCAGGGGAAGGCTGGTGGGGAAGAGCATTCTAGGCTGTGGGAACAGCGGTGAAGGAGGAGGAGGGATGGTGCTCTCTGCCTTGGAGGAACAGAAGGCGCTGTGGCTGATTCTTGGTCCGGTGTCCTCATGGCTGGCTCCTGAGGGAGAGGATGCAGAGAGGAGCCTGGGTGGGCCTTGTGGCTTGGCTCCTGCTGCCCCAAGAGGGCTTGGGTGAGGCCATTGCAAAGGGGATACCGTGTCGGGACCTGGTGTGGCTATAGCGCACCCCCCCGCCCCCCAGCATCAACCTGCATTTGGGGTGCACCCCTTCCCTTACCTTGCCCCCATCTCCCTCTCTGCCCTGCAGACCCTGTGTGAGCAGCTTCGGAAGGAGAATGAGGCCCTGAAGGCCAAGCTGGACAAGGGCCTGGAGCAGCGGGATCAGGCTGCTGAGAGGCTCCGGTAAGTCCAGGCTCCTCAGAGGAGGGGTGAGGAGTCGGATGGGCAGGAAGAGGGCGGTGGTGCATGGCACTGATTTCCGGGCTGAGCGCTCTGAGGCCTGTGCCCAGAGCCCTGCTTTGGATGTCAGGTCTCTTGGTCCTTCTCCTTGGGTGTTTCCTCTCTGGTCCTTTTAATACCTTGGGGAGTGTTTGTGTATAAAGTGCCTTGAGAGCTTCAGAAGAAGGTCTGTACAAAGTGCACTCCTTCCTTGGGAACTTACCCCTCCGCCTGTTAACAGCAGCTAGCTGGCTGTTGGAGAGAGGGCTCTGGACTTTGCTGCCCCCTGCTGGTCACCATCCTGACCTGCTCTGTTTCCTGAGAACAGTCAGGGGTTGCTCACCTGGGCTACTGCTGGGTCTCAGACTTAACTGTGCATCAGAATCACTGAGGGTCAGGAAAGGCATTGCAAGTTTACACTCCCACGCCTCTCTCCTGTGCTGAGATTCTGGTTCAGTGGGTCTGGGGTGAGACCTAGGCATCAGCATTTTCCAGTGGGCCTCTCTGATTACGATGTAGGTAGACCCAGGATCACACCTGAGAGGCACGGATCTTGACTGTCAGAACTCAAAGGGCCCTTTGAGATCATGTGGGCCAAACCCCTCACCCTGCAGAGGGAAACTGAGGTCCAGGGAGAGGCCTGTGAGGCCCAGAGGGAGTCAGGTGTGACTACTGCTCCACTGTGCCGTTTTGAATCAGCATATATTTACTGACTTCTGGATGGCCAAGCAGTTGGAGTTTTATAGCCATAATGACTCCATCCATGGATCCAAAAACCCAAGCTGGAGGAAAGACCCATGATTAGAAGGCGAGGATGCAAGTCCCCACTCTGTGACCTTGGGAAAGCCATTTTACTTCTGTTTTCCTATTATCACATGGAAACCAGCTGGCAAATAGAATACAAAGAAATAGTTTCCATATTTCAGTCATACCTGAGTCCACATCACCATTTTTCTTGTGTCCTGTATCACCTACCTTATTATGTACTTAAGAATTTAATTTGCATCATGTTTTTGCTTAAGATTATTATAATGAAAACTTGCACTAGAGTAACTGGAAAACAGCCTGACCTGGAATAAATAGAAGATACCTCCAATAATAAACACAACAAAAATGGAAGGATGTTAATTAATTTTGGCGAATTGCCCGCTCAAGGCTCTGAGGCTGAAGGCTGCTCTTTCTCTGTTAGCATGGGAGACTAGCAAGCACTAGAGAGGCACTCAGGACCTATCAGCACCAAACTGAGACTTTCCCCATGCTCCGCACAGGACGTCTGAGGATAATTGGAAAGGGTGGAATTTTCTCAGAGAGTGGGATCCAGGGTTCTTTAATGCAGTATGGATGTATCCTGAAGATCTCATGTATACAGATGTCTCACAGTTGGGGAAACCCTGTTGGTGAGCATCAGAGACTTCTAGGGAAGCCGAGCAAAGTGGCGTAAGGATGCCCTATGTGGTTACACCTGAGGGCAGGTCTCAGGGACTCGCCTTACTCCCCACGTCTCAGCTGCAACTCAGATGAGTAGCAGGTCTGAGGTCCCCAGGATCCTCGACCCAGGGCCAGCAATATGACCTCTCTCTTTGCCTCCAACCAGGGAGGAAAACCTGGAGCTCAGGAAGTTGTTGATGAGCAGCGGCAAAGATGGTGCCTCCAGATGGCCAGGCTCACCAAAGACGGAAGGCACGGGCAAGAAGGGGGCAGCCGCACAGCAGCAGGTATGTGGTCAGAAACTCCTTCCCCAGCACTGCAGTGGCTGGTGCCCAGCCTCCAGAGGCAGTGAGCCAGCCCCACTGCTGGAAGGTTCTAGTTGTTAGGCGGCGTTTCCTTGGCTTGTCCTGAGAGTCCACCTCCCTGTAGCTTCCACTCCTCAGCCCTTTTTCTGCCGCCAGCCACATGGAGCGTCCCATTCCCTGGGACACACGCTCAGCCTGCTGCCTGTGACTCTGGCCCCCTGGCTCCCACATGCCTTCTCTTCTCCAGGCTGAATACCTGCAGTTCCTTTGGTCATTTCTCATAAAGGTGGTGTCGTGTCATTTGTGCAGTCTGGGCATATCCCCTAAACACATTCCAGTTTGTCAAAGTCTCTCTTATAGGGTGGCTCCCAAAAATCAGTTTAATGTCTCAGATACCCCTAGTGGTATTAGGGTGTTAGGTTGAGAAAGCCCCTAAAGGGACTCTGTTAAGCTCCTACCTGGGAGCCTCTGACATGCAGAGAACAGGGTGTGGGCTGATGCAGCAAGGCCTGCTAATGCCCTGGGCTGGCCCACCTGCCCCCTTCCCACCACAGCTCCCAGCGCTGGCTCACATCCAGTTCCCAGCTAGGAGCTGGCTGGCCCCTTGCCTGGTCTGTACTGTGCTGCGGAGCTGAGTCCCAACTTTTTACTGACATGTTTTTCCTCTTTAATGGGGTTTAATGGTTGTACAGCAGGACTCAGTGTCTTTAACAAACCCCACACTTGTGTAATAGTAATAATTATCCTAATAACTTAATTCCTTATTACTATGTGGCAATGTAGAGTTTACCCGGGATTTGCAAACTCATTATGTGATTTGGATGTCCTCTCTACATGTCAGGGAGGCAGGGCTGGGACTATTACTCTGTGAGACAGCTATGGCAGGAGGTTTGGAGAGGTCCTGTGACATCACATCATCTAGATTCCTGCATCCACCTGTTATTAGGCAGACGTGGGGTGTGAGAGGGCAACATGCCGACGAATGGCCTTCTGAATCCCAGCCCATGAAGCCCCTCTCTTCTTCCATTTACCCCTCAAGTCAGAGCCTGCCTTGTCTGCCCTCTTGAGGAAGTGACTTGTGGACTCTCCCGATCTCCCCTGGGTTCTCAGAAGTGTGTGGGCAGGCCTCTTCACTTTTCCAAAGCCCTTAACATCATTGACTTCTCGAAAGGCCAGATGCCCTTATTGCCCTGCCGGGGAGGGAGGTCCCGTAGGAGGCGTGCGTTCTGGGCAGTGGTGAAGCCTGTGCCCTGGAGTTGCATGTGGGTTGAATGCTGACTCTACCTCTGGTCAGTGCTGCCACCTTGGACAAGTTGCATAACCTCTCTGACCTCAGTTTCCTCCTCTATGAAATGGAGATAATGACACCTACCTCAGAGGGTCATTGGAGGATTCAGTGATGTGACGCCTGTACAGTAGGTTTAGCACTTGGCACATGGTAAACAGTGAACATTGGCTGTCACTCTTAATGGCAGATTTGGTGCCTCTCTTCTCTGTGGAGGTTAAGGATGCACCCAGGAGCACGGCACCCCCCTTCCTCCTTCCCCAGTACGGGCAGGCCCATCTCTCACTTTTCCTAAAGGAGGTGAGACCATCCCTGGAGGGCTCCCCCAGCCTTCTCCCCTTACTCCCGGGCTCTATGGTGTACTTACAGACCTTAGGCTGTAGGGGCGCTTGAGCCTCACAAGTTCACTCAGCACCGTCCCCCCGCCCCCCACCCCCCAACCAGCCACAGGGGAGTGTGGACGAGAATGGGAAGGCAAGGAACAGAGAGAATGTGGGCAACGACTCCAGGACAAATGCTGTCGGACCCACAGGATGTCAGAAGTTGGGGCCCATCCTGTTTGATCTCTTTGTACCGAGGCCCAGAAAGGGTGTGGGTCTTGGCCTATATCAAGCAGGGCCTTGGAGATAGAGCTGGTGTTCAATTTCTGAATTGCTAGCATCATGCAGTGGGATCCTAGTTACCTGACCAGGGTTCGAACCCGCACCCCCTGCAGTGGA
The DNA here is from genome assembly GCF_949987535.1 of Balaenoptera acutorostrata. Taxonomy (NCBI): domain Eukaryota; kingdom Metazoa; phylum Chordata; class Mammalia; order Artiodactyla; family Balaenopteridae; genus Balaenoptera; species Balaenoptera acutorostrata. The sequence continues at coordinate 135,810,077 of NC_080065.1, read as the reverse complement.
AGCGCAGAGTCCTAACCACTGGACCGCCAGGGAATTCCCAACACTTCCTATGTATAAAAAAATTTTTTTTTAAATTTTTAATTTTGAGATAATTTTAGACTTACAGAAGAGTAGCTAAATAGTCCAGAGAGTGTCCCTCTCCCCATCGCCTTAACATCTCACCTAACCGTGGTTCAGTGATGAAAACCAGGAAATGAACATTGGCACAATACTATTAACTGAACTACAGACTTTGTTCAGATTTCACCAGTTTTTCACTCATGTCCTTTTTCTGTACCAGGATCGAATCCAGGATCCCACATTGCATTTATCAATAGCTGTCCTGTCTCCTTAGTTTCCTCTGTCTGTGACAGCGCCCAGTGGTTCTTGTCTTTCATGAGCTTGAGGCTTTTGAGTTATACTGGCCAGTTATTTTGTAGAATGTCCCTCAACTTGGGTTTCTCTGATGTTTTCTTATGATAAGACTGATGTTATGGATTTGGACAAGAAGATCACTGGAGTGACATCTTGCATCATGTCAAGGGTACATGATATCGATGTGTCTATTTACATTCAATCTTGATCATTTGGCTAAAGGGGTGTCTGTCAGCTTTCTCCATAATAAAGGGACTAATTTTCCCTTTGTAGTTAATAAATATTTACTTTTGAGGAGACACTTTGAGACTGCAGATGTCCTGTTTCTCCTTATACTAATTTTAGTATCCACTGGCTGATCTCACCTGCAGTGATTATTGCTATAGTCTTCTAATGGTGATTTTGTGCTTCCCTCATTCCTTCTCTATTTACTAATTGGAATTTTTCTTCTCCCCCATCTATTTATTTATTTATTCATTTATTTTTTTCTATTAATAGGGACTCAAGGATATTTATTTTATTCTTTGGCTTATAATCCAGCACTATTGCGATTTGTTTTCTTGTTCAAATTGTTCCAGCTTTGGTCGTAGGAAGCTCTTTCAAGTTGTCTCCTATGCCCATTTGACATGCCCTTCTTCTTCTTATTATTATTATGATTGAGCACTTCCTTACTTTCTGGCACCACAAGTCGCTCCATAATCACCTTATATTTTCCCTGCCCCAGGCCTGAAATTAACCATTTCTCCAAGGAGTCCTGTTTCTTTTTGTTAGAGAATGGTATTCAGAAACCAAGATCTGTGCTCACTGCTATTGGAGTGACACTGCTTTAGGCCCTCTCAGAGGTCAGAGCTAGGAAATACATGTACTAATCACACATGCACACAAATCTTTATTTGTGTATCTTTTAAAAAACATTTTAAAAATAAACATTTTATAAAATGTTAAAAAAAAATGTGTAACTCTTGCCTTCCAGGCTGGAGCATTTTTGGCTGATGGGTGGGGGAGGAGGGGGCAGCTGGCAGTGCCTTAGAGATAGAGCCTGAGCAGGAAAAGAAGTGGCCATGGAGGTGGCGGCGGGGGAGGGAGAGGGAAGGGTCTGGGAGCCACTGAGGGTCTGGGAGCCACTGAGGGTCAGGGAGAGGGAATAATGATCTCCATGGACTTCCCGAAGGGACTCAGTCATAGCTGGGACAAGTAGCAGTGTCCTGGTGGGTGGGAGGGTAGAGAGGCAAGAGACGGAGGGCTGGGTCTCATGGGTGAGCAGCCTTAGAGGAGCCCTGAGTAGGGAAGAGAATTTTTACTTGAGGCTCTGCTGAAGGCCCCTCTGTGTTTCTCCTCAGGCTGGTGTGACAGCAGGTAAAGTCCCAGAGGTGGGAGCCTTGGGTGCGGCTGAGAAGAAGGTGAGGATGCTGGAGCAGCAGCGCACGGAGGTAGGTGGCTGGAGGGAGCGGTGGTGGTTGGAGAAGACCCCTCCTCACTCCCGGGACCAGCAGGACAAAGACCCTCCCTGGCCCCCTGGCTCCGGCTAGGCCCAGGTCTCTGTGATGCATTGCCATGGTGACTACTGAACCATCTGCCCATGGGTGAGAGATGCTGCTTTGCCCTGGCTCTTGTCTCCTGATCAGTTCCCCTACCCACAGGAGTCACTCTGAGGAGGTGGCATTTGGGGTATGGCCTAAAATTGCTGCAGGGGGTAGTTTAGGAAGGCTCCCATGGTAGACCCTGGATGGTGGAGAGAGGTTGTGATAAGGGGCAAGTTTTAGCATCAGGAATGGGGAGTCTGGGGTTCATCTGTCACCACGCAGCTGGTTCAGGGAGGGACTGTCACAGAAGGAGAGATCCCATACCTGCTTGCAGCACTGCTTCTAATCAGTTGAGAGTCTCCAGAAGTTGAGGCTCTTTCCTTGTGTCTCGTGCATAGTCTTCCTCCGTCCCCCACCCCCGGTATGTCTGGACCAGAGGTGGGAGCCCCACCCTCTCTGTTCTCTGAGCCCCTCCTCTCCACACAGCCCGGTCCTTGTCCCAGACCCTGGGCCTTTCTGCCCTCCCTGGTCCTCCAGCACATTTGAGAGTCAGGTTCTCTTGGTCTTTTGTTTATATGCATATTCATTTTAGTTTTCTTTTTGTATTGCTGTAAGGTTTTTGTGTTTTTTTTTCTGATTACAGAAGTTATATAATGCTCATTATAAAAAGATCGAGACTCTCACCTCCTGGAGATGACCACAGTTGATAACAGTTCATTGCATATTCCTCAATTTTGTCTATGTACTTACTAATGTATGATGTTTGTAAAAATGATATCATACATACCACATTGCAGATTGCTTTTTTTCTTTCTTTCCTTAAAATTAACTATATCTTTGAGGGTATTTATTTATATGTAAAACATACCCTATGTTTCTTTACTTCTGAGTACTTTTTATCATATTTTAATGTTTTTGAACTTGGGATGCCCTTTCCATTGTTAATTTAATGATGTTGGATTGTTTTTCTTCCTCAAATTGTCATTACATCAAGATTATGGCAAATAATTAGTATCATCTCAGAACGGAGGCAATGTATTACGCACCTGAATTTCTGAAGGGCTGTGCAGTTCTCCATTTTCTGTTTATTCTATCATTTCCTTAACCTGTTTCTGATGCTCAGGTTGGCCTCTAGATTTTTTTGCAATATGAACATTGTTGAGCTGATCAACAGTACACATAGTTTTTACACACCTGTGCAAGTGCTTCTTTTGGTTACATTTTTCGGAGTGGAATTATTTGGTTAAAGAGAACGAGAATTTGAAATTTAAATACAGAGTCCCAAATTGCCCTCCACGTGGGTGTGTGTTCCATAATTCTACAATAACAATTGTATGCTCTTTCTGTGTCTTGGCGTTAGTCTTGCCTTCCCGGCAAGGGTAAAATGTGGCGGTTGATAAAGGTGATTTGCTTTGAGGAACGTTTTTGAGAAGCGCAGGATCGAGGCAGTGTGTGTAGCTGCCGTCCGCGCACGCTGCACACGCCTGCGAAGCTGGTGTTGGAGGAGTTGGCTCTCTCTGGTCGTTCTCTGCTTATCTCCTGCCCACCCCAATCTCTCCCCCGCAGCTGCTGGAAGTGAACAAGCAATGGGACCAGCATTTCCGGTCCATGAAGCAGCAGTATGAGCAGAAGGTACTGTGGGGGTGATGGGAACTCAAGGCTGGAGCCCTGCTTCACAGCTGGGCTCTCCGGGCATCCCCAGCATCCTGCATGCTGCTTCCCTCGCAGCATCCTTGAACCTTGGATGTTCACCCCCGGCCCTCACACACTCCCTTTCTCTGCCTCTGAACTCAGATCACTGAGCTGCGCCAGAAGCTGGCGGACCTGCAGAAGCAGGTGACGGACCTGGAGGCCGAGCGGGAGCAGAAGCAGCGCGACTTTGACCGCAAGCTCCTCCTGGCCAAGTCCAAGATAGAAATGGAGGAGGCAAGTGTGACGGTTGGTCCCACAGCTTCAGCTCCGGGGCGCCAGCCCTCTCCTCCCCAGCAGTCTGGAGCTAGTAAACAAGCAGGGGTGGGACTCAGGAGACGCGGGTTCCATCTCTGACTCCAGTACTCAAGGGCTGTGTGGCCGGAGGCAAAAGCACTTTCCTTGCCCGTGCCTCAGTTTCCCATCTGAAAATCGAGATTGGATTAGTTATTCTTTTCATTTTTTTCTTGTTTTTATACCGAAGAGCTTTTGGTTCAGTTAAAATCTTACGATCTAGGGAACTGCACAGGGAAGCACAGAATGTAAAAGAGATGCCGCGGGCCTGCCCTAGTACACTTGATGGGCTGGATGCTGCTGAATGTGTACAGCGGTGATGGCTGTTTGTGGGCGAGGGGCTCCAGCATTAGACAGAGCTTCCTTCAGTCCTTCCTCTGGTCACTGTTCAACAGATCATGCCCTGGGCACCGTGCTGGGCACATAGACTCAGCAGTGAACAGTCAACCCCGCCCTCGGGGGAAGAGACGCGGGACATCTAATTACAGAGGCAAATGAGTAGACCTGTGTTAAGTACGACACAGGAGAAGTTACAGGGATCAGGGCGAGAGCATAAAGGGGGTCTGGATTCATTCTGGGGGGGCCCGGGAACAGGTCCCCTGAAGAAGTAGCATCTGATCTGTCATGTGTGTGACTGACACCGGCCAAGGCCCTTCAGGATCCTGGAGCAGCTTAAAGAGGAAAGGCCATTTGACCCCCAGGCTCTCTGGAGATTTTATTTCTGTCACCATGCCTTCTCCTTCATGAGAACTGGGTACGGGCTGCTTTTGCCTGACTTAGAAATGGCCATTTCCAGCAGAGTTCCTTCCCATCAGTATGCGACACCCAGGGGCCTTCTCCGAGCGGTCAGCCTGCCTTGGCGACCGCCCCGTACCTTGGAGATGTGTGTTAGGGAGGACACTGCCTGTCTTTTCTGGTGAGTGCACAGTCACAGCTTGGGACTGTCAGCCAGACCCTGGCTCACGTTAGTGGGTGGGATAAGTTCCTGGCATCTGACACTCTTCCCTGTCAGCTGGGGGAAAGGCGGGATGTTTCAAGACAGAAGCATGGCCCTGTGGTTAGGGACACCTGGCCATAGAGGCCGTGCTGACCCGGGAGCCTCTTAAACCGGGAGTCCGCAACAACTCCCACAAGATCCAACCAAGGCTGCCCTCGGCCATCTTTGGCTGAAAGCAGCTCACCAGCTAGTTTGTAGGATATTGACATGTTCACATGATACAGATACAGTGAGTTTTCCTGGACCGTCTCCTCTCACCACCCCCACCCCCCAATTCCAGGCCCTTCCCAGTGGTAACCACGGTTACCATTTTGGTATATCTTTCCAGGCCTGTTATCACAAATAAACACACAGAAATAGACAGTTTAATGTGGGTGTGCCTGGTCTTTCCTCTGCACTGTGCTGCCCTCTTCTATTTCAAACACTCCCTTTGACTTTCGAGGGGACAGAGAGCACCAGAATTAGGAGACCTGGGTTCTAGTCTAGCCCCAGCTCACAGCGTGGCCTTGGGTAAGTCACCTCCCCTCTCTGGATAGTCATTTCCTGTCGTGTAAAGGGGCTAGGACTCGACGCTCTCTGAGGGCCATTCCAGATGTGGCTCTTTGCGATGAAGAACCTGGATTGTTCCATAGTAGGTATAGAAGCAGTGCTTCCACCTTGAAGCCTCCCCTGGTTTCTTTTCAGCTGTAGTATTCTTTCTTTTAACCTCACAGTAGTACTTTGTTTCTCCGTGGAGGAACCCTTTCTGCCTTATGCTGCATTTATTTCTATGAGGGTCTTATCTCCTCTGGGCTCAGAGACTGTAAGAGCTGAAAGGTCCTTTGGAGACTTTCAGTGGCTTATCGCTTTCTGTGCATCATAGAAGACCCCTGTGTGAATCTGGTGAAAACTGTGGCTTTTCTCTCTAGAAAGTTGCACAGTCAAAATTGTGTGCTCGGTTTGGGGGCTCACAGACCTCCTGAAGCCCACCTGTGACTCCTGTTACGAACCCCTTACCCATGGCAGATAGGAGAGCTTAGACCAGAGAGGGCTGGGTCAGTGCCCAAGGCCTCAGCTCACTGTTGGAGGAGCTGGTGGCAGAACCCGGGGCCTTTCATTCACCTGAGCCACCCCTTCCTTGAGGACAGGACCATGTAGACATTACCGTTCTCACCCGGGTGCCTCGCCTGGGGTCTTGTGCACGAGCATCGTGGGGCAGCAGAGTGAGAGCGAGAGGGGAGGCATGGCCGCGTGCAGGGCGGGGCGGGCAGTCAGGGAGTCTAGGCCTCCTGGAGAGGCTCCCTGCTTACCAGTCCTGTGTTCCCTGCAGACCGACAAGGAGCAGCTGACAGCAGAGGCCAAGGAGCTGCGCCAGAAGGTCAAATACCTGCAGGATCAGCTGAGCCCACTCACCCGGCAGCGGGAGTACCAGGAGAAGGAGATTCAGCGGCTCAACAAGGTGGGCGCCTCGGCTGTGGTCCGTTGGGCGGGCAGGGCTTCCCTGAGCCAGCCGCGGTGCCCGCCCTGTGGCCGGTGCCTCAGACCCTCAGCTCAGGAGGGGCGACTCCTGGGTCAGGGCGGAGGCACTGAGGCTCTCGGTGCTGCCCCGTGATTTCCGCCACCTCTGCCTTCCCCTCCCCGCACGTTGAGTGCCAGGCTGGGACGACCCCATGCTTGCTCCCCTGCGGCCCTTGGACGTGCTGTTTGCTCACACAGTGCCACCCCCTCATCGTTCAGGTTTAGCTTTAACACTGCTTCCTCAGTGAGGCCTTCCCAGCCCAAGTCTCCTTTGAGCTCCCTATTCTGTGTGTCTAAAGTACCGGCAGCTTCTTTCACACCCCTTCTGGCATTTTCTTGTCATTACTTATCGATGACCTGTCTTCCCATCTGACTGTGGGGGGTGTGCGTCTTCACCAGGGTACGTATCCCCCAGCACCTGGCGCCAAGCCCGTCCGTGTTCAGGAAAAACTCACTGAAGGGAGTGGATGATCACTGGCCTGAGGTTCCTGCCCTCGAGCAGGGGGATCCAGGGAGATGGGGCTCGGGGTGGGGGTGGGAGAGCCCAGGTAAAGCGGGAGCCCTTTGCTCTGAGCCACGGTGAGAGGCGGTGGGCCGGGCTGTTTCTGGTCCCAGGTTATAACCCCTGCCTGCCTTCCAGTGCAGGGGCTAAAGGAACAAGCTGACAGGAGGGGCTTTGAAAGGAAACTTTCTCCTAAGGCTCAGCTTTTCCTGCTGTGGAGCCTGTGCTCAGCGTTTCCTCCTGTCCTGTCTGTCTGCCTGCCTTTCCCTTCTGCCTGCTCTCCTGCTCACAGCAGGCTCTGCTGTGAATTTGCATTCACTAGGCCCCGGGGGTGACCCTTTCTGTTTGGTTTTGGTGTTTGGTAAGCGCTGATGATGCTGAGTGTGGGGCCCTGGGACCTGTTCTGTGGGAAGAGAACGATCTGTCCTGAGCTGTGGGAATTGGGGGTCTAAATCCAGGCAGAATGTCGTGCCTGCTGCTGGTTGTAGCAATGACTCAGACAGGGTCGCTGCCCTCCAGGTTTCTGTGGCGTAGCTGGGGACAGACACCGGTGGGGATGATTAACGCGAGGCTCTCCCTGTCCCTGGACTTCAGCCTGCTCATCTGAAAAATGGGGCAGACGGAGGAGGAGGGTGAAGTGCAGCCGTAGCCGCCCCTTGCGCATCCTGAATTTACTCTCGGCTCAGCAGTTTCCTCATGTTTCTGGGGGAGTCCTGGAGACCAAGTGGGGCCCAAGTCCAAGCTGGGGAAGGTTTCCTTTATCTCCCCAAGGTCCAGGGAGGCACTGTGAGCAGTGCTGACGCATGGCCAGCAGAGGCCCTGCTGTCTAGGAGCTAAAGTCCAGGTGGTGATGAGGGTGTCCAGTCTCGAGAGGTGTCCCAAAGTTCTCACGCAACACGTTAACAGGGTTGAAGGAGAAAACCAGTTAATGGCAAACTTTTAAGAGAATGTGAGCACACTGTTTACGTAAGAAAAGGTATCTTGTGGACATGGTAAAACAGGGGTGCTTTTTAAATTTTCAAAATGCTATTTGGTGATGTGTCAGCCCATTTTCAGGGTTGGAAAGCTAAAATATTAATTAAGTCAAAATTAAAATCCAGGCTGATCTAATACAGAAGAGCTGGGGATGGAGAGGTTGGTTTGGTGGGAATGGGTTATGGAAGCTGAAGAATCACAGGGCACGCAGTTGTCGAGGAGGCTGAAATTTCTTCCCCCAAAGGACTTAGTGTTCTTTCTAGGTCTGGGTGCTAAGAATTGAGCCACTCATCCTCAGGGAAGGAGATTTCTCCCTTCTACATAAAGACCACAGGTTAGGCTGCTGGTTAAGAGCACACGCTGGCTTTGAGTCCCTGCTTTGCCACTTACTAGCTGTGTGAGTTTGGACAAATCACTTCAGGTCTCTGAACCTCAGTTTTCACGTCCATAAAATGGGGATCATGGTCACAATCTTTTCTTCATAGGACTGTGGCGAGGATTCAGTGAAATGATGTGTATAGTGTTCATAAATAAGATAGCACTTATTAAATAGTGGTGGTTATTATTATTATTATTGTTATCAGGAAAGGGGCCTTTCAATGGGGCCTCACCCTTCCAATGAGGCCTGACTTCCAGGGGCTTTCTGCTGATGGGCCCGTCTCCTCTGTTCCTCATTCCAGGCCCTGGAGGAAGCACTGAGTATCCAGGCCTCCCCATCATCTCCAGCAACAGCATTCGGGAGCCCGGAAGGAGCTGGAGGCCTGCTAAGGAAACAGGAGCTGGTCACGCAGAATGAACTGCTGAAACAGCAGGTGAGGCTAGGGGGAAGAGGTCAGGTAGGAGGTGCCCAGTGGGAGCTGGAGCATTCCTGAGGGTCCAGGATGGGCCTTGAACCATGTGGAAGCTGTAATCTGTAGTCGACTTTCTGGCCATTGACCAGGACCCCTGTCTGGATATAGGTTTATCCTCACCACCAGTGTATCCCTATCTAGGTCATTCCTCTACCACCATCATGGCTTAAACATTTCTGTGCCCCAGCTGTGCTATTATTTACCTAATGTTTTGAAAACAAATTTTAAAATAAATTCAATGAATATATTTAAAAGGGAACTTCAGATTTCTACTATAAATGGGAAAACCTGTTTATTATTTGCCATAAATAGAAAGTAACTGTAAGCAATAAATACAGTAAAAGGTAAAATAGTGTTGTTGAACTCTAGCTAGACACTGTTGCCTGATGAAGACTCTTGAGCTTGAGTCCTCTCTCCCTTTATTTAAGGGAAGTTCAGTACTAGAAACCTGTTAAAGACACAGTAGCATAAAATGCAGACTTTGTTCTTGAGGGACACAGAGAATTGAAAGGAAGTTGAAAAGGTTTTGGTTCTCTCCCGTGTTTCTGTGCTGTTTGGTGCCATGCTTTCGATCCTTCTAAATCATTTTGAGCCTGGTCGGCTTCTCACTGATCTGCAGTAAGGTTGTGAAACTTCAGAGGCAGAGACAGGGCCCCACCCCGTCCCTTCCTTGCCAGTGCACCCCAGAGCCTTGGGAGAGTGTGTAGGCCCTCTGCTCTCGGAGCCAGGAGACTGGAACTCCAGTCCTCCACTCATATTCTTTTTCTGTGGCCTCCACCTCTCTGTGGGCCTCAGCAGAAGGAAAGGATGGGACTGGTTGATGGCTGTCAGCCTGTTGTTTTCTTTTTTGGCATGGATCCTTTTTTTCAAATAAAGCCTATGTTGAAGCCCAGAATATAAGATAGACAGACCCAGAGCTATCTGTTTGAACTTGCGGGTGGGGGGCCAGAGGTACACCTGTTCCCCTCCCCACGGGGATTTTTGAGATGCGGTGAAACCAGTTTTGATGTCTGACTCCCATCAGGAGGCCCGGGGTTCTAGGCCCGAGCAGGTCTGAGTCTCCACTCAAACTGCCCCTCCTGCCTCATCCCTTTCTCACCATCTCCCCACCCCTTCCCACCCCTTCAGGTGAAGATTTTTGAGGAGGACTTCCAGAGGGAGCGCAGCGACCGTGAGCGCATGAATGAGGAGAAGGAAGAGCTGAAGAAGCAGGTGGAGAAACTGCAAGCCCAGGTCACCCTGTCACATGCCCAGGTGAGAAGAGCTGGACCAAGGAGGGGGCAGCTGGCTGTCCTCATGGGGAGGGTGCAGGGATTGGAGGGTCCCTGGTGAGACTGGATGTCAGGACACTCACTGATCCTCCTTTCAGCTCTGCTGCCACATTTCTGTGGCCCTCAGAAAGGCCCTTCCCTTCTCTGACCTCTAGCTCTGATTGTCCACAATCAGTTTTCATGCCTTAAAAGAGCAAATTTAGGAGTTAGCTCTGAGCCATCCACTCTCTCCCACATTGTAACTAAAAGGTGTTAATGCGGAAGCACAGAAGCAGTGAGACTCACGCAACCCTCCTGACCTGTGTTCAGACCACCCCCAGTGATGGGTGAGCAGGCCTTACCTGCAGCCTGCAGCCTGGGCTGTGCTGTGTCTCATAGGGCCCTTTCCCGGGGCTGGGCCAGGCAGGACAGCCCAGAGCGGTGCCTCATGCATTGGCTGGTCAACCCTGTGGTTGGTTAGGCCCTGAATCCAGGCCTGCCCAGGAAGCACCCAGCCTAACAGTCTTCTCTCCTTCCCTCCTTCTCTCAGCTAAAAGCCTTCAAAGATGAGGAAAGGGCGAAAGATGCCCTGAGACAGCAGAAGAGGAAAGCAAAGGTGAGGAGGCTTGAGGGAGGAAGCAGCACTTACTGCATTTTACCTCCTTCAGGGTGCTGCAGTCACTGGGGGGGGGGGGCATCGTTTGCTCAGGTGCCCAGCTAATTAATGAGGTAATGTGGGTGGAGCATTCATAACAGTACTTGGTACAGCATAAGTGCTCAGGACACACTAACCGTTATCATAGTTGATATTCTGTGCCCGTGTACCAGTTTTCCATGCCCATATGCCACTCTTGTGTGCATGTGCCAGCCTTCCGTGGCCACCTGCCAGTCTTCAGAGAACTGAGATTCTAAGTGGAGAACGGGAGATGGGATGGGTGTCACTGGGACGGCCCATGCAGCCTGTCACAGGCCAGAGCCAGATGTCAGCCTTTCTTGCAGACCTCGGCAGACCGCTACCACGTGGAGCCCCACCCGGAGCATCTCTTCGGGGCCTACCCCTACGCCTACCCGCCCATGCCCCCCGTTGTGCCGCACCGTGGCTTTGAGGACTGGTCCCAGGTCCGCTACCCGCCTCCCCCCACGGCCATGGAGCACCCACCCCCGCTTCCCAACTCGCGCCTCTTCCACCTGGTGAGTCTGTGCCCCTCTTTCACTCCAGGACACACACACAGGCCACCCAGACACATTCCAGAGGGCAAGGTCAAGTGAGGGAGTCAGAAGCTGCATCCTTGGCCCCTTCTGAACAGCACTGTGGTGTGCAGCCTGCTGTCTCAGGGGCAGGACCTTCTAGCCCAGGGCTGCTCAGGGTCACTGGTGTAGGACAGAAAAGGCCAAGTAAGGGAATGGGCCCAGAAGGAGGGCTTTCTCCCGCCCACCAGGCCAGGGGTACTGGAGTTTGGGTTTGACCTTCTTTATAACCTCCACATGGAATCAGGTACCAGATCCTCACCATGCATTCTCTCCCTTTGCTTTTCTTTCTCTTTTCCCTTTTCAGTTTCCTTTCCTTTTCTCTTTTCTTCCATTTTTTTTTGGCTGCTTTTTTCTTCCCTTGCTTATCATTCTGTCTCCAAAGAGCTGCTGTCACCTGTCCCATCCTCTCCAGTGCCTCTGCCACAGCCCCCTCAGGCACCCCTGCTCTCACCTGGTGACAGCTGCCTTCCATCCAGCTTTTCTCCCATGACCGTTCCTTACATGCATCTTTAAACACTGGAGTGTACTGTGGGGCTTAAGAGATTAGCTCCAGGATTATAGAGACCTGGGCTCAAATCAAAGCTTGGCCACTTGCCTAACTGGACGACCTTCAACAAGTTGCTTAACCCATCTGAGCCTCAGTTTGCTAACCTGTAAAAAGGGGGTGGCAACCTGGGTAGTTGTAAGGATTCAGTTATACTCGATTAATATGAACTTAGTATTATCCCGGCACGGTAGCTGCTACTGTAATTTTCGAGTGTGGTTATTGATTACTAAGCACCAGTGTTGTTGCAGCCAGAATACACCTGGCGGCTGCCCTGTGGAGGGATACGCAGTCAGAGCTCCCAAGTGATGGGCTCACCCACGGCCAGGCCTACGGAACCAGGTGAGCACGATCCTCTGGTAATGGGCCTTGTCTTCCATGGGGGGAGATAACTTATTATCTGCCAGGATCACCCCCGTTTGGGGACGACGACGTTGCTACCTTCTGATCTAGGTGGAGGAGGAGGCCCAGCTTTCTGAAACAGTGTTGAGAAGAAAGGGATGGTGACTGCATCATGAGGGGGTTGAAACCATTCCTTCCTTCATTACAGTTTAGGGTCTAAATGCTGTGTGCTGTACGAGGTTCTGGGGAAGCTCGGATATGGTCCCAGCCCTCTGACCTTACTGTCTAGTGAGGCGGGCAGAAATGAATGGTTAAAATCACACCAGTGGGCATACAACTGCACTCAAGTGCCCTGAAGGAAGAAGAGCAGGTTTCTATGAGAGCAGACAGCAGAGGGACCTGACCCAGCCTGGGGGCCATGGTGTTTGAGTTGAGACCCTCAGAATGAGTGGCATTAACGAGGTAAAGAGACAGAAGGCACGGGTGTTCTTGCAGAGAAAGGACAAATGCAAAGGCCTTGGTGGGAGGGGATGAAGAACTGTGGCCAACTTGAGGATTGAGAGAAGGCTGGCGTGGCTGGAGCCAGGAACAAGGTGGGGAAGGGGGGATGGGCAAGGCGAGGTCAGGGAGGTTGGCGGGTCCTGGCCGAGAGGGCCTTGCAGGCCACGGCAGGAGGGCTGGTCTTTATCCTAAGGATGATGTGCAGTCCTTGGACATTTTAAAATCAGAGTGGCATGGGAATTCCCTGGCGGTCCAGTGGTTAGGACTCTGTGCTTCCACTGCAGGGGGCCCAGGTTCGATCCCTGGTCGGGGAACTAAGATCCCACAAGCCCTGCCGTGCGGCCAAAAAAATAAATAAATAAAAAATAAAATAAAATCAGAGCAGCATGAGAGATTAGATTTGCATTTTGTAAAGCTCCCTTTGGCCACGGTGTCCGCCATAAACAGTTGGGGACTGGAGGTCCGTTCGCTAGTCACAAGAGCACCCTGGGACCTTGGTCACTCCCTCACTTTCTGTGAGGCTCTCATGGGGCAGAAGGCACTGCCTTGCCTGTGGGGCTTCTGGGAGCAGAATTGCAACTAAGGGGAGCAATAGGGAGGCCAAGTCCATCTCAGCACGAAGAGGAGTTTTCTAAGGGTCACAGCTGTGCCAGGAGGTCGAGTGCCCCTCTGCAGAAGGAGTGGGAGCAGAGACTACAGAGTGACTTAGAGGAGTGTGGTTTGGAGGATCTCGTGGTTGGAAGGAGGAGGTATTGGGCTGGTCATTTTCTGATGTTTCCCTGCGGAGCCCTAGAGGTTCTGTGGAGCCCCTCGGAGCCTGTTTTGATGAGGGCAGAGGGTGGCCAAGTGGGCAGGACTGTCCCCTCCCCCAGAACTACTCCATTTCTGGGATCTGAAACCAGACTGACTAGGCGCCAGCACCTCCTAGACCTGGGACTTTGAGCGAGTTTTTACAAACCTCTCTGTGTCCCAGTTCCCTCCCCCCCATAAAGGGATAATAATCTGTCTGCTTCATAGGGCTGGGCAAGGACTGAATGACAAATATACCTAAGGCACTCAGCCCAGGGCCTGGCACTTGGTAATACCCAACAACCCTAACTGGTTTTTTCCACTCTTACTATATTGGTTTCCATAGGACTTTGAAACCTACTGTAGCACCTCATCTTCAAATCCTCAAAATTTTTGTTTATTTAGAGTCCACCAAAAATGACCGTGAGGGACCTCAGTGAAACCAGTCCCTTGGCTCCAGCTTCGTCTTGCAGAGCCAGCTGACTTCAGCTTACTGGAAAACTAGAGGCCACGGGCTCTCCGAGCCTCAGCCACTCGGGAGGCTGAGATGGATGGCCAGCTTGAGCCCTGGCCCCAACCTGAACCGTTTAGAGACTCGGGAGGCTCCATCCAGAAGGCGTCCATCTGGGCCTTTCCTTTGGAGTGACTGGGAAAAACTCACTACTCTGCCACTGAGCGGAGAGAGGCGTCATCCGGCCTTGACCCGCCATCCTCTGCAGAAAGTGCTGGCAGATGTTAATCTGGCAGATGTTAATCTCAAGTGGGGTGCAGTCAAGACCCCTTCCTTTCACAACTTCCCCAGAAGTGGTTCAGCAGCCCCTCTGGGGACCACAGTCAGTTCATGTGTGTGTTTAGTTTTTGCTTCAAGCTCTGCAGTAGCAGGACCTGCCCCACGCACATCCCCTCCCCCTCTGAGGAGCTGCGGGAAGAGCGGGTTTGCCTCTGGGAGCAGAAGAGACAGGATGCTCTACTCCTGGGCCCTCCACTTCGGCCCACGGCAGCCTTGCTGGCACCACTGCAGCCTGGGATGAAGCCCATGCCGGCCACATCGGCTGAGGGGCCCCAGCCTGAAGCTGCCAGGCCCTCAGCTGGAGGCTTGTGGTGCTGGAGGCCCGGATCGGGGTGGCTGTTGATCCCCGGACAGCTGTTTGCACGAATCTTGGACATAAATCCAAGTTGAAGATTAACATTTTGTGACTGGTATTCTTTTATGCCCTGATGAATGTTCCCCTCCTGGTCAACCAGAGTGCTGCTTTCCTGGCCCCCTCCCTCCGTACCCCATTCCTCCCAGACACCCCCGGGAGCATCACCGTTACTCTTGGCAGATATCCCCTGGGGCCCTGCTCAGAGCCTCCGTGAGGGTCATCCAGGGGCTGGGGGTCAGGCAACCTGGGTTTACATTCTCGTCCTGCCCCTCACTTGTCAGGAGACATTGGGCAAGGCCTGGACCTTCTGTGAGCCTGTTTCTTCGTCTGTCACATGCACACCTCACCTGAGCCCTAGCTGCCGTGGACAACTGTGGGATGACGGTAGACGTGAGCTGGTTTTACAAACTCCAGATGCCGAGTGAGGAAGCAGAGTGGGCCTAGGTAGAAACCAAAAAGCAAGGGCCCAAAGGTCTCCCTTCATTCCTTTTCTCTTCCTCTTCCTCTTCTCCCTTCCCCCCGGCGAGGGTGGCCCCATTGAGGAAGCACCACAGTAGGCTCAGCTGCTGCAGAAAGGCCTTTACTAGGCAGACAGGGGTGAGTCTAATGCCAGTGGGTCGGGGTGAGAGGAGAGGGCGCATCCCTCAAAGGAGCGGGGGTGGCATCCCTGCCCAGGGGCCTCAGCCTGAATGCACTAAGGGCTGGCCCTTCAGACAGGCTCAAGGGAGGTCCGCCCACAAGGGCTTCGGGCCCCTCCTTCATGGAGATGCCACCCCTGACACGGGGAACATGGCCCTTGCTCTCACATCTGCCTTGGCTACTCTCAGGGAACACTGCGGGGCGGGGTAGGGGGCTTGGGAGGGCCCTCAGGAAGGAGGGAGGCTGTGTGATGGAGAGGAGGATGGTCGGGCAGTGTGGCAGACCCAGAAACTTCTGGGCACTTCAGGGGTGGTGTTTGGAGGCAGTGGGAGGTGCCGGCCCCAAGGGTTGAGGTCCAGGTTGAATCTAGAGCTGGTTTTTTTCTTTGGGCTCAGCAGGAAGTGAACTGTTGTCATTGGAACAGAGAACTGGAAAGAGGGGAGTTACTCTCTGGCACTCTCCACGGCTCACAGCTGTCGCCACACGCACGGTACACGTTCCTGGGTATTCGTGCAGGTCAGCCCGTGTGGCCGTACACATAAGTGTGTGCACACACCTGGTCACACACAGCTGTAGCACAGCAGTACAGACACAATTGTATGCACACGTTTGTGTCAGGCTGAGGCCTTGTGTAATCGTATGGGGTCTAGTGTGGGAGTATGGTGTGGGTGGAGAAATGGATTCCTTCCTGAACGGAGTCCTCCCCAGCCCCTGCGTGGTGGACATGGGGTGGGGTGGGCCTCAGTTACTTCCCCTTGGCCTCCAGGGCGGCCCGGCGCCGCATGTAGGTCAGGATGTCCATCTTGACAGTGTTGACCGTGGTGCGGTGGTGCCAGCGCATGATGGGAGCACCATCTGGCCCCACCAGGAACTTCTCAAAGTTCCAGCGGATGTCATGGACCTTCATGGGATCCCAGAAGAGGCGGCCCGGTGAGCCCAGGAGCTCCGAGGTAGGAGGACAGGAGTTCTGGAGCAGAGATGAGAATAGAGTCAACCCTGCTTGGGACCCCTCCCACCCTTATCCTGCCTCCTTCCCAGGACTTCTTGGGGGAAGGAGAATAGCCTGGCACTGAGGAAAGAGCACCAGTTTGGGAGTTAGAAAACTGAATCCCAGAACCAGTTTTGGCTCTAGCAGATTGTGAGACCCTAATCTTGTCCCTTCTGGGGCCCATCTGTAAAATGGGCTGATGAGACCCTAGGGTTTGCAAAGCCCTCTAGTTGGAATAATAATCAGATGCCAAGAAATTCCCCAGAGCCCAGGAGCGGAGGAGGGTGGCACAGGCCTTGTCTTTCTGTGGGCTGGAACCAGGAGCGGCTGCAGCCTGGTGCAGAGCCAGCCTCAGCGGGGCAGAGGGGCTCTGAGAGAGGTGGCTGCGTACTCACCTTCAGGAATGTGTAGAACTTCTGTTCTTTCTCCCCGTTCACGTCCCCTTTCTCAAAGAGCTGGAAATTGGGGACGAAGCCCCCACCTGGTCGGACATGCCTAAGAGCAATGTTTTTATGTGGGTCCCAGGGAAATGGGCACAGGGCTCAGAAATGAGAGGAAGGGACAGAACAGGGGACGGGGTGTTGGGAGTCTGGATTTTATTCTACAGTGGGCAGTGGGAGCCAGTGAATATTGAATGGGCACAGGCATAATGTGGGTCTACAGTCTTTTTCCAGTTTGGTACCTTCTCAATAACCCCTGCCCTCCACCTGTACTCCCCTTCCCCCTCCCCGGTCATGTGCTCACAACCATCGTCCCTGTCTCTGTTCCTCTCCTGGCCCCTCTTCCACTCGTTCCACTAAACGGGGTTCCTGGAAGGGGAGAGTAGTTCTTGGAGGCTGATAAATATCCATCATGAGTAGGGGCTGGTACAAGAGATGCCTGGAGGCTAGGCTGGGGCGCTTTCTCAGGACACTGAGTCAGCACTCACCTGAGAGTGGCTAGGATCTCTGAGTTCTCTCCTGGTTCCTGTTTTCCGAATTGGTTGCAGGGGAAGCCCAGAATGACCAGACCAAATGGTGCAAGTTCTTCCTGTAGTGCATTCAGTTCTGGGCCAGGGAGAGAGAGAGCAGAGACTGGGGTAGCCTGATGAGGAGCCCTCCCTCCTGTGTACCACTCCACCTGCTCACCCATTGTACAGCTGAAATCACTGAGGCCTGACAGGGGAAGGGACTTGCCCAAGATCATCCACTGAGTGTGGCAATGCTGGGATTCAAGTCCCATCCTATGGATTCCAATCTGGATAGGTTGGAGGTTTGGGGAAAAAGAGAGCAATATGGTTCATCAAATGAGTAATCAGTCACCCACTGCCAAGGTCCAGTGATTGCCAGGCAGAACATTCTAGGTCAGATTGCCCTTGCCTCCCTCTCACACCCCACCCCACCCCCCCAAAGCATTTTCTTGTGGGTGCTGTCAGATGCCTTTCGCCTGCCTGTTCCCTCAGGCTCTTAACTCTGACCCAGCTAAGGAGAAAGAAGTGAGGATACTGGGGATCATGAAACCTGGGTGCAACACCTGGTTCTGTCACTAACACCCGTACTCTGGGGACTCAGGTCAGTTGCCTGCTTTCCAGGGGCCAAGAGAAGCACTAAGGCAGATGGGGCTGAGGACAGGTGAGGAATTCTCAGCAAGACAAAGCTATTATTTCTTACTCCAATGAAAGGACGCTCTAGGCACAAACCCAATCTCCTCCCTCCTTCTGCTTTTAGAGCAGTTGAGGTGCCCAGGGATGAAGGATAACTGAGCATCTTCTAGAACATGTTTGAAGGTGATCAGACCTCAGGCTTATATAATCATTTTCAAAGAACCATGGAACAGGGCTTCCCTGGTGGCGCAGTGGTTGAGAATCTGCCTGCCAATGCAGGGGACACGGGTTCGAGCCCTGGTCTGGGAAGATCCCACATGCCACGGAGCAGCTGGGCCCGTGAGCCACAACTACTGAGCCTGCGCGTCTGGAGCCTGTGCCCCGCAACGGGAGGGGCCGCGATAGTGAAAGGCCCGCGCACCGCGATGAAGAGTGGCCCCCACTTGCCGTAACCAGAGGAAGCCCTCGCACGAACCGAAGACCCAACACAGCCAAAAATAAATAAATAAAAAAAAAAAAAAAAAAAAAAAAGAACCATGGAACACAGTAGGATTAAGATACAGGGTTTGGAATCTCATGATCACCGTCACCCCTTCCCCCTTGCACAGGGAAAGCTCCTGTGATTGGAATGTGCCCAACTGGCAGAAACAGCCCCAAATAAAGCAGGGGAAGAGGGATGGGCTCTTACCAACGTACTGGCCCGTCAGGCCTCAGTAGCTGGCCACGTTGACAAAGAGGATGTATTTGCCAGCGTACTGCTTAAAGGGGATGTACTCCTCCCCGTCAATGGCGAGGGCTCCATACTCATAGATGGTGCTGCTCACGCCAGCACGGCAGTCCGTCTGGAAGAGAAGACCGGCGCCGGGGAGCGGCTCCAGCTGGAAGGGAACTTGGACCCCACCATTTCCAAGATAACAGGGAGAGGTGGAACTGATTGGCCCAAGTGGTCTTGACTTGCCCAAGACCACTCTAAGAATTAGAACCAGACTAGAAGTGAGGTCTCCTAATTCCTTGTACAAGACAATAATTTTGAAAGCACTTAATAAGCTGGTGGGTGCTATGGAAACTTGGAGAAATACTTACCTTGGTCATTACTTCTGCATCACATGTCAATTTATTAACAGTCACTGGGCAGGCTCTGAGGGACACTCCCCCGATGCTGGTGTTGTGTTATTGGATGGGCTGGTGGAGACGGGGAGGCTATTGCAATAATGCAGGCGAGTGGTGATGAGACCCTGAACTAGACCATCATGAAGGAAGAACTGAACAGAAATGAGGAAGCAACAGTATGGACAGTGGTGATTCAGAGGTTCCCGATCTGGGGGACTGGAAAACTGACGCTGTTAGAAAACAGGGAAGTAGGATAGTAGCCAGGAATGGGGCAAGGCCTGCCATGAGGATTAAATGGGATGGTCAGGGTAAACCTCCAGTGCCTGGCATAGATTCAATGTTCCCTGTGGGCGAGCAGCTGTGACAATGACCATTATACCTTCCTCTGCCCAAGCTGTTCCATGGTCAGCCTCCAGAACTAGTAGAGAGAGCGTTAAATGGGCTGCAAGTTGGGGAACCTGGATTCCATGACCAGCTCCGCCACTAACTCCCTGTGTGGTCTTGGACTAGCCCTTTCTCTTCTGTGGGCCTCAGTTTTCTCATTTATAAAATGAGAACCTTGAACTGGATCAGCTGTTCTCAACCACCATGGCTTGACGGCGTCACTCTCAGTGGGAGAGGAGGGCATGCATTACTGCCGGCAAGCGGGATGCTGCATTTACCCCACTCTACCCCATCTTACCTCTGCCATTTTTTGGTACAGACTACAAAAATCTGGGTCTACTCTTGAAAGAGTGTCATGGCATCACTACCATAATTAGCAGCTGGACGGGTAGTCCTGGCCTGGACATCTGAGAAGAGGTGAGAAGACAATAAACAAATCGAATGCAAACTAGCATTATAGACCAGAGAGACAGAGCCAGGTGGTTGGAGTTAGTGAAGCAAATTCACGTCCTCTCTTCCCACCAATCCTGGAAGACTTGCTGTTGTGGCCAGTTACACCTCTGCCCAACTGCGTGAAGAGAGCCATCTGGGCTGGCAGGGCGTGGCCCCAGGAGGGTGAAAAAAGCAGCCTCTGTCTTGAAGACTCCGTAGCCTGCTGAGCCAGGGGAGCTGGAACTCCCTCCACGCGGCCATTCCCGGACAGCTGCAAGCTCTCTTCTTGGCTCCGGTACAAATTCCCTGCTACACGTGAGTCTAATATTCCATGCCCCGTGACTTCTGGTGGCTGCTGGAGGCCGGCCTGAGACCTAAGCTTGACATTCCTTCAGCCCCTGGGCTTCGTGGGCCCCAGCTGGGGTCAGCTCCACCTCAAAATACAGACAGCCAGGGCACAACAAACACACCCTAGCTGGCCACAGAGGTCTAGCAGCCAGAAGGAAAGGCCTCCTGCCTGCCTCTCCACTCCACCCTGGTCTGAAAACAAACTGTGAAATGGGGAGAAAAAAAGCCAAGAGGTTGTCTAAATAATGGAAGCTTGTAAACAGCGGGAGGATCAGCTTCTGAAACCAGTTTCAGGGTGGGAATCTCCTCTCATTAGATTTGAGTCTTTGCTGGCTGTGTGGCCCTGGGCAAGTCACGTTCAGTCTGAGCCTCCATCTGCTGACGGGAGAGGATAATACCACCTGCCTCGCAAAATGGCTGCGAGAATTTACTAGCAGGTCAAAACTGTCTTGCAAGCCTCTTGGAAAGAAATCTGTACCCGCCCCCCGCCCCACCCACCCATCAAGGGATAGGGTAAAGGGCCCTGACGTTCCTACCTTATTGTGAAGAGGGCTTTGATGTTCCCCAGCCAGTATGAAGAAGACAATGCACTGGGCAGGGAGTTTACAGGAGAAGGGATGTGTGACAAAGCCTCCATCCTTTCTACTGGGCCAGTGAAGCCAGTGCTGTGAGTTCCGACCGAGAGGGGTCAGAGAGCGCCTATGGTGGGGGAAGCCATGGCCTGCATTCACCACTGAGCACACGCCCAGTCCTTACGGAAGCCCCCTCCCCTTTTCTGGGCGCATGGAGTCCCAGAACCCTGCACCTTAACCTGGATGTCAGAGGAGTTGTGGGTGGAGGTGGGGAGAGGGAGTGAGGGTGCCTCTATCCTCCCACAATCGCACAAGACAGGAGAGTTTCGATGGCTTGAGAGTTGGAGGGGGGACCCCGCCAGGACCCCAGCTGGCTAGGGTTGCTGGTCCTGTGTCTTTCTCCTCACCCATCTTACCACCCCCACCAGTGTGAAAGTGTGAGAGGAGAGCTGGACTGGGGGCAGGAGACCTGAGTTCTGGGCCTGGCTGGGTCTGATTCTGTGTGACGACTCCTGTCCCTTCTCTGGGGCTCTGGCTCCTCAGCTGTGAGGCGGGGTCAGATTCAGTGCTGTCTTGAGGGCTCTTCAGCCCTGACTGTCAGCCGGTGCTTCCATGATTCTCTCTGCCTGGTTTAGTCACCTAGAAACCAGCGGTTACTAGGATCCCATGCACGTCAGCGGTTGTTATTCTCTCTAGCCTCTGCAAAGTCCTTTTGTAGAGGAAGGACAGGGAGGCTGGGCAGCCTTAAACTGGACTGGAGAGGGGACACGGCAAGGAAAGGAGGATTCCCTTTGTTACCCAGCCCCTCCCTTTGAATTGGGAGGAGGCAAACATCCCTTTGGGACTCTCACCCTTTGTCCATCCCATTCTCCACCTGCCCCTTGCCCCATTGCTTGGCCCTGGAGTTGGGGTAGGATAAGTGGTTGAGTCCTAGAACCCAGGGCTATGACATTTCAGCTCTCTCAGGACCTGGAGGAGAAATAGGCATGCCCAGACTGTCATTAGCTAGCAAGTCCTAGCTGGTTGTATCTGATATGATCACACCTCACCCTAAGAGTTTTCTAGACCATACCCACCCTGTTTTCTCTGAATCCGTCTACTCCTCCCCAGAGTTCTACAGAGAACACATGGCTATGATGAATTATTCATGGGATCCATGTTCTTACCTCCAGCCTTCGTGAAGCAGGGCCCATCTTCCCTTCTCTGCTTCTCCCCAAACTGAGGTTATACGACTGACTCCAAGATACTGCCCTACCCACGGTCTACCCTCACTTCTACTCCACACCCCAATATTGAAATTCAGTACCATCCCTGCCCTGGAAAATACCTTCTGAGTTGGAGATTATGAACAGGACTGGATACAAAGCCAGAGGCTTAGAGGAAGTGGCCCCATAACCATCCAGTCTCAAGGCTGACTCCAAGCAGGGGCAGACTGATTGGAATTTAGGCTGAGGACAGGACAGGGGATAGAAACAGACAGAAGGAACCTTGTGTTTGGAATGGGCTTCCAGAACAGTAGATACGATTTTGGAAACAGAATCATGGAGTCATAAGATCTTAGAATTAAGACCTGGAAGATTTGAGAAACACAGAAGTGCAAAGCTTCTTCTTCAGCTTATACAAGCATTGTGTGTGTGTGTGTGTGTGTGTGTGTGTGTGTGTGTGTGTGTGTGTGTACTGGGATGCTGGAGACATAAATCTCTCTCTTTGGGTCTATGCCTGGCTTCTGCCTCCCCACCCTGGGGAAGAGGAGAGATCTACAGTGCCCACTTTGGCATATACTGTCCAAAGAGATAAGCATGTGTGGTCACCCCTGCTCCCAGCCTCAGCATCTCCACTCTAGCTAAGGGCCACACACTCTGCTGGGGATAGACTGAGGCTCAGGAGAATTCTGCCTCTCCTATCGAGCTGGCAGTCCCCAGCTTTCTCCAACTACTAGGTTTGCTCAGGCCAAGGTGGGCAGTGGGTGGTGGGTAGTGAGGTTGCCCCCAAACAGGAGACACTTCAGAGAACAGCATGTGGATTTTGCAGCTTCTCCAAGCATCCCCTCTGAAATCATCAGCCTCATTGTGCCCTGCCCTCCCACCTGCTACAGGTGGAGAAGCTGAGGTCCACAAAGTAAAAGGGAGTCTAGTCAGCATCCTGGGCATTCTCTGCTGCCAGCTCAGAGCTCCTTCTGTCACACTCTGCGTCTTCTACCAGTATCCCAGAATTCTACCTGCATTTATGCTTGGGCTAGACGGGGACCACACAGCTGCGTGTTCCTTCCCTTTCACCTTGCCTGCCATTCTCCCTGGGAACCTCTGCAGCCAACCCAGACCCTGAGTCTCCAGGCCATTTTCTGTGCCCCCCACCCCCTTCAGGCCCCACTGGAGGGGAATATCTCAGAAACAGACGGTGGCTTGGAGGTAGCAAGGCGACCCGGAGGTAGCCGTGGGGATGAAAGTGTGGACCGGGAGAGAAGACCCTTCCTCCCTCATTCATTCTGCCCACCCGGGGCACCCAGGTCTCCAACAGATGGAACCGCGAAGAGTCTGACGACGGTCTGGGTATGCTGAAGAGGGAGGCAACGGGAGTTAGGGCGTCTCTCGCACCTAGGTGTCACCCTACTTGGGGGGGAGCCCGGGAAGAAGGGTGCCTCACCACCGAGAGATGGACACCTGCGGACCACTTTCGATCCCCCGGCCACCCATCCCCGAGGCTCACTCACCTTCGACTTCTCCTGTCCTCGGCTCGGCGGAACGAAGCCGGCCAGGAGCAGGGAGAGAAGGCAGGATGCCCGGAAGAGACGGGCCATGGTGGGCTGGGGCCGCGTCTCGGACTCGCCGGAGACGCTGTCTGATCCCGGGCCGCAGTCCGTCTGAGGTGTCGTCCGCTCTCATCCACCTTTCAAGCCCTCAGCGATGACCAATCCGCGGCCGGGCCGGAGTCCTTGTAGCCAATCGCAGGGCGTCTGGCATTTCAGGGGTGGACACAACTTACCCTCCGCTTCTCCCCCTCCCCAGGCCCTGGGCGACAGTGACATAAGCAAGTCTGGACAGAGAGATGGGAGCCAGCTCCTCGTACCCGTGAGGCGGGCCCCTCTTCTTTAGACTCTAAAGTGCTGGAAGAGGCAGGCACAATGTCCTCAGCACAGCCGGGGAATGGGCTTTGAAAAGCGCCGAAGAGTTGATTGCACCCCAAGGTGTTCCCTGTTCCCTCCTGCCTCCATTCTGGTTGAAGGTATATTAAGGACCTAAAGTGTCAGCAAGATCTGAAGTGAGACTTCCAGGAACATTTATTTACTCTATGTAGGTTTAGTGCTTAAAAAGCAAAGAGTGAATGCCCTAGGATTTTGAATGCAGCCCTCTCCTGGGAAGAACATTGGGATTCCTCAGCTGGTTTGAGAGCGGAAAATACATTTGCTCCCTATGTAGTCTTGAACATGTTGCTTTCCCTCTCTGGGCCTCAGTTTCCCCAACTGTGTAATGATGGGATTGGTTGATGCTCTCTAAGTCCCTTCTGGTTCTGGCTAGATGACTTGTTTCTAAAAATAAGTGACAGACCTAGACCAGGAATCCCTTGAGAGTAGGGACCATAATCACCAGCTGGCACAGGGCCTAGAACACAACATGTGCGTAATATTTGCAGCATTAATCAATCCATGACTTCGTTTCTCTGCTTCAAGATGCTGATGATCAGTTCAGGGAGCTCTAGGTCTGTGCTGTCTAGGTATGGTTCTCTCCACCGATAGGGGAATGCGTTGGGATCAGTGCTTCCCAAATCAGACTACCAGCCACCTGAGAAGATTTTCATACAGATTCCCAGGTCCCTCTTCAGAATCAGTGCATTAGAATCTCTAGCGGCAGAGGCTGAGGCTCCACCTTCAGACATGTTCCAAACGTGATTCTGAGGCAGGTGATTCTCTGTCTTCTGATGGAGAAGTGCCTTGAGATACCATGCCTTTACTATGATTTAAGATAGTATTGTCCCCGTGGGAATTTGGAAGGTCTGTCTCAATCCCACATTCTCTGTGAAGCCTTCCTTACCTCAAACCACAGCCTGTTGAAGTGAAGGGAGTGTTGAAGGCCAGGAATTCTTTAAATGAGTTAAAGCACAGAAGCATTTGAACAGTGGCTGACACAGAGTGTGTAGTCAATAAATGCTATTTATTCAACCACCTCATTTTGCTGAAGCCTAGAGATGGGGAACAATTTACCCAAGTTCCCAAAGCAAACTGATGGCAGAGAGGGGACCAGAATCCAGGTCTAGACTCCATTCTCGGGCCCTGTTGACTTTGTTCTGGTGTCTCCTGAAGGTCATATTTAACCAAAGATACAAACATCTGTATACATATCAGTTTGTCAGAAATCCATTGTTCATTAGCATCAGCAGGCATCTAGGATCCCTCAAGATATGTGCCTAGCATCATGTCAACATGATGAAAGATGTCAAAAAGGTTTCTGGAAGTTACAATCCCTGCCTTCGAAGTGTGTCCAACAGAGCCAGGACGAGGGTAAGGCAAGTGCAGAGCTGGCACCCGCCTCCTTAAATGGTGCACCCTGAGGGCCTGACTTGCCTCACCCTAGTCCTAGCCTTGGTGTTTGGTTTCTCTGGGGGAGACAAGAAGGAGTCAGAGCCTGAGGCTTGCAGTGGGGCCACAGACAAGTTACTTTCTTTCTCTGGGCCTCAGTTGGTCAATCTGTTAGACAAGAGTCTTTGACAATCTCTCCATGGTGGTCTCTGTGGCTCTACAGTTCCAAGGGTCTAAGGAAGACCTGTGCTGCACCACACTCGGGAGTACTGATCTCATGGACAGTGGGCTGGGAGGTTGAGGGAGCATGGCCTGCCGCTGGGTTGGGCCTTCATGCTGCAGAATACTTTCAAAGGAGGTCTGAGCCTCAGTACAAAGATCATGAAGACAAGGTTGAAAACAACATTTGCCAGTCTTTTCACCATCAGCTTTTCTAGCACATTTGGTTGATTTGTTCCCAGGAACCCTATGTTTTGAAAGATGTTATTCTCCACCAGGATGTTTCCCCTTGCCCTCAGGTTAAAGTCCAAATTCCTTAGCGCTTCAGACAATATCCTCCAAATCCAGCCGTTTCCGCATCTTTTGCCACACTCCTCTTATTCTCTCTACCCAGCTGTACTGGACTGTTGTCCAGTTCTTCCACCATGCCATTCTCTCCCACCTCCAGGTCTTGTCTATGTTGTTGAGTTCTGTCTGGAACTCTCCATGTTCTCTCTCTTTTACTGGTTCTCTCCTACCATTTTCAGGTTTCAACATCATGTCAACACCATGGAAAGAGTTTTATTCAGGTCCCCTTGATTTATTCTATTATAGTTCCTAGAGTATTTAACATTTTCTACATCAAGCCTTTGTTGTACTTTACCATCATTTCTTGTTTGTCTGTTTTCTACAACAAATCATAAGGTCCACAAAGGCTTCATTCTCACCACTTTGCAGAGGGCTTAATACACAGTAGATGCTCAGTAATCATCTATTAAATAAACAAATGCCAAATAAAACACTATTTGGCAAATGGAATAAGCAGAGCTTCAGGTCAGCATGTGCTATCAAGTTTGAGCCCACGAAACTGGTCTGATTCCAGCTGCTAGTAAGATTTGAGATGTGTGAGCTTGTCAGAGGAGAGTAGATGATTTCATTTGGGTTTCAGGAAAGTAAGGGTGGAGACAGATACTCTAGAGGAATCATAAGCCAGTTTTGTTTCCGGCCTGTGAACATGCCCTACTGCATCCCAGATAAGTGGGCACCCAGTACCTCTTCACTCTCTCTTTTTTAGACATATTTGGGGAGCTCCCTATCTACCTGCTTGGTGGGTGGATGGGGACTGACTGTAGATGATTAAAAGGAGCTTTTTAAAAAAGTGCTGATGCTCTGCGTCTTCTAGGAAGATAGAACATGAGTTAATAAATAAGAAGGGCAGGAAAAGTGAAAACAATGGAAGCCAGCCCTATCAGTGCTGAGTAAGCACTGGACTCAGTGACGGAGTCAGCCAGCCCAACTGATGGGTCCAGATGGTGGTGGCAGAAGGGAGGCCCAGCCCCACCACTTCAGTGCCAACTCAAATGGTGGCCCTGTTTTGCAATCAAGACAGGATTGCAGAACCTAGGTGGGGCCCTGAGGCTGCTGGTTTCCTAAATAATTGGCAGGTGCTGTCTTAGAGCTAGCCAGGGGACAGGAAAAGAGGTGGCTAGAGCCTTTGCTTTTCAAACCAGTGCCTTCCCAACTCTGGGCCTAAGTTTCCTCATCTATGGAATAAAGAGTTGGACAAGTTGACCTCAAAGGCCAACCTTTTGGATAATAAGAGGAGCAGCCAGCATTCACCCAACATCCTATATGTACCAGGTACTGCCTTAGATTTATTAACTTTCGGAAAAATCCCTGTAACTTCATGAGGTAGCTAACATTATTATCCCCATTTTAGAGATGAAGAAACTAACACATAGGTTAAGTCACTGCGCTTGAGGTCATGCAGCTGGTAGGTGGCAAAACCAGGATTCTGACCCAGATGTCCTGTTTCCAGAGTCCTTGTCATTATCTGTAAGCCTGTGCTGTTCAACATGGCAGCCAATAGCTGGGTGTGGCTTGTGAGCACTTGGAATGTGGCTAGTCCAAACTGAGATGTACTGTGAATGTAAAATACACACTGGTTTTTGAAGACTTAGTAAGAAAAAAAAAATGTAAAAATATCTCGATAAATTTTTATATCATTACGTGTTGAAACGTTAATATTTTTATATACTGGATTAAAGAAACTATATTCTTGAAATTAATTTCACCTCTTTCTTTTTACTTTGTAAAATGTGACCAATAGCAAAATGTAATTATATACACAACTGACATTATATTTCTATTGGATCGTGCTGGGTTTAAGCTGTATATTCATAAAACATTGTTATAGGATTATAGTTGTCTCTGTGAAATCTAGGCTTATCCCCTGTCTGAGGTCCCCAAGACCACCTCCCAGTTCAATGATTTGCTATCATCACTCACAGAACTCAGCATATAATCATACTCACACTATGATTTATTACAGCAATAGGTTACAGAACAAATCAACCAAGGGAAAAGGTGCATGAGACAAAGACTGGGTGAAATCAGGCACAAGCTTCCAAGAGGCCTCTCCCAGTTGAGTCACACAGGCTGTACTTAATTCCTCTAGCAACAAAGTGTGACAACACATGTAAAGTATCCACCAGGGAAGCCCATTAGACTCAGTGCTCAGGTTTATTGGGGGCTGGCCATGTAGGCATCCTCTGCCTAGCATGTACCAAGATGCCAGACTCCCAGAAGGAAAGCAGGAATTCAGCACAAGCCACATTGTTTGTCCAAATAGTTTAGGCATAGTGAGCCACTCTTATCAGTTCTGGGAATGGTGGAAATCCTCCTGAAATCAAAGTCGCCGAACATCAACCCAGGGCCAATTGTGCAAGCAGATCTTTCTAAGCATAGCAATCTCAGGCTTGCATGTTAACTCTTTTCCTCAGATCTTGCAATTAAACTTCAGCAGGACCTGGCCTGGCAAATACTAGGTTTATTGAATTTCCCTGAAATGGAGTTAATGACTTTCACTTCGTCTAATGCCCACTTCATTGGAGGGAGAATTATAAAAAAGGGGAAGAGTCCCTAGAAACTATCTCATTCAACCCTCTCATTTGAGAGGCTGAGGTTCCAAGAGGCTGAGTGATTTGTCCAGGGACCCACAGCAAAGACAGGCATCTGCAAGAGTCACACCTATGCTGGATACAATTCCAAGCTTTCAGACAAAATGTCCCTCCCTTTCTCTTGGAACCTAAAACATGTACCCTTTTCCCCGTTTCTTAGTAGTAGGGAGCCCTACCTATGTCTCTGCTGGCCTCATTTTTCCTGCCCTCCATCCTCTCTATGTTGTTGTTTGGCTGGGAGACTACTGTGCTGGAGTAGCAATAATGACCTTCATAAACAGTCACTAAACAGTGGACAACCCATATTCTACTTCCTCTGGTTAACTGACAATGCACAAAACCAATGAGGACTAGTGGGAACTAATAAACTCTAGAGTAGGACAACCAGATGGAGTGGGTAGCCCATCACCCCTCCTCCCTCACTTCTCTCAACATGACCACAGATAACAAATGGCCAGGTCTGGTCCACATCATTGTCACCCCTTCCCCAACTCAGAGGTTCATATCAAGGGTATACTTGAGAAAGTTTTGGACTGAAAGTCTGGAGTCCTGATCCTATCTCCGTAGGTGCCATAGGCTAGTCCCATCTCTCTGAGCCCTGACGTCCCCAACTCTGAAACAAAGAAGTTAGAATTCTGAGGTTTTGTCCATCCTAGTCAGTCTCTGACTGTGCAGTGTCTCATGAACTGACCCCAGGAAGGAGTCCCTGAGGACAAATGGAGTGGTGGCCTGGAGAATCTGCCTAGTCGGGTTGGGTTACAAGGTGAGGGTGGGCTGTGGGTAAATCATGTTGTCTCCTCCTTTGTGGCTACCATCACTGTCACCCTCAAGCAGTTATTTTGAGTTTTAGATGAGCCAGGACACTCAGTTCAGAGTCTGCCTGTTACCACCCCCATCCACATTCCCTGTATGATGAAGAGGTTGGGCCTGATGTCTCTGGGGCCCTAAACTTTTCAGATGTACTCTACTGCCGCCTGTCTGGGTAACTTCTGCTAAAGTAGATTCACCTTTCTGAGGCTTGTCCTTCCCTAGCTGTTAAGTGGGGTCAATAATTTCTGCCCTGAGTGCTCTGTAAGCCTTTTAGGAGGCTCTGGTGGAGTATTAGGGCTGAAAGATGCTAGAATATGAACTCCAGAAAGGACTGAGAAATTATAATTTTTTTCTTCCAATTAATTCTTTGTCTCCAAAGCCATGCCTTGTCCATGTCTTTTCCTCATAATAATGAGCTCTTAAAACTTACTAAACTAAGTGTTAATTAATTCAACAGGTGTTTCTTAAACATCTACTACGTACTATGCACTGGGCCAACTGTTGAGGATTCTATGATTCAGGGAGAACAAGACGTGATTCCTGCCCTCCAGGAGCTCATGGTCTGGTGCAGGGGCAACAGCAAACTGGCTACACAGGGTGACAGATGCTCTTGAAGGAGAAAGTGCAGCACAAAGAGAGGCACCTCACCTGGATTCGTGGGAGCAGGGCTGGCTTCCAGGTGGTAGTAACTAGTGACCTGAGAAGGAGCAGGAGTTAGCTGGGTGAGAGACATGAAAGAAGTAGCGAAAAAGAGATCGTGTTTGGGACTAAAAGAACCACTAGATCAAGGGGCAAGTGGGCCCCTTCCAACTTTGATACGCAGGTTTTTCATGGCTGGAGCAGAGAGTTCAAGGTGAAAAGTGACAAGAGGTAAGGCTGGAGAGGTAAATAAGGGCAGATGGAGATGGGCTTTCGCAGCCTTGGACTTTATTTTGAGGACAATAGACAGAGGAAAACTCCCCGCTCCATCATTTTGTTTTGTAATTCTTTTATTACTTTCCACAATTTTAAATGCTCTCATTCATTTATTTATCTACCTACTTATGGTCTATCCCATTCTCCTTCCACCTAGAATGTAAACAGCATGATGTCAGAGACTATGTCTTATTCTCTGCTGTAACTTCAGCCTTAGAAAAGAACCAAGCACACATAGAAGGTATTTAATTAATAGTTGTTTAAGAGTGAATGCATGAATGAATGCAAAAAAAGAAAGGGGAGACACAGATTTGGGAGTGTCCCTTGCTCTTTGCCTTTATTTAGGGAGAAGCCTCTCCCTCCCCACCCTCCATAGGGGAGGGTTGCAGCTCAGAAAGTTTTGTCTCTTCAGGAAGTGAAGTGCAGGTGAGGGTGAGAAACGGGCTAGGGAGAAGGATCATGTCTGACCCTGGAGCTGAAAGCCTAACTGAGGTCTGGACATCAAATTCCTTTTCCTTAAGGCTCTGTGGTCCATGGGAAATAACCTGGCCCTCACACTGAACTCCAAAACATTTTAGGGCATATGGGTCAGAATCTGGCCTTCTCCTACTTCTCAGGCTTTGATCTCTCAACCTCATTAGACTATCAGCCTGGAAGGGTCCTTGGAGATGATCTAGTTCCTTCGACTCCAAGTGTATGGTCCTTAGACTCCACTGCCAGACATTCCCACTGCTGCCTACACTGCTGCTGGTGTTTCTTATACAACGTTAAGTTGACGAATTCATATCAACTATAGACTTTATGTTTTTGAGAGGTAGAAGTTCTTTCTCAGGTTACCCCTTGCCTTACTTCTCCTCCCACTTTCCATCTATTCATGATCCTCCCAAGTCAAGGCTCTGGATGAAGTCTGGGCAAGTCAGGTCCTGAAGGTTCACCCCAGGCTCTAAGCCTTACTTCTCTGCCTCTTCCAAAACCAGCTACTGCTTCTCCCCCAACTCTAGACAGCAGGACCATACCTGTCGTGTTCAAAGATGTCAAGCCTAGCACGCAGCAAAAAGTTCCTGGAGAAGGGCTCTTCCTCTCCCAAATGCCCAAGAAATGTGGGAACCTCATGACTGAGTTTAAAGTGATCTTTCCCTCAAAATTCCCCAGGCATCAAGAACCATGCTTGAGCAGGGTCTTCCTCTGTAGCCACCCGTGTTCCCTAAGGACTGACCAGGGAACTTTCCAGAACACAAGGATCTCTGGATCCATCCACGAGTTTTGGACCTGTGAGAGAGTAGGAGAGCCCAGGGAGGGCTTTCCTACTGCTGAATGTTTTCCAGAGAATATATTATAATCTTTCAAAGTTGTAAAGAAAAAATTAGTGGGGACAGATGGCATTAAGGCAGGTCCCCCAAAAGAAAGGACATGTCTCTCTCACACAGGGTCTGGTCTCTCTCTGTGGCTTGTGGGTCAAGGTGGACAGGGTTGGAAAGATGACTGGAGGTCCAGGCTCATCCATTGGTGTTATCTGCTTGGCCAGCTCAGTCAGACAAATGAAAGATTCTTGTGTTTAGGGCTGTGGGTTTAAGCCCACATAAAGCATAAAAGAGTCTTGCTGGCTTTGGCATCAGAGAAACCTGTTTGCAAGCCCCAGATCTGCCCCTTTCTAGTTATTTCACCTTGGGTAAGGCATCTTTCCTCATTTGTAAAATGGAGATTTTATGTGGACTGAGAGAATGCCTGTGAACACATTTGGTGCAGGGTGTGCGATATGTCCCCCTGGTTATTATTATTAAAGATGCCAGTGATGACCCCAAGTATCCTAGCCATGCAGGGGGTGCCTGAACCAAGCATCCTTGAGGGCATGGAGGCTGGGGCTCTGACCCTCAGACTCTGACCGTCCCATTGTCCCCTCAAATCTGCATCTGCAATTCTACAACTCAGCACTGCTCTGTGATCTCAGACCAGTCCTTATAGTCTCTCTGGTCGTCTCTGCCCTTTCTGCCCCATGAGAAGTTGGAGCAGATAACCTCTAAGGGCTCTATCTGGCTTTGAAAGTCTTTGACTAGTTTCCTAGGGTCTCTCTAGGACAGTCAAGTATTTTGTGTACCTAGAATGTAAGCAGCATGATGTCAGAGACTATGTCTTATTCTCTGCTGTAACTCCAGCCCTAGAAAAGTACCAGGCACACACAGAGGGTATTTAATTAATAGTTATTTAAGAATGAATGAGTGAATGAATGAGTGAGCAATAGAAAGGGGAGACATAGATTTGGGAGTGTCCCTTAATCCTTGTACTTTGCCTTTATTTAGGCAGAATCTTGTGTACAAGTGTCTGATCTGTTCTTATCCAGAGGTCAACAAACAGCAGGAATGTGCAGTTTCAGGACTTTGTAATACTCTCAGAGGATGTCCTGCTCTTCCCACGTGCACACCACCCGTTCTTTTCTTTTCTTTTTTTTTTTTACATACTAAAGTGTTTTTTTTTTAATAATTGAAATAAGTTTGACATATAATGTTGTACCCATCCTGTTCTACCTCCCCATTTACACAGAATAGCTAAGATTAACTGAGTGCCTTCTATGGGGTAGGCTCTGTTCTAACTGATCTAAACAGACTAATTTATTTAATCCTCATAACAACCCTATAAAATACATATAAATTCCATTTTAAAATTGAGGCAACTGGGGGATAGAGAGGTTAGTAACCCAAGCTAGTAAGTGGTGGAGACAAGGTTCCAGCTCAGACAATCTGGCTCCAGGGCCTGATACTCTCCACTTTTATTCCATGCTGTGCTGAGTCCAGAGAATGAAGGGGACTTGCCCAAAGTCACACGGTAACTTACGCAATGATCTCTGACCATTAAGCCACTGGAAGAGTCATGTTGAGGGCAACAATAAGCCAAAGAGTAAAGTATCTTAGCCTCTCCCTTTCTACATCCTCCCTCCACCCCCAAATCCTGTGGGCTATTTACTAAAAGCGGAGAGGCTAGGGTGTGGCCTTGTGGTAAGTGCCAAGGCTGGCCGGCTGGCTGGCCCTACAGTGGGCCTCCCTCCTCCGGGCAAGCCTGGTTGCCTCTTTCATCCACCCAGACAGCAGAAGCACAGGCAGAGGGGCCGGAAGTGCCCGGGGGCGGGGTGGCGGGGGGAGTTGGGGCAGGAAAATAGAAAGTGAAAAGGGCAGGGACCAGAGTTAGGGAGAAGGGATGGGGTGGAGAGGGAAAAAGGGAAAGACAAATGTGTTGTGTTATTTTTTAACATCTTTATTGGAGTATAATTGCTTTACAATGGTGTGTTAGTTTCTGCTGTATAACAAAGTGAATCAGCTATACGTACACATATATATATCCCCATATCTCCTCCCTCTTGCGCCTCCCTCCCACCCTCCCTATCCCACCCCTCTAGGTGGTCACAAAGCACCAAGCTGATCTCCCTGTGCTATGCGGCTGCTTCCCACTAGCTATCTGTTTTACATTTGAGAGTGTATATATGTCCATGTCACTCTCTCACTTCGTCCCAGCTTACCCTTCCCCCTCCCCGTGTCCTCAAGTCCAGACAAATGTGTTTTAAATACCCACTGTGTGTGCCAAACACAGTGCTAGAGACCTTCCCATACCTCCTGCAGGGAGGGCCCTGTCATTACCCCCATATTATAAGGGAGGAAATGGGGACTGAGAGGGATGGATTACCTGCCCAAAGTTATGGGGTGTGTCTATTGTGAAAATGTATCCTCTTTCCATTATAGAAGATAGGAAAGGAGTGACAGGAGAAAGGAAAAAGGAGGAGAGCGGGGAGAAAGGAGGAGGAAGTGAGGTGTGGGTGTCTTGGCACTCTGCCCCCAGCAAGGGCAACGGGCCCAGAGTTGTCCTTGCATCCCAGAAGGCTCACTGGGAGAATGTTTATGAGAAACCTCAACTTTGAGGAGGAGCGTGACCTCCCAGCCTGTCTGTCCCTGCCCCGTGACTGCTTCTGGCTATAAACAGCCTGTTTATTAACCCCAGGAAACTGGCTCCTCTGCCACTTAGCTTTATCTCCTGGAATGGGCGGGCTTGGAGAGCAGGGGCTGCCTGGCCAAGAGTTTCCAGACTGGGAGGAGCAGCTGCTAGGAACTTGATGATCCTGAAAGAACTGTGCCAAAAGCAGCCACAGACAGTCCCCATTCTGTCTGCATTCCACCCCCTTGCAGACTTGCTCAAGGCAGCATGGTGGGTTAATAGGCCGGAAAAGCCCTTGACCCAATGGTTGCCACTTTAAGGGAATTAAAGTTTGACTCACTCATTATCTTCCCTAATGATCCCCATCATTAGGTCAATGTGGTGACACCAAATGAAATCATGGCTATAAAGGCACTTGGCAAAATGAACCCCTCCGACCCCCAGTCCAGCACCTGAGAATTTGTTCCCTCACCCAGTCCCTTATACCTCCCCCATCTCTCTGCCCCCCATTCAATCGCCTATGCGATTTTGTCCTAACACTCACCCCCTACATGCTTACCACTACACACGAAGTCTCGGCTGTGAAATGAGGGTTATAATTGTATTGACCTACTAGGTTGCTGGAGGAATCAAATGAGATACTTTCTATGAAGTTTAGCACCACGCCCGGCACCTCTCTGTGCTCAATCAGTGTTAGCAACATCTATTACCAGGTGTCTCTTGAAAAATTCCATAAAAGGCCTCCCACAGTGTTCTTGTAAGTAACCTGGAGTGGGAATATTTTTGAATGGGGGACAAGAGATGAGGCAGGAACTGGCTAGGATTGGAACGGGAGGAAGTGGACTTCACCGGTAGCTTGAAGGACTGGAATGAGAACACGAAGAATGCTGGAATTTCTGGGAAAGGGAGGGCATGTGCAAACACAAGAAAAAGTCATAGGACATTTACAACTCAGGAAAGAACAGAACAAACACGGGCTCATTCCAAGGCTAGTGGTGGGACATGGTGACCTTTCCAGGACACAGGAGCTTGTGGCTATAATTGAAAGGTGTTGAAAACTAGCTGAGCTCACAGGGCTCATCCTGCTGGTTGCCTCTGCAGAGTCGGTGAGTGTTGTGATTCCCCCCTCCACTTTGCACTTCCAGAAACTTCTCCCAGTGTTCCCAATAATATTTCCCTACCCCCCATAGCCTTGGAATATGTCCCCATCTCTTCCATTCTCTCTTATTCCCATTGAATCTATATATTTTTTAATACTTTGAGAATTTTTATTCACGTAAGTCATTATGATTGCATTCTTCTTATAAAATTAAAACTTGGCAGCTAAGGCTAAAATCCCATTTCACCCCTCTTGCTCTTCATTTTTTTAAATTAATTTTTATTGGAGTATAGTTGCTTTACAATGTTGTGTTGGTTTCTGCTGTACAGCAAAGTGAATCAGCTATATGTATACATATATCCCCTCTTTTTTGGATTTCCTTCCCATTTAGGTCACCTCTTGCTCTTCATTTTTGTCACAACTCTTTTCCTCCAGCATAATTAACAGTATATTTATCCTTCCAGAATTTTCTCTGTGTGCACACACATCCACACACTATTTAAAATATATGTGACAACATTTTTTGTTTAGCTTCTTTTCTTCTTTTTTCCTAAGTAGCATTACACATTATTATTATTGTGCTACAGCTTGCTTTTCTCTCCCACTCTACGTTTTGGAGATCTGTCCATGTTAGCATTATTTTAACTACTTAATTTTTAACCACTGCACAATGTAGCTGTTTTATGGTTTATTTACTCACTCCTCCCCTCACCCCACCTTTCACTGCTACAAACAATGCTGCTGTGAACATCCTTCATACACTTTCTTGTGCACGTGTGATTTTATTTCTCTACAACAGAAAACTGACAGTGGAATTACAGGTTATCAGGGCATGAACATCCCCTGCTGAATCCTAAGTATAGATTCTCCCTGGCCTGCTCCCAGTCATTTCCTCTGATTCTCGGGTACCACATCTAAATCACCAGCTTCCTGCTCCTAACTCCCCACTGAACATCTCTACCCAGAAGTCCCTCAGGTTCCTCAATCCTATATAGGAAAAGACACATTCTCTCCCCATGGCCCCCTCCTGGTGTACACGCTTACATTCTCCCAGTTGCCCAAACGTGTAAACTGTAATCATGGTTCTCTCCTCTCTCCCCGTTGTCTAATGAGATGTCATATCTTGTGGATTTTATCTCAGTAATGTCTTTCGGTTCTCATTTCTTCTCTGGTTACCTTTGGCCAGGATTATTTTAACAATCCCCTAATAGTCTCCTTGTTCCCTTATGCAACGCATCAAATTTATCTTCATAAAGCACAGGTGATGTCATTCTCTTTGGTTGGTTCCCCCCACCATAAAACACAGTAGGATCTCCTTGGCTTGCTCTTCACAGGTTTTTCCAATCTGGCTCAGTTTTCTCCCTCTAGTTTGTATCTTTTCAGATCCCTCCTCTTTCACACTCCAGGCACACCCATCCCCTTGCATTCCCAAATGTGCCCGTATTTCTTGCCTCCAAGACTTTGTTTCTCTGTTTCCTCTCCTAGAAGTCTCTCTCCTAGCTCTGCCTATTGAAGGTCTACCATTCCTTCTAGGACCTGCCAAATACACATTAAGGATGTGGGTTTCAGGGTTCTGACACAAGTAGCCAGTTTCTTAACCTCTCTAATCATCCATTTTCTTCCCTATAAAAAGGACATTAATACCTTCCAGATCTATGGGGAACTTTTAGTTAGATTATGCATATAAAGCACTTAGCACAGTGCCTCCTAGAGTAAATGCTAAATAAACCTTAACTCTTATTGGCATCATGCTTCTTTTATAAAGCTGTGCTTGGTCTCACCATCAAAGGGACTTTCTTGTCTTCCTGGGCTCTCTTTATTCTAGTGGGCATTTAGTCATTCAGTTTCTTATGTCTAAGTCTGTCCTCACACCTGATAATGACCCCCTGAGGATCAGGGATCCTCTAATTCTTTTTTTTTTAAATAAATTTATTTTTGGCCGCATTCGTTGCTGCACGCGGGCTTTTCTCTAGTTGCTGCGAGTCGGGGCTGCTCTTCATTGTGGTGTGTGGGCTTCTCATTGCAGTGGCTTTTCTTGTTGTGGAGCACAGGCTCTAGGCGTGTGGGCTTCAGTAATTGTGGCACGTGGGCTCAGTAGTTGTGGCACACAGGCTTAGTTGCTCCACGGCATGTGGGATCTTCCTGGACCAGGGCTCGAAACTGTGTCTCCTGAAATGGCAGGCAGATTCTTAACCACTGCGCCACCAGGGAAGTTCCTCATTTTTAAAAAATAAATTTATTTATTTTTGGCTGCGTTGGGTCTTCGTTGCTGCGTACAAGCTTTCTCTAGTTGTGGCAAGCAGGGGCTACTCTTCATTGCGGTGCGCTGGCTTCTCATTGTGGTGGCTTCTCTTTGTTGCGGAGCACGGGCTCTAAGCGCGCAGGCTTCAGTAGCTGTGGCACATGGACTCAGTAGTTGTGGCGCACGGGCTTAGTTGCTCCATGGCATGTGGGAATCTTCCTAGACCAGGGCTTGAACCCATGCCCCCTGCATTGGCAGGCAAATTCTTAACCACTGCACCACCAGGGAAGTCCCTTTGATTCATTTCTGCACGTCTCAGAGTGTCCCCAGCACAGTGCCTAGACCTGAACTGAATGTAAGGAGAATGCCAATGTCAATTTGGAAGTGCCGTGAAGGAAAGAGAGTCAGCTATATGGAACCAGAAGACAGCTTTGAATTCCACCTTGGCACTCACTGGTTGGTAAGAATCCATACACATCACCCAGTTTCCGTATCCATAAAATGAGGAAAATACTACCACCAGCTTCACAAGGTTGGGGTGAGCTTCTGTGTGCCAAAGAATTTTCTTTCTTCCTTTTTTTTTTTTTTCTTTCCTGAAAGCAAAAGAGTAAGAACTTTTTAGTTGTTTTTGTTTTTTGAATCTTAGTTTGTCTTCTCACAGTAGCCTGCTTCCCCCTTGTGGAAAAAATTCAAATTACATGTTAAAATCAGTCAATATAAATAATCTGGGAGCCAGAGGTTGATCTCAGCATTGTTTATATCACTGAAAAACTGAAAACAAGCCAGGCTTTCAAACAGGAGTTTGGCTACATATACACGCACACAGGGGGAAATTATCGAGCCATTTGAGTATAATGAAATAGATGTCTAGGGTGTACTTCTAAGTAAAACTCTAATTATAAACACATAAACTTTGCACAGTTTTGTAAGTGTCTACACACATATGAAAGGATAGTACATTAAATGTTAATAGTGCTTATGTTGGGTAGTGAAATTCAGTTGCTTTTCACCTTCTTCTCTATAGTTGTATGTCTGAGTTGTTAACAATGACCTTATTGCTATTAGAAAATTTTAATTGTGGGGGAAACTATCTGTAAAACAAGAAACCCCTTAGTTACCTGTTGTGACAGGCCAACCTGAATCAGGGAGTAGTCTGAGTCATGGATTCTAAAAATATTTCATGCTCCAATGCAATGCATGCTCATACACAGCAAACTAATGCTGAAGTCAACCCCAGATGTGCGGATCCCATTGAGAGGCAGCATCAACAGTCAAAGGATAACAGATAAATATCTGCTCCTTGGGCCTGCTGCATGCCGAGAGCCCAGGCAGGAGAGGGTGGGAACAGCAAGCCAAGGGGAATAAAGGATCTTGGGCTGGAGTTCTGGGAGCCTCTCATAAGTGGGCCGATGGGAGCTGTGTATCCATGGTTCTTGGCCAGGCTGAAGTCCTGAATCTGACCCTTTGTTCCCAGCCCCAGCCAGACATGCAGCCTAGACAAAATCCCAGAACCGTCCAGGCCTCGCTGGAGACACCGACCAGTGAGCAAGGGTGTGCTCCAGGGCTCCAGTCTAGACTGGGGGAGCACTGGCGCATAAAGAGGACAAATGTGGTTAAGTGTTGGAGACCAGGAGCACCTTTGGAGCTCAGAGGACAGAAAGAACCTCCTGGGAGTCAGGGGGCTGAGGAAGTTCCTGGAGGAGGTTGCAAATAAGTTGGATACACATTTGTTCAGCATTTTACCCAGGGTTTTTCAAAGATTCAGCACCCAAGGGCCACCTAATGGATAGCCAGAGTATATGAAGATTATACATTTTAAGTTTTTTGTTAGTCACTATTTAAAACAAAATTTAAATTATATAAAAGTAATATTCTCATATCAGTGAGAGGGACAATACTACTTTTAGTCTTTAACTGAAGTGTGTATATCTGGCTCCACGAGGGAAGGTCAATTTTACTTCTGGTTGTTTTCTTTTTCTTTCTACTATATTAGAAAAATCTGAACTGTAGGTCATCAGTCACTGTGGAAAACAGTATGGTGGTTCCTCAAAAAATTAAACACAGAATTACCATATGATCCAGCAATTCTACTTTTAGGTATATACCTAAAAGAATTGGCTGCAGGGACTCAGACCTGTGCTCTTAACCACTGAGCAATACTACCTTCCCAGCTGTCCAGAGAGCTTTTAAA
Source organism: Balaenoptera acutorostrata (assembly GCF_949987535.1). Taxonomy (NCBI): domain Eukaryota; kingdom Metazoa; phylum Chordata; class Mammalia; order Artiodactyla; family Balaenopteridae; genus Balaenoptera; species Balaenoptera acutorostrata. Next base: position 135,770,672 of record NC_080065.1, on the reverse strand, counting down.
ACTTGAATGACAAAAGCTGATTCCAGTAGTACCAGAGGGCCAGTGAATGTCATAATTGACAGTTACATTCAGTGGCTTCAGGGAGAACAGCCATTTATAGAGCCATGAATATATGAGGCAAGCTTAAGTGTAGGTGCTTGGTGTCTTCACTGCAAACAGAACCTCATTCCCCGTTAAACAGGAAGCGTGACCTCAGAGTTCTAAGTCACAGACTTGTACAAGCAGCAGAGTTAGCCTACTCTCCAGAGCTTATGACATAATGTCCTCCTGCCCTTTGCTTCTGTCCAGAACACTGAGAAATCAAGAAAATATCTGCAAGCCAGGGAAATCTTATAGGGTTCATTCCCGGAATGCAAGGCTGGTCCAACATTCATAAATCAATGTAATTCATCCTATTAACAGACTAAATCAGAAAAACCATGAGATCATATCTATGAAGGCAGAAAATGTATTCAACAAAATTCAATACCTATGTATGATTAAAAAAAAAAAAAGGAACTGAAGAGAAATGGCACATCCAGACAGTGGAATATTATGCAGCACTGAAAAGAAATGACCTATCAAGTCATGAAAAGACATAGAGGGAACTTAAGTGTATACTACTAAGTGAAAGAAGCCAATCTGAAAAGGCTATATACTGTATGATTCCAACTATATGACATTCTGGAAACGGTAAAACTATGGAGACAGTAAAAAAAGATCAGTGGTTGCCAGGGGTTAGGGGGAGGGAGGGATGCACTGGCAGAGTATAGAGGATTTTTTAGGGCAGTAAAACTATTCTATATGATACCATAATGGTGGATACATGTCATTATACATTTGTAAAAACCCACAGAATATATAGCATCAGGAGTAAACCATAATAGAAACTATGGACTTTGAGTGATTATGATATGTTCATGTAGGTTCATCAATTATAACAAATGTACCACTCTGGTAGGATATTAATAGTGGTGGAGGCTGTGCCTGTGTAGGGGAACTGTACTTTCTTCTCAATTTTGCTGTGAATCTGAAATTGCTCAAAAGAATCAAGTCTATTAAAAATAACTGGGGGACTTCCCTGGTGGCGCAGTGGTTGAGAATCTGCCTGCCAATGCAGGGGACATGGGTTCGATCCCCGGTCCGGGAAGATCCCACATGCCAAGGAGCAACTAAGCCTGTGTGCCACAACTACTGAGCCTGTGCTCTAGAGCCTGTGAGCCACAACTACTGAAGCCCACGTGCCACAACTACTGAAGCCCGCGCACCTAGAGCCCGTGCTCCGCAACAAGAGAAGCCACCGCAATGAGAAGCCCGCACACCGCAATGAAGAGTAGCCCCCCCACCCCCACAACTAGAGAAAGCCCATGCGCAACGAAGACCCAATGCAGCCAAAAATAACTAAAAAACAAACAAACAAACAAAAAACACCTGGGGATTTCCCTGGTGGTCAAGCGGTTAAGACTTCGCGCTCCCAATGAGGGGGGCCTGGGTTCCACCTCTGGTCAGGGAACTAGATCCTGCATGCTGCAACTAAGAGCCCGCATACCGCAACTAAAGATCCCACGTGTTGCAACTAAAGATCCCACACACGGCAATGAAGATCCTGCGTGCCGCAACTAAGACCCGGCACAGACAAATAAATATTTTTTTAAAAGTTAAAAAAAAAAACCTGGCACATCCATACAATGGAGTGTTATCCAGTGACAAAAAGAAATGAGCTATCAAGCCACACAGAAACATGGATGACTCTTAAATGTATATTGCTAGATGAAAGAAGCCAATCTGAAAAGGCAATATGCTGTATGATCCCATTTATATGACATAATGGAAAAGGAAAAACTATATGGACAGTAAAAACATCAGTGGTTTTCAGGGATGTTGAAAGAGGAGGAGAGAGTTGAATAGGTGAAGCACAGATGATTTTTAAAGTGTGAAACTATTCTGTTTGATACTATAATAATGGATGTACATGACACTATGAAATTGTCAAAACCCATAGAACTTAGCAGCACAAGCATTGAACCTTATGTAATCAATTTTTAAAAATAATTTAGGCAGTAGGGGGATCTCATGATGGAATTTAAACTTTGATAAAAGAATCTCTGTATGAAATAACTTCACCGTAGGGGTGATGGGAAAATAATAAACTTGGGATATGAGTGGAGAAGACAGACTAAAGGCAAGTAAACTACACATAAGTACTGTACTCTGGTTGCTAAAGTTGTTTTCCACAGGGGTTCAGGTTAATAATCCTGAAGCTACTACACATGCATACTGGAACTGAACAATTAAATAAGTGGATGGCAGATGGTGGGACCCAGGAGTGAGAGGTTACAGTTAAGCTAGTGGGGAAGGCTAGAATGATCTATGTGATATTGGATTAGAGTTGGAGACATCAGTATGAAATCATGTTTAGCTTAATGGAGATAGAGATGGGTACATATACAGATATTTATAGGTATATGTATACCCATGGGTTAGTATAAACACGTATGTATCTTGCTCTCTCAGCTGGGAGGGCCTAGAAGCTGTGACACTACAATACCAACAAGCACACCCAGCACTCAGATCTTGGTTTCATTTTTATATAACAGCTTTATTGAGATTGAATTCACATACATACAATTCACCTATTTAAAGTGTACATTTCAATGGTTTTAGTATGCATATTTAGTATATTTTAGTGTATTGTGGTACGACTATCACCATGATCAATTTTAGAATATTTTCATCACCCCCAAAAGAAACTCTGTATCCATTATCTCCATACCTCCCCAGCCCTCCCAGCCCTAGGCAACCACCAATATACTCAGATTCTGGATTTTCCTAATTTAGACATTTCATGTAAGTGGAATATTGCAACATGCGGTCCTTGTGACTGGTTTGTTTCACTTAGCATAATTTTTCTAGGTTCATCCATGGTGTAGTATGCATTAGTGCTTTACTACTTTTCATAGCCAAATAATATTCTGTTGGAGGGATATGCCAGATTTTATTTATCTATGCATAAGTTTATGGACAGTTAAGTTCTTTCACTTCTTGGCTATTATGAATAATGCTGCTATAAACGTTTTGTGTACAAGTTTTTGTGTGGATATATGTTTCCATTTTTCTTGGATATATATCTAGAAGTGAATTAATCTTTTGAGGAACTGTCAGACTGTTTTCTAAAGCAGCTGCACTATTTCACCTTTCTATCAGCAATGTAGTGTATGAGGGTTCTAATGTCTATACATCCTTTCCAACAGTTACTGTTGTCCATCTTTTCAATTATAGCCATCTTCATGGGTATGAGATTGTATCTCACTGTGATTTTGATTTGCATTTCCCCCGATGGCTAGTGATGTTCAGCACCTTTTCATGTGCTTATTGGTCATTTGCATATCTTCTTTGGAAAAATGTCTATTCAGATTCTATATGTTTTTAAATTGGGTTATTTTTCTTTTCAATGGGAGTTCTTTATATACTCTAGATACAAGTCCCTTATCATATATATAATTTGCAAAAAATTTTCTCCCATTCTTTTCTTCCATATCTATTCACTTACTTGATGGTGTCCTTTGAAGCACAAAATTTTAAAATTTTGATAATATCCAATTTATTTACTTTTTCACTTTGTTGCTTGTGCTTTTGGTGTCATATTTAAGTATCCATTGTCTAGGTAAGGTCATGAGATACAGCAGGCAAGCTGCCACTAGACTGGGATTATAACTTGATTTCAGAAGTAGCGGTATTCACACCTCCATGATAAAATAAAGTTCATACCTTATATGTTAAATCCAAAGGTAGATGAATGAAAGTCTTAATTATGAAGATATTTCAAGGGAAGAGATGAAGGAAGTAGTGTCTTGATCTCCCCACCCCACCTCATTCACCTTCAATTTTCCACTTTCAGCACCTTCAAACCCTGATAGAGTAAATGCTTTTGACTCTTATGATCAAATAATTTTCCTTTTCCCACATAGCTTCTGTTTGTCAGGGTTTCAAGATTATTTTATTTTTTTCATCAAACAACCAAAGAAGAGATTTCTATTCCTGTCCTGTGTATTCAAGTTCAGACAAACAAACAATTTCCATGGGCAAAAACTTCTTCCAATCAGTAAATAAGGATTTTTTGTTGTTGTTAAGGTGTTGGATTATGTGAGATTTCTGTCACCCAGATCCAAAATTCTGTGATTCTGTTTCCAGGGTGCTGTGATTTTTAAAATTCTAATCCATCAGTGGTTTAGTTGTCAAGGCAGTTATAGGCAGCCTCACCCAGTTCTCTGGGCTCTCTTGTGTCTGGAATTTCAGACATGGCTGGCTGGTATTCCCAAGCCAAGTGACATCTTCTTAGAGAAAGTGAATACGGCCCACCTGTAGGTCTATGTGACCTACTTTATAAGGAGAAGACCACAAAAATCATCTTTGTGTTCCATAAGGCAGGCAAATTCCAGTGAGAAGAAAGGACATGAATAAAGTACCCTGGGTAAGTTCTTTTTTTAGAAAGAGAAATAGTCTATTAGCCACTAGACTCAGATGCCTTTGTGGGGAGAGATGCAAGTATGAACAGAGTGGTCAATATGGCCTTACCCATATTAGAATATATGGGACCCATATTAGAATACAAGATGGTGACTCTTTCCAAGAGCCAAGGCTGCATGACGGTATAACTCCCTGGGAGGGGAGAAGACTCAGCAGATTTCTGCCCTGCAGCAGACCAGGGCCAGAAGGAAAACTGGTCACTCGGGAGAGAAAGAGATGGAGGTCTGGGTCTTTCATCTAGGTTTGTCCTACCCCAAGGGATTTTTCTGTTCTATCAGGTGAACAGAGGATAAGACCTGGGCTTCAAATTGTTTCTAAAATCACTCTAATCCCAGACTCATGCACCCCCGCTGCCACATGCTTCCCCTGCCTCCCCCTTCACATGTGCATTCCATCTGCTAACCTAACAGAAATATATCACAGAAAACCTTTCCTGCTCATGTGTCTCACCTAGACACATCAACCCCCCTTTTGGACATCCCTCCTTCAGGGTGTTACTCAGACTTCATGCCGTTCTTCATACCATCTTCTACAGGTGTATCATGCTTTAATCTTCATACACTTAGGTCTCCCCAGTCCTGCCAACTCTCTTTTTCCACCATGTCCTGTGTATGGGGAGGTGTCAGGATGCTTCTCAAGTAATTTCTGTTAAAGGAAAAAGGAAGGGGCCCAGCACCCTCCTACCCTACCTCTTTTGTTCCACTCTACAGGGCTGTCTTTGCAACTTCTAGAGAGTGATTCCATTTGTGGATTCTCTAGCATGTAGATCTAAAGTCAAGACTTTATATACCATTGATCCCATTATTTTAAGTAGTTTCTCTACTATTAACATATTACATTACTAGGGTATATTTGTTACAATAAATGAACCAATGGTGATACATCATTATTAACTAAAGTCCACACTTTATGCAGATTTCTTTAGTTTTTATCTGACGTCCTATTTCTGTTCCAGGATTCCACCTAGGATACTACATTATATTTAGCCATCATGTCTCCTTAGGCTCCTCTTGGCTGAAGCAGTTTCTCTGACTTTGCTTGTTTTCATAACCTCAACAGTTTTGAGAAGTACTGGTCATGGATTTTGTGGAATGTCCCCCTGCTGAGATTTTCTTGATGTTTTTCTCATGCTTAGACTGCAAAGGGAGGAAGACCACAGAGGTAAAGCACCATTTCATCATATTATATCAAGGGTTCATGCTATCAACATGACTTATCAGTGTTGATACTGACATTGGTCATCTGTCTAAGGTAGTGTTGGTCCATGTTTCTCCACTGTAAAGTTACTATTTCCCCATTTCTTTCCATACTATTCACTTTGGAAATCGCTAGGCATAGCATACACTTAAGGACTGAGAAGTTAGGCTCTCCATTTTTGAGGGCTGAGTATCTATTGATTTTTAAACTATTTGTTATTTGTTACATTGCTCTAGGGTTTAGACAATCTATCATAATTTCCTTCAGATTAATACTAACTTAATTCCAGTGATATATAGAAAATTTGCTCCACTCTGCCCACTTTTGTGCTACTATTTTATATATATTTTGTCTATGTATGTTAAAACCCAACAATACAGTGTTATAATTGTTGCTTTATATAATTTTATGTCTTTTTGGCTGTGCCACGGGGCATGCGGGATCTTAGTTCTCTGACCAGGGATCGAACCCATGCCCCCTGTAGTGGAAGTGCCGAGTCTTAACCACTGGACCACCAGGGAAGTCCCTAATTTTATGTCTTTTGAAGAAACTAAGAGAAGAAAGGATACACACAAATAATCTTAAAAAAAACCCCAAACATTTATCATTTCTGGTACTCTTCAGTTCTTCCTGTGGTTTCAAGTTACCATCTGATGTCACATCCTTACTCCCCTAGAACTTCTTTCTTTCTCCCTTCCTTTGCACTGTAAAATATATTATACCTCTATATGTTATAGGCCCAACACTTCAATCTTTAAAAACAGATTTATGGAGATATAGTTCACACACCATACAATTCACCCATTTAGAGTATACAATTCAATGGTTTTGCTATATTTACAGACATGTGCAGCCATCTCCGCAGTCAATATCAGAACATTTTCATCACCTCAGAAAGACATTTGATATTCTTTAGCCATAATCCCCTTATCTCCTCATCTCCTCCTCCAACCCTAAGCAACCACTAGTCTACTCTTTGTCTCTGTAGAATTGTCTATTCTGGACAGTTCATATAAATTGAATTATGTGATATGTAGTCTTTTGTGACTGGCTTCATTTACTTAGCATGTTTTCAAGCTTCATCTATGTTGTATTGTGTATTTCATTCTCTTTTATGGCTGAATAATATTCCATTACATAGATATACCACATTTTGCTTATTAATTCATCAGTTGGTGGACATTCAGGTGGCTTATACCTTTTAGTTATTGTGAAGAGTAGTGCTTTGAGCATTTGTGTACAAGGTTTTGCATGAACATATGTTTTCATTCCTCTTGGGTATATACGTAGGAGTGGAGTTGCTGGGTCCTATGGTAACTCTATGTTTGGTCATTTGAGGAACTTGCAGAGTGTTTTCCAAAGTGGCTGCATCATTTTACATTCCCACCAGCAAGCAGTGCATGTTGTCTACAAGAAACTCACTTAAAGATAAAGACACAGATTAAAAGATAATTCCTCCCTCCCATCCCTATGACATTGCTGTTATTCCTTTCACTTACCCATAGGCTGTAATCAACCAATATACTGCCATTATTATTTTGAACAAACTTATTAGTTAGATCAATAAGACTAAGAAAAATAAAAAATTGTATTTTGCCTTAATTTATTCTTTCTCCAACACTCTTCCTTCCCTTATGGAGATCTTGAGTTTCTTTTCTTTTCTTTTTATAAATTTATTTTTGGCTGCGTTGGGTCTTCATTGCTGCACGCCGGCTTTCTCTAGTTGTGGCGAGCTGGGGCTACTCTTCATTGCGGTGCCCGTGTTTCTCATTGCGGTGGCTTCTCTTGTTGCGGAGCAAGGGCTCTAGGTGTGCGGGCTTCAGTAGTTGTGGCTCACAGGCTCTAGAGTGCAGGCTCAGTAGTTGTGGCGCACGGGCTTAGTTGCTCTGTGGCATGTGGGATCTACCCGGACCAGGGATCGGACCCGTGTGCTCTGCATTGGCAGGCGGATTCTTAACCACTGTGCCACCAGGGAAGTCCCGAGATCTTGAGTTTCTGACCTATATCATTTTCCTTCTTTCTGGGAAGATATTTTAACCTTTCTTGCAAGACAGGTCTACTGGCAACAAGTTCCCTCAAATTTTGTTTGAGAGAGCATTTCTCCTTAAACTTTTGAAGGGTCCGGTATCTTTTTTCTGACACCACTCCTGATGCCAAATGTGCAGGTTTTTTTCTACACCAACTCTGCAACACCAATTTTATGTTTACCTGGCTAGCAGTTTGGCTGAGTTTTTTGTTTGCTGTAGCTGTAGATGTGAAAGGTAAAATTTCCTCCAGTGTCCTTATTTTTGTCTCCTGTGTTATCTTTAGTTTTCTCTAAACACTTCTGCTCAAATAGCATCTGAGCTTTGCAGTTATTTTAGCTGTAACCCACTGTTATTATACAGTTTGATTGATGTGATGGTAAGATGTGGAGGGAGGGGAGCATTCTATAATCCTATGATTAGGCGCCAGTCTTTTAGTGAGGCTGTGATTTTAGGCTGTGACTTTTACAAGTGTTCTTAGCGTCTCTTGTCCCCCAGGTGAGACATGAAGGTTAAAGGGGGCCTGTGTTGGATATTTCTTTTCCTCCATGTCAAAGACTAGAGAGGGGCGGAGTGGAATATTTTCCTTCCCTCAAGTTAAAACAGTTTCTTTTGATGCAAGCCCCTCTTAAAAATAGTTCTTCCCTTAGGCTCTGGTGAAAACAGTTTCTTTGGATGCAAGTCCTATCTTAAAAAGAACAGAATCCTCTGGGTATATTCCAAAATGGTTACTTTTCTGCTCCCTCTGTCAGAAACAGGAAGGAACTTTTTTCTGATCGTTACCTGAAGAACTTGGGGGGGGGTCCTGGAGATGACTCATGAAAGTGTGGAGGTCCCCCTAAGACTGAACCCTGAGAGTTTTTAACTCTCAGTCTACTTCACATTGAGTCTCCAGCAATTCATCAATTACAATCTAAGTGTTCCTACCTATACTGGCTCCTCTGGTGAGCTTGTTCCTAGTAACCTCTCCGTATCTTCCTTTTTCTCTAGTTTTCAGGGAAGCAGTTTGTCCTGTAACCCAAATTCTCTACAGGAAGTGAGAAGAATTGTTGATTTCCAACTTGTTCAGAATTTTTTTCTTGTTGTGAAGATGATAGTGACAAATTCTAAGATTTTTCTGTCAGATAAGAAACCAGAAGTCTGCTCAGTTCAATTTACTTCATTCTTTTTTTCTCTCTGTTCTCAGATCGTAACATCTCTAATGATCTATTTTCAAATTCACTCATTCTTCTGCCAACTTAAATCTACTGTTGATCCCCTACAGTGAATCTTTATTTCAGGTATTGTACTTCTCAACTCCAGAATTCGTTTTGTTCTTTCAAATAATTTTATCTATTGACATTCTCTATTCATGAGCTACTTTCATGAACATAGTTTCCTTTAGCTTTTGAACATATTTATAATAGCTTTTTTTTGCAGTGTTTGCCTTAAAAGTTCAACATTTGGGCCTCCTCAAAGGTAGTTTCTATTGCCACTGTTTTTCCTGTACAAGGGTTATACTATTCCGTTTCTTTGAATCTCTCATAGTTTTTGAGATACTATATTTTAGGAACTTTGGGTTCTGATATATCCCCTTCAGGGCTTGTGAATTTGCTCTGTTTTATTTTGTTAGTTTTTTAAAGTAGCTTGCCTGGACTAATTTTGTGAAGTCTATTTTCCTCCACAGTGTATAGTCTCTGATGTTACTGCTCAGTTCCTCCATCTCCCACCCCAAGCCTGGCTTCCTAGAAGTCACCCCTGGGTCCAAATTATTGTAATGTTCAGCCAGTGATTGGTCAGAGGTGCGCCTAAGTCCCTTGAGCCAGTAAAGCTTCCACTCTCTGCTAATGGATCTGTGTGTGACTTAGAGAATTCTTTCAAGTCTGGCCTAGGTTCAGTTAGTGACTATACCTTTCAAGTGCCTGCTCCAGTTGGTTCTGAGTGTGAAACCTAGGTGTGTGCACAGCCTTCCAGACAGGGATAACTGTGATCTTCCAGGGCACTTTTTAAGCTATTTCTCTGGTTTCCTCTGTTAAACTTTCGGGTGGCCTGCTATTTCATTTGTTGCTACTTATTTTATGGAATAGAATTCTAATTGCTTGCCACTAAGATCTCTGTTTTCAACAATGTCTGAAGTCAAGCATTCCTCCACACTGTGTACTAAATAAAGTCAGGTCCCTCTGTGGAGCTCTGGAGCTTCCAGTCCTCCCTCTTGCCTCTCTCCCTCCACAGATGTCTACACTATTGCATTGGAGCTGAGGAAGCTTCTTGGTTTCTCCTCTTGGCATGGAAATTCCTCCCTGCAAGTGGGATTTGGGAGGAGAAATGGAAGCCCGAGGTCTTTTTGATTTACTCCTCCCAGTATGGAACCTCTGCTCTATAAGTGGGAGTTGGGAAAACAGGCTGCTGTCCTTTCAGCTTTTGGTCCCCCATCACGCCCTGGCGTGGAACATTTGCCCTACAAACATAAAGCCTGGAGGGGGGTGGATCAGGGCCCCAGTATTCTTGGCCTACCTTGTCTTGGGTAGAGCTACTGTATAAGAAAGAGCTAGGCTGGGAACGGGAGCCCAAGTCTTCCCAGTTGGAGCTGACTAAAATTGAGCTCCTGTAACATGGAGCTGGGGTGGGCAGATGAGACACTTTGAAGATATCAGGCTTCAACAAGATCTTTCTTCTAAGTCACTTTATTTCACTGAAAGGTTTATCAGGTTGTCGATTCTCAAAACCTTTTAAATCGTTCTCAACTATTAGAAGTCTAGAAATAATTAAAGAAAAAAATTCTGTAGGGGGACTTCCCTGGTGGTGCAGTGGTTAAGAATCCGCCTGCCAATGCAGGGGACATGGGTTTGAGCCCTGGTCCGGGAAGATCCCACATGCCGCAGAGCAACTAAGCCCATGTGCCACAACTACTGAGCCTGCACTCTAGAGCCCGCGAGCGACAACTACTGAGCCCGCGTGCCACAACTACTGAAGCCCATGAGCCTAGAGCCCTTGCTCCGCAACAAGAGAAGCCACCGCAGTGAGAAGCCTGCACACCTCAACGAAGAGTAGCCCCCGCTCACCACAACTAGAGAAAGCCCGCGCACAGCAACGAAGACCCAATGCAGCCAAAAATAAATTAATTAATTAATTAAAAAAAATTCTGTAGGGCCCCAAATTTCTGGACTATTTGCTTTTATTTTGGCTTGCCAATCACTAATTTTTCCTGAGTTTATCTCCTTCTTATAAAAGCTTGCCAAATGCAGCTAATATCAGTGAGCAAATATTACTAACACTCTGTTCTCTAATATCTTCTAGAGCTGTTAGCACAGTAGGTGTATGTAAAGGAGACAATTTTACCAATTGTTTTGCCAGCTTGTCATCATCTTTTCAGCCTTTGACATGTTTTCTCACTGCCCAAGTGCTAGGCCAATGTCACATATTTTATTTTCTGTTACATAGGCAATACACTTCTAGGACTAACCCCTAAATCAGTGACTTAATATAGGGGCAATGTAGGGCAGTGGTTCCAGGCTCATATCCTTGTGAGAATGAAACACAATGATGCATGTGACACCCCTCCCCCAAGTCCTTTCTATCTCCCTCTATCACAGACCTGATTACAGTGAATCGTTTCCCTATCTTTCTGATTAGAATGAAAGTTCCAATTGTACCCTTGGAAAACATAAAAATAGCTAACATCTTATGAATACCGTACATATACTATCTTGTATAATCTTTGCAATAACCCAACAAATTAGGGCGTTGTTATCTCTAATTCACAGAAGAGAAAATAAGGCTCAAAGCAGATCTAGAATCTAGAATCTGGTTGCCTGCAGAACGAGAGCTCTTACACCACCTCTTGTATGTTTTTCACCTGTGTACATAATTCTCTGTTAAAACTCACTTCAGGAAAAAATGAGGTTGCATTTAAAATTAATAAATAAGGGAGAAGTTGATTTCTAATGCCATGGATGTTTACATGGAAATTTACAGGGTATCTACCCCCCACCATTGAATGGATTTTATTTTTTTAAATGAATAATTCTCTCTGAAAAAAGTCTCTATATTTCTGAACTGTAAAATCCTTATGAAAAGTATTTCTTACTATTCTATCACAGGTGAATTAGGAAATGCCAAATAGATAGAAATGGTACATAGTACAACAAGCCCCCAATCATATTGTTAGATTATGTAGTACTTATAGTTTGTATACTCAAACTTATGAAGTAATCCAGTGAAAATGAATAATAGTATGTATATTAATTTGCTAGGGCTGCCAAAATAACATGCCACAGACTGGCTGGCTTAAAAAACAGAAATCTATTTTCTCACAGTTATGGAGGTTAGAAGTCCAAGATCAAGGGGCAGGCAGGGTTGGTTTCCTCTGAGGTCACCCTCCTGCTGTCTCTTCACATGGCCTTTCCTCTCTGTATCTGCATCCCTGGTATCCTAATCCCTTCTTATAAGGACACCAGTCAGACTGATTAGGGCCCACCTAATGGCCTCATTTTAACTTAATTACTCTTTAAAGGCCCCATCTCCAAATACAGTCATATTATGAGACACTGGGGGTTAGGGCTTCAACATATAGATCTGAGGGGACAATAACAGTATATAAAAAGGGGGTAATTTAGTCACCAAAAACAACTATGTAAATTGTAGTGAGTGTTGTAAGAGGCCATGGCTATTTTCTTTTGCTCATTCTCATATGATATCTATCTCATATATACTTTATGTAAATAACAATACATTTACACACTCTATCACTGATCAAGAAGTAGCAGGAGTCTTTTATATATGCCAACAAACAACAGGAAAAACGTTTATTTTATACTTTAGAATTCTTATTTAGGAGGCCCTATGTTTTGTTACAATTCATACTTTGTTAAAAGAAGAAAAAAATAGGGAATTCCCTGGTGGTCCAGTGGTTAGGACTCTGCACTTTCACTGCCATGGCCTGGGTTCAATCTCTGGTTGGGGAATGAAGATCCCGCAAGCTGTGCAGCATAGCCAAAAAATAAAAAAAATTATAAATAATTAAAAAAAGAAAAAATAGTATTATTTAATGTGGAAAATAATTGGTAATGTCATTCTACATATATAATACTTATTTTATATTCATAATTGTTAGCTTCACGTAAGCAATTCCTATACCTATATGATTTACATTATGTGGTGCATAGTGTAATGTAGAACAGTTTGGAATATAATGCTTTCATACTTTGCATACTGTCCATATATGATTTTCTAATTTTGTTTTGACTAGCCCACTTATTAATATTTCAAAAGTCTTTGTAGTCCACAGTAAGCATTTATCCTTAACAAGGAGGTGTACTTTCTGTAATATCTTCTAGAAATACTTTGGCATCACATCTGAAATATGAGTTCTACAGAAACATAGCTACATACTTTTCTAAATTTGTTGAATTAATAGGCTTCTTCTTAAGACTTCTTGATACATAATAAGGTTTGATTTCCAATGAAGGCTTTCTGTCACTGTAATTTTTAGTTGAAAATATTCCCACATTACTTTCTCTTTTAAGAAACTTTTTCTTTATGAGTCCTCTTATGGCGACAGAGGGCTGAGCTATGTCTGAAGGCTTTCCCACATTGATTGCATTCATAGGGTTTTTCTCCTGTGTGAGTTCTGTGATGTATAATGAGGTCAGACTTCTCAGAAAACGCTTTTTTACACTCATTACATTCATAAGGTTTCTCCCCAGTATGGATTTTCTTATGTCTAATAAGGCAGGACACTTCACTGAAAGCTCTCTCACACCTGGTACACACATAAGGTTTCTCTCCTGTGTGTATTCTCCGATGTACAAAGAGGTGTGACTTCATGCTGAAGGCTCTCCCACATTCATCGCACGCATAGGGTTTCTCCCCAGTATGAGTTCTCTGGTGAATATTGAGGTGTGATTTTTGGAAAAATGCTTTCCCACACTCATTACACTCATAGGGTTTCTCCCCAGTGTGAATTCTCTGATGTTCAATGAGGTGTGATTTATGGGAGAAAGCTTTTCTACATTCAGTACACTCATAAGGTTTCTCTAGAGTATGGCTTCTCAGATGTATAACGAGATTTGATTTCTTGATGAAGCCTTTCCCACACTCAGTACATACAAAGGGCTTTTCTCCTGTATGAGTTCTCTTATGTATAATGAGGTCTGACTTCTGGAAGAAGACTTTTCCACATTCACTACATTCATTCTTTCTTGCATATCTTCTGTTACCACTAAATAAGTCTAAATAGTTAAAACTTCTATGATACGAGTCATGTCTTTGGAGTCTTTGTTTTGAAGAAACAAAGGCTGTGCTCAGATGACATCTATTTTTAAGTGCATTACAATTGTTACCCTTTTCCTCCGTCACAGTTTTCTGGTCAATGAATGCAACATGCCTGAAAAGTGTTCCTTGGTTCTCTTGGTGCCTCTCCATGTGGTCATCAACTTGCCAGACTTTTTCTAGAAGGAAGCATAATAAACTATATGTCGGTGAATATTTCTGCTAATGTATTATGACTCATAACTTTTTGCCCTATCGTGAGATTGAATCTTTACTTGCAGACCCAGTATCCATATTTAAAAGAAATACCAAGGCTAAATGGAATCTATACCCCTGAGCTTAGCAGGAAAGCCACAACTTTTTAAAAAACTGTAGTAGTAGTAAAAGAACTAGATACTATGACAATGAACATAAATATATTTGACTATATGCATACAAGACTTTGTAAAATGGGGAGAAAAATAGAAATAATGCCAAGAAGTAGTAAAAAGGAACAAAGAAGAACAGCTGCTACAGGGTCAATGGGAGGAGCCCATCTAGGAGAAATAAAAGTGACTAGGGTAAAATGGTGATTAGAGGAAATAAAGGAAGGACTGGATGAGCAACAGAGAGATTTGAGCTAGTGTCTCATCAACTCATTGTTGGATTGCTGTAGTTTAATCTTCACTTGTCTCTTTGCTTCCAGTGTCTTTGAGCTCTTGTCTATTCATCCAGCAGCATGAAACTGATTTTATAAAACCATCAATTCTACTTGTAAACAGGAACACTTTTGTAACCAGTATAATGGTAATTCATTCTTGTATAGGTGTGAGGGCGCAGGAATTCCTATGTCCAGTAAGAGGAAAATATGCCATAGGATAAGCCAAACTTGCCTCAGGATTAGAGTCACTGCTAAATTCTGATTACTGAGTGTATCATGTTATTCTACAATAGTTCATAGATACTGAATCAATCCTGACTTTTAAATGCTCTCCCTACCTTGCTCTCTACCTAACAAAGAAGGAAAATGAATTGTCGTTAAGCACATGGGTTCTGAATCCAGATTACAATCTTAGTTTCATCACTAGTTAGATGTGTGGCACAGGTCAAGTTAATCTCTTTGGGCCTCAATTTCCCCTTGTATAAAAAAGGATAATAATAGCACCTATCTTACAGGGTTTTGTGAGGATTAAACGAGTCAATCGCTTTAAGTACTCAGAATACTGCCTAGCATGTAATGTTTCACTAGTTAGATATTATTATATTTATTATTACTGATCCTCAGACAACTATGTGCTTGCCACTTTCTGCTTTATATCCTGTTTTCCAAGCTTCTGGATTCTATTAATGTAATCTTAAGTAGTAGATTTCTCACCCTGTATCTAAATTCCTATCAATCTTCATTTTCATCTATTGATATTTTATAAACTTCTGACAGTACCTGACTACTGTTACACTTATGCTACCTATATCCAGAGCAATTAAGGCACTCCTTGGCTCAGAATTTGACAGTCCTACTGAGCTTCGTGGCCCAGTTCCCAACATGTAAGTCATCACTCTTTAAAGAAAGAAAGTGAGTAAATTTCTAATCTGTATCTACCACTGGAACCCCACAGGCTTCAACACATAACTTTTATCCCAGTGATACTGTGATTTATTATAAGAAATATATATTTCATCTTTGTCCCTGTTTCTGGCACAGAGCTCCAAAAACTCTTGTAATTTCCTAAGTGATGAGAGTCATAAAGGTGTCTTTTGTTATGTTAATAAGTGACTTATGGGAAGCATCTAAGGATGGGGGCTGGTTGCCAGTGGAGCCAACCATGTGATTAGAGGGCTGAAACTTTCAGTTCCATGCCTCAACTTCCAGACAGGGGAGAGGGGCTGGAGGAGGCTGAAGTACTCACCAGTGGCCAATGATTTAATCAATCATGCCTATGTAATGGAGCCTCCATAAAAACTCTAAAGGAGGGGGTTCAGAAAGTTCACAGGTTGGGGAACCAGAATGCTTTCATGTACCACCATGCTGGGCCCCAAACTCCATGAGGCCAGAAGTTCCTTGAGTTTGAACTTCTGGCCTCTATACCTGTAAGACAATTAATTTCTGTTGTTTGTGGTAATTTTTAAATTGCAGCCCTAGGAAATTAATACAATGTTAAAAAAAAAAAAAGACACTATGACAACGCAAAGGTGATGGTGGGGAGGCTAGAATGCTAGAGAAATGAAGATCAAAAACTCTAGGTCCAACCCCAGTGACGTTTTAGCTGAGATAGAAAAATCCATCTTAAAATGCACATGGAATCTCAAGGGACTCCAAGTAGTCAAACACTCCAAAAAAAGAACAAAGTTGGATAACTAACACTTCCTGATTTTAAAACATACTACAAAACCATAGTGATCAAAAACAGTGTGGTAATGACATAAAGACAGACAGATAGACCAATGGAATAGAATAGAGAGCCCAGAAATAAACCCTCATGTATATGGTTAAATGATTTTCTACGAGAGTACCAAGATCATTCAATGGGGAAAGGACAGTCTTTTCAATAAATGGTGCTAGGAAGACTGGATACCTACATGCAAAAGAATGAAGTTGTATCCTTATCTTATGTCATATACAAAAACTAACTGAAAATGGATCAAAGACTTAAAGAGCTAAAATGATAAAACACTTATTTGGGACTTCCCTGGTGGTGCAGTAGTTAAGGCTCTGCACTTCCACTGCAGGGGGTGCAGGTTCGATCCCTGATTGGGGAACTAATTTCCCACTTGACTGCAGCGTGGCCAAAAAAAAAAAAAAAGATAAAACACTTAGATGAAAATACAGAAAAAAGCCTCATGGAGTTGGATTTGGCAATGATTTCTTGGATATAACACCAAAAGCATAGGCAACAAAAGAAAAAATAGGTAAACTGGATTTCATCAAAATTAAAACCTTTTGGGTGTCAAAGGACACTATTAAGAAAATGAAAAGGCAACCCACAGAATGTGAGAAAATACTTGCAAATCATATATTTTGTAAAGGATTAATACCCAGAATATATAAAGAAACAACCCAGTTTTAAAATAGGCAAAGAGGGGCTTCCCTGGTGGCACAGTGTCTAAGAATTCACCTGCCAGTGCAGGGGACACGGGTTTGAGCCCTAGTCCGCGAAGATCCCACATACCACGGAGCAACTAAGCCCGTGTACCACAACTATTGAGCCTGTGCTCTAGAGCCCGCAAGCCACAACTACTGAAGCCCGTGCACCTAGAGCCTGTGCTCTGCAACAAGACAAGCCACTGCAATGAGAAGCCCACTCACCGCAAGGAAGAGTAGCCCCCGCTCGCCACAACTAAAGAAAACCTGCACAGCAACAAAGACCCAGCACAGTCAAAAATAAAATAAAATAAAATAAATACATTAAAATAAAATAAAATAGGCAAAGAACTTGAATAGACACTTCTTCAAAGAAGATATACAAATGGCCAATAAGCACATGAAAAGATGCTCAACATCACTAATCACTAGGGAAATGCAAATCAAAACCATAATGAGATACCACTTCATACCAATTAGGATGACTATTTACTTAAAAAAACTAGAAAATAACAAGTGTTGGTGAGGATGTGGAGAAATTGGAACACTTGTGCATTGTGGTGGGAATGTAAAATTGTGCAGTAGCTGTGGAAAATATCATGGGAATTCCTTAAAAATGTAAATAGAGAATTACCACATGATCCAGCAATTTCCCTTCTGAGTATATACCTGAAAGAATTCAAAGCAGGGACTCAAACAGATATTTGTACACCAATGTTCAAAGAAGCATTATTCACAACAACTAAAAGGTAATAACTCAAAATGTTCACTGGTAGATGAATGGATAAATAAAATGTGGTATATACTACAATGGAATATTATTCAGCCATAAAAAGGAATGACACTCTGACACATGCTACAATATAGATGAACTTTGAGATATTATGCTAAGTGAAATAAATCAGACACAAGAGGACAAATATTCTAAGATTCCACTTATATGAGGTATCTAGAATAGTCAAATTCATAGCTATAGAAAGTAGAATAGTGGGTACCAGTGGCTGGGGGAAGGTGGAACAGAGAGTTATTTTTTAATGGTTTCAGTTTGTGATGATGAAAGAGTTCTAGAGATGGATGGTGGTAATGGTCTCACAACAATGTGAATGTACTTAATACCACTAAACTGTACACTTAAAAATGCTTAAAATGGTAAATTTTATGTTGTCTATATTTTGCCACAATTTTAAAAAAGAGAAAAATATCTTCTCAAGGTCCTAAATGAAGTTGATAGGGATGACAGGCAGAATACACCTGAAGGAGAAAATGTAACTCTCTAACAGCCATGCAAAAAAACCACATTAATATGTGAAGGTGGTACACAGAAATGGTGTTCAGGTAGATATGAAACTTATGTTAACTGTCCCCAGTTATTTCCAAAGGTCCGAGGCCTTTAAGCAGAGAATCTGAAGCATATTTCTCAAAGATGTCAGCCCTCATTAACCAACTGTGAACTTCATTTCATTCACTTCCATCCATACAACTCTTCACCTAACTCACCTGGGTATCTCCAACTTGAGATTTCTCTCTCCACCATCCATGGTTCTTCTCCTTGTTCCAATTTGTGGATCACAGCAGGCTTGATGGTTTTATATCCTGTCAATGAGAAATGATAAGGGATTTGGACCTAGCTACTTGGGCTTCAGGTCCTTTGAACTCTCAGCTTCATCAGGGACTGCCTGATAAAGGTGCTAATTTGTACCTTAAAAAGAGGTTTTTTAAACAAACGTGTAGCCATATCTCCCCAAAGATTGTCAGTTGTCATCAACTGAGACTCAGAGCCACACTAGTAAAAGTTATTTCAGAGGGCTGGCAATTTGGAGCAACTGAGAAAGGAAAAGCAGTCAACCAGGCGCATACCAATCAACACTGGGAAATGGTCCTCACCCACTGAGATGAGGTTGATATAGTTCTCCAGCATCACGTCCCGGTACAGATCCCTCTGGGAAGGGTCCAGATACCGCCACTCCTCCTGGGTGAAATCCACAGCCACGTCCTTGAATGTTACTGGTCTCTGTAACAACACATTGCTATTCCAACTAAAATGATCTATAATGCATAAAATGGAAAAAAATGCATGGCAACTTGTTTCTAACCATGTTCATTAGTTGACAATGCTTCCCAAAATTTAGTCCCACTTCGTTTTTGGAGATATTACACTAAACTGGTCTCATTCTGTTTCTCCAGCACTGTGCTTTGATGCCTGTTTGTCTAGATTTATGTTCCATTTTGTGCATGACACAAAACTCATATTTGAAATACTTTATACTTGTGAAATAATTACCCATTAGGCCATTCATTTAATAATAAGTCATTAAACAAATATTTACTGAGTACCCACTACATGTCCAGAACTGACTGTCCTAAATGCAAAGGATCAAATAGTGGAAGCTGATCCAATTTGCCAATATGTCAAGCCATAGAAAAAAT
This sequence comes from Balaenoptera acutorostrata, assembly GCF_949987535.1. NCBI lineage: Eukaryota > Metazoa > Chordata > Mammalia > Artiodactyla > Balaenopteridae > Balaenoptera > Balaenoptera acutorostrata. The sequence goes on along the minus strand of NC_080065.1, from coordinate 135,751,211 downwards.
GCTTACTCAGTGTCAAAAGTTATACAATGAGAAGGCACTATTCAAACCACTCTTGATAAGCTTTTTCACGAAGAATAAAACACTTTAATTCTCAATGTTTTAAATTACAGTGTACTAAATATTTGTTTTTATTATTTTTCATTTCCCTATACTTGTATAACCAAGAGAGGATTCAATGTTTTGACAAAAAAGTTTAAGGTCACAGAATAATTGTAACCAATGGGGGAAATCTCATTGATTATTAAGATTGCTTTGAACTATTTCAGCTCACGTGGTCATTTTTACAATCCTGTACTACTGTTCCTGTATAGCAAAACAAACTAACTCACCTGGGACTTGGTCATTTTCTGTAACCCTTGGGTGAAGGCAGAGATCTATGAAGACAGAGATAGGTTTAAGAGAATGAGCCATGTGAGACCAGGTATGACTTGAAGATTCCAGAATCACTGGTGTAATAAACCCTGACACAGGTGTCCATAACAACCCATACACAGCTGCCTCAACAGTTGGGTTGAAGAAGCCACTGTGGGAGAATTTCCCCTGGGTCCTCCAGAATTCATTGAGAGAAAACCACAGATTTTTGCACTAAGATTTAGCTACAAGGATATCTGTTGTAGCACTTTTTAACATACTTAAAGTTGGAACAAATTAAAGAACTGGTTAGTCAAATAGATATATACCCCCCAAGTAAATGTGTAATCATCAAAAATGATGTTGTCAGAAATTTATCAAAATGTAAGTGGTAGTTGATGTACACCCTTCTCTGACCCTCTAGTCATGCATTCTGTGGACTCCAACCAGGGCTGTAGGAATAGAGACAGGCTACAGTTTGAAAGTAGGATGCACCAGTATTGGGTTCTCAGTGGGACCAAGGATCTAGGCAAAGACATCTATAGACTTGGAAATATAGTGTCCACATGGTGAGATTCATTCAACAGTCTGTCTGGAATCTGCCCCAGGGGAACTGAGGTGCAGGTCCCTGTGGTTTAAGCTGAGGAGGAGCAGAGTTCAGTCAAATGCTGTGTTTTAGGCTGGGAGACATGTTGTAAAAAGTAGGAGAGTTGGAAACAAATATCTGGGCTTGAATTTACCTCCTGGCTATTTGACCTTGAGCAAGTCACTTCACCTTCCTGAGCCTCAGTAAAATTGGAAATAATACCTGTGTTGTACCAGTGACTTTACCCGCCCACCCCTTTTTAAATTAAGCTAACAAATATATTTTACAAAACAACCTAATGTTAATGTAGGGGTGTGTGTGTGTGTGTGTGTGCACACTCACGTCCATGCTAGCTGTTCCCTCTGGCCAGCACACACTTCCACTATTTTATCAAGACTTTCGTCAAATACCAAGGAGGCCTCCCTGTCTACCTAATTTAAAATTAACCCTTCTCCCATTTCCCTTAACCTGATCTACTTTTTCTTTGTGTATAACACATCACCTTCTAGTATACTACATAATTTACTGATTTTATTATGCTTATTGTTTATTGACTATCTCTACTTAACTAAAACTAAAATTTCATAAAGGCAGGGATTTTTGTCTGAATAGTCAATAGCCAGCACCAGGAACAGTGTTTGGCTCATAGATATTCAAAAAAATAGTCATTGGAAAAAAATACATATGTAGCTATAGTAAGTTTCATAAAACAATGCTTATCACATGGGATACATATGTGATATTTTACAGTATTTTATTTTTTTAAATGTTCACATACAAGAGTACATACTATAGGATTCCATTTATATGATGTTCTAGAAAGGCAAAATTAAACTGTAGAAAGTAGAAAACTGGTTGTTTCTCAGCATACGGGGGGAATGATTGGGAAGGTTCAGAACTTTCTGGGGGATTAAAATGTTTTGTATTTTGATGGTGTGGTGGTTAAATGGGTGTATACAACAATTTTTACATTTTTATTCTCTGTAAGTTACGTGCAAATTATTCTATGTAAATTATAACCCAACTTTTAAAAAGTACTGGCAAATAAGAATACTAGTCTTTACTAACTGAACAGATTTCATCACCCATACTCACGACCGTACTGGGTTTCAACCCATAGTTTGAAAAACTGACTTACAGGGTTGCTGTGGGGTTAAAGCTAGACACCTTTGGAAGAGCAGGTAGCATTCCACCGGCAACAATTCAGACCTTCAGTAAAGCTTGGTTCTCTTTCCACACCCCGGAGGGCGCTCCGGGCGTTAACCACTTGTGCGCTCCGGCCACCGGTGGATGCGCTCCGGGTCGCCACACCTGCAGAGCCCCCGCATCGCCCGATCCCCGACCCGCAAGAACGCAGTCCCGAGAGCCCGTCCACCCGGGGCTCACGGATTCGGGCTGGGAAGGGTCACTGTAGCTTTTGACACAGGCCGGTCCACGCCTCTACCCCGAAGCCCGGCTGAGCCCTATTATTCCCCACCCCTTCATACCCACGCCATCTTCCTCTGCACGGCGCACCTCCAGCCCCGACCAACGCCAGCCAGGTGAGGGGCTTAACCTCTCGGGACTCACCCCCGCGCGGGGTCACCACCGTGAGGACTTGGAGGGCACACATGCACAGAAGAAGCCGCCTCGCGCGGGGCTCGCTGAAGCGTGTTCCCTCCGACTGCAAACTACATCTCCCAGAATGCCCGCGCTGAGGTGCCGCACATGCGCAGCGAGAGGCCAGGCGCGCGTGAGGTGTGGTCCCGGCGCGTTCCACCTAATTCCAGCACTGCGTTTCCCGCCGCGGTCCCCAAGCCGCTTGCCGGCAAAAGGTCCACTGGGGGATGAGGCACAGGCGCACTGTGCCAGGAATCTTGCGGTGGCGTCCGTACCTACTCCGTTTTAAGAACTCTCCCGGCAGGCTCGGCTTTCACTAGAAATTTGAGGACTTAACTCTGGAATTTGAGTTTGAGCCCAAGGCTTTTCGTTGTGGGCCTGTGAGTATGAAGTTACGACAAAAATGGGAAATACATCTTCCAGATTTCATTAAAATGCTTGCAAATTGAAGCTAACAGTGGTTGAAGTTAGTACTGAGTGGGATAATTCCGAAGAACACAAACACAAATTTATATTGATTACACAAATACGGTGACCAATAGCCAACTCGTCTGGGTAATATTTAAAGAGAAAAATTTGAAAAAGCTTGGAGACAGATTTCCTCCTCAGGGGAGTTCAATATTAAGAAGGTATGTTCCCGACCCTTTGGAGTCGGGCCCTAAGAAGGGTCTACTTCAGAAGCAAAAGAAAGCTTTATTCTTTGGTCAAAGAATGGAGACGTGCAAACTGGTGCTGTAGAGCACACGTTCTCCTGGAAAGACCATTAGCGGGGCTACTTTATAGGGTTCTTGTCAGTGGCGGGCGGGGTGGAGATCTCCTGGGTGAGGGGCAGGCGTGTTGCTCACGCACCTCAGACTGAAGTGCCGGGTACAGCGTCTGCACACGACCTGCTGCTGCCACCGCCATCTTGAATTGAATGTCGTGCGCAGGCTTCTGCTCACCTCAGGCCAGGTTGGGGTGTCCAGCACAGCGCTTCTGCTCTGGGAGCTCTAATGCGATGGGTTAGGTGCAAGGCCTCTGCACACGGCCCTCTACAGGCCAGTGAAACTAGACTAAGCACAAAAGAAGAGGTTAGACCTTATCACTTAGATTCCATCTGATTTTCCCCAGGGGACACTAGTGGCCTTTGCCAGTGGCAAATCCCCCCTCTTTCTTTTGACCTGCCCCTCATTCTTGACGGGTGCTGAGGGGCGAGGGTCTGTCTTCTGCAACTGCTTCCTGCCGAGTTTGGGTGTTGTCATAACCCCAGGTGGAGGAGAACAACTTCTCCCCTGCTGCCTTGAGATATGTTTGATTGTTGACTGGCCTCAGCCCTGACTTTGTATCCCTGAGCGACCACCATTTGAAGTTTTATAGATTCTAATCTTTTGGAGACAAAGGACACCAGACAATTTAAACTACATGGCCCAAATATCGGCAAGAGGACAATGGTTCTTAAGGGACCCAGGAAACGTAGAAACCAAGGATGCTGGGGAGGGCTTGTTTTACCCTGCTCCAAAATTTGTTCGGCCAGATTAGGCTGGCTGGCTTCTGTTAGCCAAGTTGGTTTTTCTAGTAGTCTGTCTACACTTTCTTCAATCAGGCCACTTGCACTGATGTAAAAAGCAACATGTTGTATTGACGTGCACAGACCCCCCTCCCTGGTCAGCCAACAGATAATCTAGGGCAATCCAGTTATCCTAAAATCCCTATTGCTTGGCATATACAGTTACTTATCTTTTGCCTTTTTTCGGAAAAGAAGTTTTAGGTTGGAGAGAGGTTCACAAGAGTAGTGTGGAGCGGGGGGGTGGGGGATGGTGTCTGTTGTCTTGGGTTATTTCTCCAGAGGTTGGGGCTCAGGAGCCCTCTTCATTCGAGTGTGGTGTACCCACGGAGTGATACCCTGCAACTTCAGGGCAGAATGGGTGGTTAGGATCACTAAGTGTGGTCCGTTCCACTTAGGAGTGAGCTGATCTCGTGGGCTGCCTGTTTTCCATGTTTTTAGGTACACCCACTCTCCTGGCTGGAAGGGATGTAGGGCCAGGTCAGTGTGTGCAGGCCGCTCGTGGTTACCATATTCTGTGAGAGCTTTCATGGTTTCTCCTACTTGGAGAGCTTGAGTTGTTTCATTCCAAGGGGGTTAAGGTGTCCCTTCTTGGGCTTGGGGAATGGATCTACCATTCATGAGTTCAGATGCATTTAAGTTTAACTTATCCCCACCGGGGGCTAACCACATGTAGAGCAGAGCAGTCAGAAGAACCTTAATCCAGTTTTCTTGACAGGCTGAGTGTAAGGTCCATTTTATGCCCAGGGCACTCACTATCCCCTTCGTCACTTGAGACACAAATGCTGGATCATTATCATTTTGTAGGGATCCTGGGAGCCCAAACCTGGGGATTGTTTCTTTTAGTAATGCCTTAGTCACTTCAGCTGCCCTTTCAGTTCTAGTGGGGAATGCTTATATCTGAAATTGTCCGGAACTCTCAGTGTGACAGTGAAATCACTCTGTCAGTGTTCTCCAGGGTCTGTCCCTCTGGTTTGAATGGGTCTTATCTGGGGGCCTCTGGGGGCTCTGATGTTGGGGTTATTTATTGCACCAATGGGGCAGGTCTCAACTACCCAACCAATTATGTTTTTCATGCCTGGGGTCACCATGATCTCAACCAGCTAGTTATCTAGGACTTCCCTCCCATAGTGAGATCCTTAATTGTCCTCCCTGATGGCTTGGCAAGCTACAGTTTGGGGCGTTAACTAGCCACCCATGACTCCCCAAATCCCTATTGAAGCCCCGTTTTGGGGTTTTGTCTAATATTTCTTTTGTGTAGATTGGGGAATAATTGGATGGATCTGACCTTCATAGTATGAAGGGTAGTTGCCAAGTTACTGGTTCTAGGGCCACCTTTTTGGCAGTTGTTTCCCATTATCCTCTGCATCCTCCTTTTGGTGACCCCAACAATGAATCATTGCCACCTTTTTTGGAATCTGTACTGCTTCTGAGAGTTTCAGTATGCTTTAGCCATGTACCACTTGTTTATTCTCTGCAGTAAGCATAACTCTTTCCCTCCAAATAGCCCTGTGTCTGTGTAGGGTGGCATATGCATACCAGGAATCTGTATAAATATTTAAGGCCTTCCCTGTCCTGAGCTCTAAGGCTTGGGTGAGGGCCATCAGTTTCACCTTTTGGGCTGAAGTCCCTGGGGGTAGGCCTCTTCATTCTATGACTTGGGTCTGGGAGGTTATTGCATATCCCACCAGGCTTTTTTCCTCCCTCATAAAACTACTCCTCTTCAGCGTTTGGGAGAGGCTTGATTCCTAGGTCGGTGTAACTGGGATAGACTGTGTCTATTGTTTCTATACACTCATGTTCTAAGGGCCCTGTTTCTGTAGGTAGTAAGATGGCAGGATTTAATGTACGACAGGTTTGACAGGTTTTTTGTTTTGTCTTGTTTTGTTTTTTGGCTGCGCAGCGCCCCCGTGAAAGTGCTGACTCCTAACCACTGGACCACCAGGGAAGTCCCAGTGTACGACAGGTTTTCATAGTAACCACTAAGGTGTCCAAAAGTGTAGCCTGGACTTGAATTGACCTGGGGGATAGCATTCTGTTCCCTTAGGGCTTACTAATGCTTGAAACTGGTGTGGAGTTCATATGGTGATTGGCTGTCCAAACATTAACTTCTCAACCTCCTTTAGCAGGGTTGCAGTAGCTACTACTGCCTGTAGGCAAGGAGACCATCCCTTAGCAGTTTGATCTAATTGTTTAGATCTGTCCAGGGAAGTTTGTCCTCAGCCATTAACATTACCATCTTGTGCCACCTGTCTAGGGGAATGCCAATCTCCAGTTTGTCTCCCATTAGGTGGATAATAACTCCCAATTTATGTAAGGTATCCCTTCCTATCAGGGATATAGGACATTTGGGAATGTGTAGGAAGGAATGGGTGACGTGTTTGTCCATTTTGCATTTTAATGGCTCTATGAATGCCCGTTCTTGGGCCTTCCCTGATACTCCCATAATTTTACAACTCTTATGACTGAGTGCCTGATCCAGTGTTCAGAACTGAGAAAGTGGCACCAGCGTTGACTAAGAATTCAACAGACTTTTCCCCAATGTCCAGTCTCAGACGGGGCTCCTCGGGGGTCAGTTGGAGTGCTGGCTTAGGAGCCCCTGGCCTCATTATTCTTCATCTATTTGGACCATCTGCCTTCCAGGGTTGTGGCCGGGTTCTGCCATTTCCATCCGCCTTGGGGGGCGCTGACGGCATTGTCTCTTCTAGTGTCCCTCTTGTTTACATAGGCACACTGATTGGGTCCTAGTTTCTTTGACTTACTGTACCTTGGTGGAGGCTGGGGATCACTCATCAGGTCAAGAATCTCCGTGGGTAGTTAGTTCAAATTCCCATGCCGTCTGGTTGACACTGAAGGGCAACAACCAGTAGGTGGGCTTGCCTCCGGGCCTTTTTATCCTCTATATTTTGGTTTTTAAACACCCAGTAGGCAACCTCAACAAGGTGAGAGGTACATCTAATGTTGGGGACACTTTGGGCCAGTTGACAGGTTTCTTTTCTGCTGCCTAGATTCCTTTAGGAGTGATCTGTCCAGTCGAATTCAATGGCCACTATTTTCAACTCAGCATTGGTGTCTTTTCGAGAGACCAAAAACAAATCAAAAAACCCTTTTATTTACTTAGAAGTATTTGTGTGTCTCATCCTTGACTTTTAAATTTAATTCTCCATATGTGCTTTTATTCCCCTCCTCCACCATGCCCAATCCCAAATTCTTTTTTTCATCTTTTGCAGTTTGCACTGTTTTAGTTATTTACTTCCCTAATCCAGATGTGGATATGTCTTTACATCTTTTATTAAAATAAGAGTCTTTTTTGGTGATGTCTGGGTCATGCTGTCATTGGTATTAAAAATGCTCTCGTTTTCATTATCTGAACTCTTAGAAAACATGGTCATAATATTCACACTGTTAGAAATTAAACTAGTACTATATCAGTACAAAGCACAACAGTTAGTCCACAGACAAGGCCATAGACTAATTATTAAAGCTTATGATTGCAATGCATTTAAATTGTACACTTAAATTGTATCACTCCGGAGTGATGCAACAGTGGATAAACCATTTTTGTAAACTGCAAATCATGACTGCCAGCATCAACAGCCAAGGGAAAAAGTGTTTTCCACTTGAGAGGAAGACAGTGTTGCTTACACCTTTACTTTTGGGGCCACGTTATGGGTTTTGTACTTATTCTCCAACTTTCCCCAGCCATCCTCCCAAAGCAGGACTTTTAAGTCCCTGGGAGGGATTTCCTGGGGCAGTTCCAGGCAAAACTTTGTGGTGGGTCACTCCACCTCAGTCTTCTCCTTTCATTTCTCCTTTTTTCTGTCTGTCAATCCCCCCTTCTCCTTCATTCTCCTTTGCCTCTGTCCTCAGTCTCTCACTCTCAGTCCCTCATTCTCCCCCCTTTTGTCCTCTAGTCTCCATTCTCTGTTCTTATGCCTTATATCTTTTTGTCCCTTAGGCTTCCTTTCTCTTTTCCTCAGTTTCTCCTTTATTTTGTGTTTCAGTCTCCTCTTCCCTGTGTCAATTTTCTTTCTTTAAATAATTTTATTTAAGTAATATTGTGTTAGTTTGTGCCTTACAGCAAAACAGCAAAGTGATTCAGTTATATATATATATATATATATATATATATATATATATATATATATACACATACACACACACACATACTCTTTTTCCTATTCTTTTCCATTATGGTTTACTACAGGATATTGAATATAGTTCCCTATGCTATACAGTAGGACCTTGTTGTTTATCCATCAATTTTCCTTTTTTTCTTCAATCACCCCCTGCGATTTATTACCATAATTGTAATTTCCCCTAGGAGGATTCCCTATAATAATTAGCATAAGTAACTGTTCATGCCCCTCTCCGCTGCCCAAGTCTTCCATCACTTTTGCCGCTCTCCTACACTGGAATCTCCTGGACCATTTACCAGACCTTTTCAGTAGACTCTCCTACGAAAGGATTGCACCATTCCAAATTCCTCTTACACCAGTTACAGTCTTCCAGTAAAGTACTGTCCTACTGCAGATTCTTCCCCAATCCTGTAAAGTCTCTCTGCAATAGCTTCTACCTTACCCATTTGTATAATTCTCCTTTTTGTCATCTTTTCCCCCTCCCCTCGCTGCCGCGGTGGTACAGCCCAGCCTCAGGTTCCGAATAAACCGAATTCCTCTGCTTGTACGGAACTGGCCGGCCTCTCAAGATGGCGGCTCCCACTGAGACACAGCGCATGGGGGCGGTCATATTGCCTCCTGAACAAAGCCGCCCAGGGTGTGGAGCGGGCAAAACTGCCCGGTACGGAACAGCGCAGGCCCGGGAGCCTCGTGCTTTGCTCACCCAGACAGGAAGCGGGAGAGTTCGCCGCTATGAATGTGACGTCCGTACTGGGATAAGCTGTGGCAGGCGTTTTGGGACCTGATAATCGAGCTGGGGGTCAGAAGGGGGATTTATGGGTTGAGACCTGAGGAAGACTGAAATTGTTACTGGGGCGGGTGTCCATGAGGGTCAGTAATTGAAGGTCTGTGGGGTCAGTGATGGGGAGTCTCTAGGATGAGTGTTGGGTATGTATGTGGATCAGTCATAGGGAGAGCTGTGATATTTGTGGGTCAGGGATGGCGGGCCTGTGCGCTGATGAGGTATCCGTGTGGCCAGTGATTTGTGGACCTATATGGCCAGTGCTGTGATGGGAGTGGGGGTGGAGGTGCTCTTTGAGATTTCTGATTTCTGCACCTGGTGATTCAGTGATTTCTAGAGGTTATTAATAGGGCCCAGAGCTGATAAAGGTTAGTCCCAGTTTACTGGGAAATGCCTCACTTTACAGTCTGTGTAGGTCAGAGGCTGCTCTCAAGTTGAAGCCCCTCCTCAGATGTTTTTTCAAGCCACCGTCTCCTTCCATCATTCATATCCTCACAGAAGAAAACATCCTTTGAATGTAAGACCAAACAAATCTAAAGGGACAGGATTATTACTGTCAATTCCATCGAGCCAAAGACTACCAGGAACACCCTGTAGTTGAATAAGTTGGGTTTATTGCTCTTGCATCTAGTTAGGAACACGTACACAGTGGGGAGCCTTAAGGGTGTCTGGGTAAGAGGGTGTTAGAAAGCACTTGTTATAGGATTTGGCCTTGTGTTAGGTGACTTTGAGGAGGGTGTAGGGAATGGGCCTTGCTCTGAATTGGATGTTGTCAGGAAGTGGGGTAATTCAGTGAGTGGGAATTTTAATAAATCTTATCTAGAGAGAAGAATGACTAGATTGAAACTAAAGCTGTGATAGGTAAAGTAGCAATTCTTCATGTTAGTTGGGAGAGGGGGATGTTTGGTATTTTGTGAACTGGAGAATGTTGATGTTTTGTCTGTGTTCAGGTACGATTTAAGGGAGGTGTTGTTTTTGTCTTGATCTGTCCTGGTCAGGGAGTGGCCTGTCTGATGTAGGTGTTTCTTGTAATTGTTCGTGTTAAATAGGAGAGTTGTGAGTGCCAAGCCAGTTCTCAGATAGGAAGGGCTGCTTTTTCTCTTTCTCATGTAAGATTTGATTTCAGCCCTGCCTCTTCCTCAGTTTATTGCAGTCCTTCTACATTCTGTTCAACAAACATTTATTAAATGCCTGCTGTTTACTTGTTGCAGAGCTGGGCGTTCAGAGATGAGCATGACTATTTGATTGTTTTCTTCCAGATTTATTTTGACAAAGCCTGGGATACCCTATATGAAACAGTCTTCCTATCATGAGAGCACTCACTTCCTCTAAATGAGTTCAGCCCATGTCTGCCTGACCCATCCTGGGACTGAGAAGATTACCAGGTAACTATCTTGCTGCATTGTGGTATGTTCATGTTTAACAGTAGTTCCAACCTATAACTTTTTTTTTTTTTAATATGGACAACTGCACTATTAAAAATCAGCAATAAAATTTTAAACAGGAAACATCTTAAAATTAACAAAATTAACAAAAATATGGGAATGCATATTCCCTAAACAGAAGCAGTTTTCTACTTCGCCATTCCCATTCTTGTTGCCACGGATCTGCTCCATCTTCAGTTAAATCTTTACATATATATCCATGATTATTGTCTTATGGTAGTTCTGCATATAGAACAACAAATATAATTGCTGGTCCAAAGGGGAACAATAAGGTGTTAGTAAGTCAACAGAAGACATATCAGCATTCATCCAATTAAAAATGCACCTTGTCCAAGTTCTATGTGATCATATTATAATCACAAGAGGACTTCCTTCACGTGGTGGTTCGGTAAGGACTCTTCCGTAAGGACCAAATGACCTTCTTCTACAGGGTGGCCTGTTATCCACCTGACTTCTGGTGGTAGGGTTTCTAGACTGGTGAATGTCAATTCTGGCTCCAGGAGGCTCCATTCTATCTCCTAGTCCTGATTCCTCAGACCTTTTCCCTTTTGGAAGAGAAGCAGAAGATGACCAAGTCTCAGGTGAGTTGCTTGCTTACTTTGTACTTGATTTCCATACAATGAAATAGAAAAGAGTAGAAAGTCAAAAATTAGGATTAGGGAAAATGTACAGAGAACAAAAAATAAAGACTTGAAAAGAGTTACTATGTAATATGCAGATTATATATTTTGAAACCACGTGAAACCACTATTAAAGTATAGTTCATATATATATATATATATTATATATAAATTTCGAGAAGACACAGTGGAAAGTTAGAGGATATCATATACATGATTTGCATTCTCTACAAAGAGAAATCAGTTGAATTTTCAATGAAAAGAAAATATTTCCTGCTACTAGGACTAAAAGAAATTTTTTTTGGCAGGGTCTTCCTATAGGTAATGTCCTGACCTATACTCCTGTCTAAATGTACCATTTGTTGAATAATCCACGTACTTGAAGTGGATGCTGCCTTGATTAAATTTCCATTTGTGATTAGGTCTCTTTTGCTTTCCTGTTCTCTTGCTGTGTTTGACTCTTTCTGCTGAAGATAGATCTTTACATCATTTTTCTCAATAAGCATAATGTAGAACTGGGAATGTAGTTTTGTATACTATGGTAAAAATGATGAGAATGATCAATTCAGATTGAACAGGAGCATGTTATTACAGGGTCCAGTGTCATTTGAGGATGTGGCTATAGATTTCACCCAGGAGGAGTGGCAACAACTGGACCCTGCTCAGAGGACCCTGTACAGGGATGTGATGCTGGAGAACTACAGCCACCTGGTCTCAGTGGGTAAGGATGGCTTCCCGACACAACTCAGAGTTAGCCAATCCAGTGCCTCTCACTGGAATTTGACTGAGTTGGGTGGGTTCTTGACCTACTTGTGACTTTTTGCTCTCTTTCTTCTCTCCAGTGGAAGGTCATTACAGTGCTGAGGGCCAGCTGGACAACTTCATTGTAGGGCTCCTAAAACTGCACCTTTTCTTCTTTCTTCAGTGTAGTCAACTCAATTCCTCAATTTTATTTTTATCATAGGGTATCCAGTTTCCAAACCAGGTGTCATATCTAAGTTGGAACAAGGAGAAGAGCCATGGATCATGAAGAGAGACGTATCAAATTGGATCTATCCAGGTGAAAATCTGGCAGATGGAAGACAAAGGAAGTGAAATATCAGTTTGTTTTGTTTTTAATTGGTTGGCAACTAAGACTTACATTTCCACCCAGATTGATGACTCCTATTCCTTCTTGCTCCTGTGCTGTGCATGTAGTAGGTGTTCAACAACTAGTTAATTCAGTAGTAGTGAGCCATGTACAGAACAGAAATTTCTTATTGATCCACTCAACAATCATATCTTTAGTACCTTTCTAAAAGATATTCAAAGACAATAGAAGGCAAATGCTTTTCAGGAACATAGGTTATACATAGAAAGACAAGACATCAAGATTTACAGCTGTATAAAATTGCATGTCCAATATAGTTACTGCTTCAGGGGTTCAGTGAAAATTATAGTCTAAAGAGATGTGGCATAATTTAAGAAGGCATTTTTCAAAACATGAACCAGCTACTTTGAAGCATATCTGAAGTGTGGTTTAGGCAGAAGGAGGAAGGTGAGGGCAAGCTCTAGGAAAGGACATGTACAAATCATTGGAGTTAGAAATCGACATGGCTTTTCTGATAGAAATTTTCTAGGCTTACTTGACTTTAATAAAAGATATTTATTGGGGAATAGTGGAATATAAAGTTGGTTACATATTGTGAATACAGCTATGTTTCACTAGCTGTACCCTGAAATTTTCTGTTACTATTTTTTTTAAGCAGCTTTGAGATATAACTCATATGCCATACAGTTCACCCATTTAAAGTCAGCAGTGGTTTTTAGGATATTCACAGATCTGTGCAACTGTCACCACAGTCAATTTTAAGACAGTTTTATCACCTCTAAAAGAAACCCTGTACCCTTTAGCTATCACACCCCTTCTTCCCATCTCCCCAACCCTAAGCAATCACTAATCTGCTTTCCGTCTGTATTGATTTGCCTTATTCTTGATATTTCATATAAATATTCATATAATATGTGGTCTTTTGTGACTGCCTTCTTTCACTTAGCATAATGTTTTCAAGGTTCATCCACATTTTAGCATGTATCAGTACTTCATTCCTTTTTTGGCTGAATAATATTACATTGTATTGATATACTACATTTTGTTAATCCATTCATCAGTTGTTGGATATTTGGCTTGTTTCCACCTTTTGGCTACATGAATAATGCTACTGTTAACATTCATGTACAAGTTTTTGTATAGACATCTTTTTTTTTCCTTTGGCGTGTACCTAGGAGTAGAATTGCTGGGTAATATAACAACTCTATGTTGAACCAAAACGGTCCCTGAAGACTAATTAGGTTGAGCATTTTTTCATGTGCTTATTGGCCATTTATGTATTTTCTTTGGAGAAATGTCTATTCAGATCACTTGTCCCTTTTTTTTTGAAGTATAGTTAACTTACAATATTATCTTAGTTTCCAGTGTACAACATAGTGATTCAACATTTTAATGGATTATACTCCTTTTAAAGTTATTACAAAATAATAGCTATATTTTCCTGTGCTGTACAATATATCCTTGTTTATTTATCTTATACATAGTAGTTTGTATCTCTTAATCCCCTATCCCTATCTTGCCCCCCATCCATTTTTGAATTGAGTTATTTGTCTTTTATTATTGAATTATAAGAGCTCTTTATATTAAGTTCCTATATAGAACTTTTATATAAAGTTTGTTATATAGATATAATTCTTTGTATAGAATTCTCATTTGATATAAATCTTTTATCAGATAAATGATTTGCACATACTTCCTCCCATGTTTTCTTTTTACTTTCTTGATTGTATCCTTTGAAGCACAAGAGTTTTTAACTCTTTTTTTAATTTTTTAAAAGTTTTGGCTGCAGTGGGTCTTCATTGCTGAGCGCGGGCTTTCTCTAGTTGCGGTGAGTGGGGGCTACTCTTCGAGCGGGGGCTACTCTTGGTTGCAGTGCGCAGGCTTCTCATTACGGTGGCTTCTCTCGTCGCAGAGCACAGGCTCTAGGTGCCCAGGCTTCAGTAGTTGCAGCATGTGGACTCAGTAGTTGTGGCACGTGGGCTCAGTAGTTGTGGCTCGTGGGCTTTACAACGCAGGCTCAGTAGTTGTGGTGCATGGGCTTAGTTTCCCTGTGGCATGTGGGATCTTCCCGGACCAGGGATCGAACCCATGTCCCCAGCATTGGCAGGCAGATTCTTAACCACTGCATCACCACGGAAGTCCCAAGAGTTTTTAATTTTGATGAAGTATAGTTTATCTATTTTTTTGTTGTTGTTTGTGCTTTGGTGTCATATCCAAGAATCCATTGCCAAATCCAATGTCATGAAGAGTTACCCCTATGTTTTTTTCCTAAGAGTTTTGTACTTTTAGCTCTCACATTTAGGTCTTTGATCTGATATTTTGAGTTAATTTTTGCATATGGTGTGGGGTAAGGGTCCAACTTCATTCTTTTGCCTGTGGTAATCCAGTTGTTCCAGCACCATTTATTGAAAAGACTCTCCTTTTCCCATTGAATGGTCTTGGTACCCTTGCCAAAGGTCAATTGGCCATAAATGAAAGGGTTTATTTCTGGACTGTCTATACTATTTTGTTGATCTATATATCTGTTCTTACGCCAATATCACACTCTCTTGATTACTGTTGTTTGTGGTAAGTTTTGAAATTGGGGAGTATCATTCTTCCAACATTGTTTTTCTTTTTCAGCATTTTTTTGGCTCTTCTGGGTCCGTATGAATTTTAGAATCAGAGTATCAGTTTCTACAAATAAACCTCTTCAGATTCTGGTAGGGATTGGTTGAATTTGTGATCGATTTGAGGAGTATTGCCATGTTAACAGTATTAAGTCTTCTGATCCCTGGAACATGAAATGTTTTTCCATTTATTTAGATCCTCTTTAATTTCTTTCAGCAATGTTTTATAGTTTTCAGAGTATAAGTTGTGTACATCTTTGTTAAACATACTTCTTAGTATTTTATTCTATTTGATACTATTGTAAATGAAATTGTTTCATTAACTTTATTTTTGGATTGTCCATTGCAAGTGCATAGAAATACAACTGATTTTTGAATATTGGTCTGGGATCCTGCAAACTCACAGAGTTTACTAGTTCTAATAGTTTTTTAGCTAATTCTTTAAGATTTTCCATATAAATAAATTTGTCATCTGTAAATAGAGATCGTTTTAAATATCCCTTTCCACATTGGAAGCTTTTTATTTCTTTTCTTGGTTAACTACCCTGGCCAGAACCTCTAGTACAATATTGAATAGAATGGAGAGTGGACATCCTTGTCTTGTTCCTGATCTTATGGGGAAAATCCAGTCTTTTACCATAAAGTATGTTAGCTGTAGATTGTCATGCCCTTTGCCAGGTTGTGGAAGTTCCTTTCTATTCCCAGTTTGGTGAGTGTTTTTATCATGAAAATGTGTTGCATTTTGACAAATGCTCTTTCTGTATCTGTTGAAATGATCTATTTATGTGATGTGTTAATGAATTTTAATTAATAGGTTTTTGGACGGCAAACCAACCTTATATTTCTGGATAAGTTCCACTTGGTGATGGTGTATAATTCTTTTTTTTTTTTTAATTTTTATATATTTATTTATTTTATTTTTGGCTGTGTTGGGTCTTCGTTTCTGTGCGAGGGCTTTCTCTAGTTGTGGCAAGCAGGGGCCACTCTTCATCGCGGTGCGCGGGCCTCTCACTGTCGTGGCCTCTCTTGTTGCAGAGCACAGGCTCCAGACGCGCAGGCTCAGTAGTTGTGGCTCACGGGCCTAGTTGCTCCACGGCATGTGGGATCTTCCCAGACCAGGGCTCGAACCCGTGTCCCCTGCATTGGCAGGCAGATTCTCAATCACTGCGCCACCAGGGAAGCCCTGTAATTCTTTTTATATGTTGCTGGATTTGGTTTGCTAGTTGTGTTGGGGGTCTGCAAGACCACCTTCAGGTCTGCTGATTTGCTAGAAGGACTCACAGACTGAGAAAAGCTGTTATATTCATGGTTATGGTTTATTACAGTGATAGGATTTATCAGTCTAGATCTGGACATTTCTTTGTGGGAAGATTTTTATTTATTAAGTTTCTTTCCTTGATGTGGATCTATGTAGATCATTTACTTTTTCTTGAGTCAGTTTTGGTAGTTTGGTTTTTTTTCAAGGAATTTTTCCAGTTCATATAAATTGTCATATTTATTGGTATAAATTTTTTTTCATAATATTCCCTTTTTGTTCTTTTATGTCTATAGGATTTCTAGAGATGTTCTGTCTTTCATTCCTGACACTGATACTTTGTTTTCTTCTTTCCTCATCACTAGCTAAAACATAACAATTTCATTAATTTTTTTTCAAATAATCAGGTTTTGATTTCATTTATTTTTGTTTATTGTTTGTTTATCTTCTATTGATTTCCACTCTGATCTTTACTGTTTCCTGTCTTCTACTTATTTTAGGTTTAATTTGCTCTTTTTCTAGCTTCTTAAGGTAGAAGCTTAGATCATTAATTTTTTTTTTTTTTAACTTTGGGTTTTTAAATTTATTTATTTATTTTATTTATGGCTGTGTTGGGTCTTTGTTTCTGTGCGAGGGCTTTCTCTAGTTGTGGCAAGTGGGGGCCACTCTTTTTTTTTATTAATTAATTAATTAATTTTATTTTTAGCTGTGTTGGGTCTTCGCTTCTGCGCGAGGGCTTTCTCTAGTTGTGGTGAGCGGGGGCCACTCTTCATTGCGGTGTGCGGACCTCTCACTATCACGGCCTCTCTTGTTGCAGAGCACAGGCTCCAGGCACGCAGGCTCAGTAGTTGTGGCCCACGGGCCCAGCTGCTCCGCGGCATGTGGAATCCTCCCAGACCAGGGCTCGAACCCGTGTCCCCTGCATTGGCAGGCAGATTCTCAACCACTGCGCCACCAAGGAAGCGTGATCATTAATTTGAAACCTTTTTTGTTTTCTAGTATGAACATTTAAATATGGATAGTCCTCACTTTGTATGGTAGTGAGGGGCCATAAAAATTACCATGGAAGCCAGAACTTTGCCAAGTAATTTTTATAATTGACGGGAAAAATTGTAATTGATTTTGACCTTTAAACACTTTTCGTCAAAACATTAGAAGTTATCTTGGGGACTTCCCTGGTGGTCTAGTGGTTAAGACTTTGCCTTCCAATGCAGGGGGTGCAGGTTCGATCCCTGGTTGGGGAGCTAAGATCCCACATGCCTTGTGGCCAAAAAACCAAAACATAAAACAGAAGCAATATTGTAACAAATTCAATAAAGACTTAAAAAAAATGGTCCACATCAAAAAAAAAAAATTGAAAAAAAAATGCTATCTTGCTGTTGGTTATAACTGTTTTATAGATATGAAAATGTAGTAAACTAATATTTATTTACTACCCTGCAATTTAAAACATTGGAAGCATTTAAAATGTCTTTTATTTCTTTTCAAAGACTATGTAGAGTGGTTTGAACAGTGCTTGCCTTCTTATCATTGTATAGCTTATGATAAGGAGTTAGCATGTTCTCTGTGCCTTAGTGAATTGTCATATTCCTTTCTAAGGTTGGGTCAGCTTCCAACATTTTCTCCTTTGTGCTTTCAGTGTTGCGAAATATGTCGAAGGTAATGTGAAAATTTTGGCATCACTTTCTTTGAAATATTTTTATCCCTTCCATCACAACCCAGGAATTTACGTTGATAAGTTTGCCTTCACTAAGTTCCTCTGGCTGCATATCTAAAGTCTCATAAATAGGGGCAATGCCAACATGGTCAGCTATCTTCTAATCACATCCAGTGTTGTTATGTGTTGTTTCTTTGCTGCATTTACATCTTTGTTGGTCAATTCCCTCTTTCCGTTACACATTTTTGGATGATTAGGATAATTTGGATAATGTCACGTGGGTTTATCAATGGGATGCAAGGAGGAAACAAACTATACACTTTGCTGTCTGTATATATATTGGACAACAGATGTGAAGTTAATAATCACCAACAGACTTTGAAAGAAGTGAAATGATTGGGTACTGATCATGATGTGTATCTGTTATTTATTTAGTGATTTATGGACCGAAGAGCTAGCAGTGAAGTTTGTACTTTATGCTGTTAGACATACTGTTATCATTAAAGTGTGAACTATGTTGTTGGCAGACTGGTGTTATTTAACTAAACTGTAGTAACTAAATTTCATGCTTGTTGAAATCTTGCAAAATGAGGATTACCTGCATATAATTTGTCCTCTAAGCACGAAGCTGTGTCCCACAAATTTTGATATTTTGTGTTTTCATTTTCATTCAAGTTATTTTCTAATTTCTCTTTGGACTTTTCAACACATAGTTTATTTACAAATATGTTAATTAATTCCCAAATATTTGGGGATATTTCTGATATTTCTTTTTCTTATTTATTTCTAATTTAGTTCCAGTATGGTTGGAAAATATACTCTGTATGATTTCCATCCTTATAAAATTATTGCAGCTTGTTTTGAAGCCCAGTATATAGTCTATTCTGATGTTTGATTCATGTGTTCTTTTTTTTTTTTTTTTTTAAACATCTTTATTGAAGTATATTTGCCTTACAATAGTGTGTTAGCATCTGCTTTATAACAAAGTGAATCAGTTATACATATACAATATGTTCCCATTTCTCTTCCCTCTTGCATCTCCCTCCCTCCCACCCTCCCCATCCCACCCCTCTAGGTGGTCACAAAGCACCGAGCTGATCTCCCTGTGCTATGCGGCTGCTTCCCACTAGCTATCTATTTTACATTTGGTAGTGTATATATGTCCATGACACTCTCTTACCCTGTCACATCTCACCCCACCCCCTCCCCATATCCTCAAGTCCATTCTCTAGTAGGTCTGTGTCTTTATTCCCGTCTTGCCACTAGGTTCTTCATGGCCTTTTTTTTTTTTCCCTTAGATTCCATATATATGTGTTAGCATACTGTATTTGTTTTTCTCTTTCTGACTTACTTCACTCTGTATGATAGACTCTAACTCCATCCACCTCATTACAAATACCTCCATTTCATTTCTTTTTATGACTGAGTAATATTCCATTGTATATATGTGCCACATCTTCTTTATCCATTCATCTGTCGATGGACATTTAGGTTGCTTCCATGTCCTGGCTATTGTAAATAGAGCTGCAATGAACATTTTGGTACATGACTCTTTTTGACCTATGGTTTTCTCAGGGTATATGCCCAGTAGTGGGATTGCTGGGTCGTATGGTAGTTCTATTTGTAGTTTTTTAAGGAACCTCCATACTGTTCTCCATAGTGGCTGTATCAATTTACATTCCCACCAACAGTGCAAGAGTGTTCCCTTTCCTCCACACCCTCTCCAGCATTTATTGTTTCTAGATTTTTTGATGATGGCCATTCTGACCGGTGGGAGATGATATCTCATTGTAGTTTTGATTTGCATTTCTCTAATGATTAATGATGTTGAGCATTCTTTCATGTGTCTGTAGGCCATCTGTATATCTTCTTTGGAGAAATGTCTATTTAGATCTTCTGCCCATTTTTGGATTGGGTTGTTCATTTTTTTGTTATTGAGCTGCATGAGCTGCTTGTAAATCTTGGAGATTAATCCTTTGTCAGTTGCTTCATTTGCAAATATTTTCTCCCATTCTGAGGGTTGTCTTTTGGTCTTGTTTATGGTTTCCTTTGCTGTGCAAAAGCTTTTAAGTTTCATTAGGTCCCATTTGTTTATTTGTGTTCTTATTTCCATTTCTCTGGGAGCTGGGTCAAAAAGAATCTTGCTGTGATGTATGTCATAGAGTGTTCTGCCTATGTTTTCCTCTAAGAGTTTGATAGTGTCTGCCCTTACACTTAGGTCTTTAATCCATTTTGAGTTTATTTTTGAGCATGGTGTCAGGGAGTGTTCTAATTTCATACTTTTACATGTTCCTGTCCAATTTTCCCAGCACCACTTATTGAAGAGGCTGTCTTTTCTCCACTGTATATGCTTGCCTCCTTTATCATAGATAAGTTGACCATATGTGTGTGGGTTTATCTCTGGGCTTTCTATCCTGTTCCATTGATCTATATTTCTGTTTTTGTGCCAATACCAAACTGTCTTGATTACTGAAGCTTTGTAATATAGTCTGAAGTCAGGGAGCCTGATTCCCCCAGCTCCATTTTTCGTTCTCAAGATTGCTTTGGCTATTCGGGGTCTTTTGTGTTTCCATACAAATTGTGAAATTTTTTGTTCTAGTTCTGTGAAAAATGCCAGTGGTAGTTTGATAGGGATTGCATTGAATCTGTAGATTGCTTTGGGTAGTAGAGACATTTTCACAATGTTGATTCTTCCAATCCAGGAACATGGTATATCTCTCCATCTATTTGTATCATCTTTAATTTCTTTCATCAGTGTCTTATAATTTTCTGCATACAGGTCTTTTGTCTCCTTAGGTAGGTTTATTCCTAGATATTTTATTCTTTTTGTTGCAATGGTAAATGGGAGTGTTTTCTTAATTTCACTTTCAGATTTTTCGTCATTAGTGTATAGAAATGCAAGAGATTTCTGTGCATTAATTTTGTATCCTGCTACTTTACCAAATTCATTGATTAGCTCTAGGAGTTTTCTGGTAGCATCTTTAGGATTCTCTATGTATAGTATCATGTCATCTGCAAATAGTGACAGCTTTACTTCTTCTTTTCCGATTTGGATTCCTTTTATTTCTTTGTCTTCTCTGATTGCTGTGGCTAACACTTCCAAAACTATGTTGAATAATAGTGGTGAGAGTGGGCAACCTTGTCTTGTTCCTGATCTTAGTGGAAATGGTTTCAGTTTTTCACCATTGAGGACAATGTTGGCTGTGGGTTTGTCATATATGGCCTTTATTATGTTGAGGAAAGTTCCCTCTATGCCTACTTTCTGCAGGGCTTTTATCATAAATGGGTGTTGAATTTTGTCAAAAGCTTTCTCTGCATCTATTGAGATGATCATATGGTTTTTCTCCTTCAATTTGTTAATATGGTGTATCACATTGATTGATTTGCGTATATTGAAGAATCCTTGCATTCCTGGGATAAACCCCACTTGATCATGGTGTATGATCCTTTTAATGTGCTGTTGGATTCTGTTTGCTAGTATTTTGTTGAGGATTTTTGCATCTATGTTCATCAGTGATATTGGCCTGTAGTTTTCTTTCTTTGTGACATCTTTGTCTGGTTTTGGTATCAGGGTGATGGTGGCCTCGTAGAATGAGTTTGGGAGTGTTCCTCCCTCTGCAATATTTTGGAAGAGTTTGAGAAGGATAGGTGTTAGCTCTTCTCTAAATGTTTGATAGAATTCACCTGTGAAGCCATCTGGTCCTGGGCTTTTGTTTGTTGGAAGGTTTTTAATCACAGTTTCAATTTCAGTGCCTGTGATTGGCCTGTTCATATTTTCTATTTCTTCCTGGTTCAGTCTCGGCAGTTTGTGCATTTCTAAGAATCTGTCCATTTCTTCCAGGTTGTCCATTTTATTGGCATATAGTTGCTTGTAGTAATCTCTCATGATCTTTTGTATTTCTGCAGTGTCAGTGGTTACTTCTCCTTTTTCATTTCTAATTCTATTGATCTGAGTCTTCTCCCTTTTTCTCTTGATGAGTCTGGCTAATGGTTTATCAATTTTGTTTATCTTCTCAAAGAACCAGCTTTTAGTTTCATTGATTTTTGCTATTGTTTCCTTCATTTCTTTTTCATTTATTTCTGACCTGATCTTTATAATTTCTTTCCTTCTGCTGGCTTTGGGGTTTTTTTGTTCTTCTTTCTCTAATTGCTTTAGGTGCAAGGTTAGGTTGTTTATTCGAGATGTTGCCTGTTTCTTGAGGTAGGCTTGTATTGCTATAAACTTCCCTCTTAGCACTGCTTTTGCTGTGTCCCATAGGTTTTGGGTCGTCGTGTCTCCATTGTCATTTGTTTCTAGGTATTTTTTGATTTCCCCTTTGATTTCTTCAGTAATCACTTCGTTATTAAGTAATGTATTGTGTAGCCTCCATGTGTTTGTATTTTTTACAGATCTTTTCCTGTAATTGATATCTAGTCTCATAGCGTTGTGGTCGGAAAAGATACTTGATATGATTTCAATTTTCTTAAATTTACCAAGGCTTGATTTGTGACCCAAGATATGATCTATCCTGGAGAATGTTCCATGAGCACTTGAGAAAAATGTGTATTCTGTTGTTTTTGGGTGGAATGTCCTATAAATATCAATTAAGTCCATATTGTTTAATGTATCATTTAAAGCTTGTGTTTCCTTATTTATTTTCATTTTGGATGATCTGTCCATTGGTGAAAGTGGGGTGTTAAAGTCCCCTACTATGATTGTGTTGCTGTCAATTTCCCCTTTTATGGCTGTTAGTATTTGCCTTATGTATTGAGGTGCTCCTATGTTGGGTGCATAAATATTTACAATTGTTATACCTTCCTCTTGGATCGATCCCTTGATCATTATATAGTGTCCTTCTTTGTCTCTTGTAATAGTCTTTATTTTAAAGTCTATTTTGTCTGATATGAGAATTGCTACTCCAGCTTTCTTTTGATTTCCATTTGCATGGAATATCTTTTTCCATCCCCTCACTTTCAGTCTGTATGTGTCCCTAGGTCTGAAGTGGGTCTCTTGTAGACAGCATATATATGGGTCTTGTTTTTGTATCCATTCAGCCAGCCTGTGTCTTTTGGTGGGAGCATTTAATCCATTTACATTCAAGGTAATTATCGATATGTATGTTCCTATTCCCATTTTCTTAAATGTATTGGGTTTGTTATTGTAGGTGTTTTCCTTCTCTTGTGTTTCTTGCCTAGAGAATTTCCTTTAGCATTTGTTGTAAAGCTGGTTTGGTGGTGCTGAACTCTCTCAGCTTTTGCTTGTCTGTAAAGGTTTTAATTTCTCCATCGAATGTGAATGAGATCCTTGCTGGGTAGAGTAATCTTGGTTGTAGGTTTTTCTCCTTCATGACTTTAAGTATATCCTGCCACTCCCTTCTGGCTTGCAGAGTTTCTGCTGAGAGATCAGATGTTAACCTTATGGGGATTCCCTTGTGTGTTATTTGTTTTTTTTCCCTTGCTGCCTTTAATATGTTTTCCTTATATTTAATTTTTGACAGTTTGATTAATATGTGTCTTGGCGTGTTCCTCCTTGGGTTTATCCTGTATGGGACTCTCTGTGCTTCCAGGACTTGATTAACTATTTCCTTTCCCATATTAGGGAAGTTTTCAACTATAATCTCTTCAAAAATTTTCTCAGTCCCTTTCTTTTTCTCTTCTTCTTCTGGTACCCCTATAATTCGAATGTTGGCACGTTTAATGTTGTCCCAGAGGTCCCTGAGACTGTCCTCAGTTCTTTTCATTCTTTTTTCTTTATCCTGCTCTGTAGTAGTTATTTCCACCATTTTATCTTCCAGGTCACTTATCCTTTCTTCTGCCTCAGTTATTCTACTATTGATCCCATCTAGAGTATTTTTAATTTCATTTATTGTGTTTTTCATCATTGCTTGGTTCCTCTTTAGTTCTTCTACATCCTTGTTAAATATTTCTTGCATTTTGTCTATTCTATTTCCAAGATTTTGGATCATCCTTACTACCATTATTCTGAATTCTTTTTCAGGTAGACTACCTATTTCCTCTTCATTTGTTAAGTCCAGTGTGTTTTGAGCCTGCTCCTTCATCTGCTGTGTGTTTTTCTGTCGTCTCATTTTGCCTATCTTACTGTGTTTGGGGTCTCCTTTTCACAGGCTGCAGGTTCGTAGTTCCCGTTGTTTTTGGTATCTGTCCCCAGTGGCTAAGGTTGGTTCAGTGGGTTGTGTAGGCTTCCTGGTGGAGGGAACTAGTGCCTGAGTTCTGGTGGATGAGGCTAGATCTTGTCTTTCTGGTGGGCACGTCCACGTCTGGTGGTGTATTTTGGGGCGTCTGTGGCCTTATTTTGATTTTAGGCAGCCTCTCTGCTAATGGATGGGGTTGTGTTCCTGTCTAGCTAGTTGTTTGGCATAGGGTGTCCAGCACTGTAGCTTGCTGGTCGTTGAGTGAAGCTGGGTCTTGATGTTGAGATGGAGATCTCTGGGAGATTTTTGCCATTTGGTATTACGTGGAGCTGGGAGGTCTCTTGTGGACCAGTGTTCTGAAGTTGGCTCTCCCACCTCAGAGGCACGGCCCTGATGCCTGGCTGGAGCACCAAGAGCCTTTCATCCACACGGCTCAGAATAAACGGGAGAAAAAATAGAAAGAAAGAAAGAAAGAGGCTATAATATAGTGAAGTAAAATAAAGCTATTGTAAAGCAAAGTTATACAGACAAAATCTCACCCAGAAGCATATACATATACACTCACAAAAAAAAGGAAAAGGGGAAAAATTAATATCTCCTGCTCCCAGAGTCCCCCTCCTGAATTTGGGATGATTCGTTGTCTATTCAGGTATTCAACAGATGCAGGCACATCAAGTTGTTTGTGGAGTTTTAATCCACTGCTCCTGAGGCTGCTGGGAGAGATTTCCCCTTCTCTTCCCTGTTCACACAGCTCCTGGGGATCAGCTTTGGATTTGGACCCGCCTCTGCGTGTAGGTCGCCTGAGGGCGTCTGTTCCCTGCCCAGACAGGACGGGGTTAAAGGAGCAGCTGCCTCGGGGGCTCTGGCTCACCCAGGCCGCGGGGAGGGAGGGGTACAGAGGAGGCGGGGCGAGCCTGCGGCGGCCGAGGCCGGCGTGACGTTGCACCAGCTCGAGGCGCGCAGTGCGTTCTCCCGGGGATGTTGTCCCCGGATCCCGGGACCCTGGCAGTGGCGGGCTGCACAGGCTCCCGGGAGGGGAGGTGTGGAGAGTGACCTGTGCTCACACACAGGCTTTTTGGAGGCGGCGGCAGCAGCCCCAGCGTCTCATGCCCGTCTCTGGGGTCCGCGCTGATCGCCGTGGCTTGCGCCCTTCTCTGGAGTTCGTTTAGGCGGCGCTCTGTATCCCCTCTCCTTTTTGGAGGTCGGACGTTTTCTGCCAGCGTTCAGTGGGTGTTCTGTAGGAGCAGTTCCACGTGTAGATGTATTTCTACTGTATCTGTGGGAAGGAATGTGATCTCCGCGTCTTACTCTTCCGCCATCTTCCGCATCGACCCCGATTCATGTGTTCTTGAAATGAATGTGTGTTCTGTTGTTGGATGGGGTATCTGTAGATGTCAGTTAAGTCAAGTTCATTGATATTTACTGATTTTTTTTTGTCTACTATTTAAAATATATATATTTAAAATATGACTTGAATTTTATTTATTTGTTAATTATTATTTTTTAAAATTTATTTTTGGCTGCACTGGGTCTTTGTTGCTCTGCACAGGCTTTCTCTAGTTGCGGCGAGTGAGGGCTACTCTTTGTTGCGATGGGCGGGCTTCTCATTGCGGTGGCTTCTCTTGTTGAGCATGGGCTCTAGGCGCACGGGCCTCAGTAGTTGCAGCACGTGGGCTCAGTACTTGTGGCTCATGGGCTCTAGAGCACAGGCTCAGTAGTTGTGGTGTGTGGGCTTAGTTGCTCCGCGGCATGTGGGATCTTCCCGGACCAGGGATCGAACCCGTGTCCCTTGCATTGGTAGGTGCATTCTTAACCACTGTGCCATCAGGGAAGTCCTGTCTACTTGTCTTATTAATCATTGTGAGAGGGGTGTTGAAATCTCTAGCTGCAATTGCTAATTTGTCTGTTTTTTCTTTCATTTTTGTTAGTTTTGGTTCATGTTTTGTGGGGCTCTGTTGTTAGGTACATATACATTTATAATTGTTATATCTTCTTGCTGTATTGATTCTTTTGCAGTTTTGAAATATACCTAATTTATAATATGTGTTATCTTGAAATCTCTATTGTCTGATTTAGTATAGCTACTACAAATCTCTTATGCTTAAAATTTTTTTCCCATCCTTTTATTTTCAACCTATTTATTTATTTTTGAATTGAAAGTGAATCTCTTTTAGACAATGTATAATTAGTTTTATCCAGTCTGACAGTTTCTGATTGGAAAATTATTCCATTCCTAAATCTTTATAATTACTGATTTGGTTTGATTTATGTTTGCCATTTTGCTATTTGTTTTCTATTTGTTTAATCTCTTTTTTGGTCCCTGTTATTTTGTTACCTTGTTTTGTCTTAAAAGAATATTTTTTAATAGACTTATTTATTTATTTATTTATGTATTTGGCTGCATTGGGTCTTCATTGCTGCGTGTGGGCTTTTCTCTGGTTGAGGAAAGCAGGGTCCACTCTTTGTTGCGGTATGCAGGCTTCTCATTGCGGTGGCTTCTCTTGTTGCAGAGTGTGGGCTCTAAGCGCGCGGACTTCAGTAGTTGTGGCACATGGGCTCAGTAGTTGTGGCTCGCAGGCTCTAGAGCACAGGCTCAATAGTTGTGGTGCATGGGCTTAGTCGCTCCGCGGCATGTGGGATCTTCCCAGACCAGGCTCAAACCCATGTCCCCTGCACTGGCAGGTGGATTCTTAACCACTGTGCCACCAGGGAAGTCCTTAATAGACCATTTTAATTCCCCTGTTTAATTTTTAGTTGTAGTTCTGTGTGTGTGTGTGTGTGTGTGTGTGTGTGTGTGATGTTGCTATAGGGATTACAATATGATACTTATCTTCTTATAACCCACCTTATGTTGATACTGCTTTTTTTTCTCTCACAAATTATAGAAACTTGCACTAGCATAGCTCCATTTTCTGCCCTCCTGAACCACCTTCTGCTGTTTTGTTCTTTTAGTCATGTATGTTATATTTGTATTTGTCATAAATTTGACAGTATAGTGTTACTGTTTTTGCTTTGAAAAGTCTTTTGAAGAAATTAGAAGGAAATATTTTTAAAATTACACATATTTATTAAATCCTTTATATTTACCCATATACTTTAAAATTTTTCTGTTGTCTTGTGGATTTGAGTTATCATCTGGTATTATTTCTTCAGCAAGAAAGATTTTCTTTAGTATTTCTTGTAGATCAGTTCTGTTGGTAACTTTTTTTGTTTATCTGGAAATGTCTTCATTTTGCCATTATTAAAGTTTCATTGAATGTAGAATTCTTGGTTGACGGGTTGCTTTCTTTTAGTATTTTGACTGTGTGTCATTCCAGTATTTCCTGACCTCAGTTTTTGTGTGTATGTGTGTTGAAAATTCAGCCAACAGTACTGTTATTCTTTGATACATGATGTGTCATTTTTTTTTCCTTGCTGCTTTGAAGATTTTTCTTTTTGCCTTTATTTTTCAGCAGTTTAATTCTGATTTGGCTGGTTGTCTTGGTATCCTTCCTGTGGTCTGTTGAGCTTCTTGTATGTGTAAATTAATGTTTTCCACCGAATTTGGTAATTTTAAAGACATTTCTCCAGATTTCTTTTGGCTCTTTCCACCTCCTTTCTAAACTCCAATTACACGTATACTGGAATGCCTAACTGCTCCTCAGATCTTGAGATTCTATTTTTTTAATAATTTTTCTTTTTGTTCTTTGGGCTGAATAATTTTTAGTGATATATCTTCAAGTTTACTGATTCTGGTTTTACCTTCTGCTGTCTCAAATCCACTAATGAGCCCATCTGGTGAAATTTTCATTTCAACTTTAGAATTTTCATTTGGTTCTTTTATTTTTTAATTTACATAAAATAAATGTTACTCTTTCTTTAAATTTTGAAAAAGGCATAGAGTAAGTTAACTGCCACCACAATCATGATACAGAAAAGTTCCATTACTCTCAAAACTTCTTCTTCCTTCCTCTTTATAGTCAAACTGGTTCTTTTATATTCTTCTCTCCTCTTTTGAAATTGTCAGTTTATTCACTTGTTCCTTAGAATATCTTCCCTTAGTTTTTTGAATATGTTTATAATAGCTTCTTTAGAGTCTTTGTTAAATCCAACATCTGCACCCATTTGGAGTCAGTTTCTATTGACTGATTTTGTTCCTTAGTATAGGTCATATTTTTTTCCTTATATGTCTAGTAATTTTTGGTTGAAAGCTCTACATTGTAGACAATACTTTATAGCGTCTTTGGATCCTTTTGTTCCTTCTGAGAGGTTTTGTTTTAGAGGCACTTGCTTGGGCTTAAACTGTGACATCTTTCTGTTCTGTGGAGTATCATCACTAATATCGCTGCTTAGTTTTGTTTGTTTGATTAAGCCTGGCTATAGATGTGAACTAATGATTTGGACAGAGGTTTATTAGACACGTAAAGCCAGTATGACTTCTACTCTTTGCCACCTGGATTGTGCATGTCTCAGAACACTTTAAAAGCATAGGAAATTTGCAAGCTTCCCCAGCCTTTCAATCACTGCTGGGCTCACTAGGGTCTCTTTTCACAAATATTTTAGCAGTCAGGTGGGAATGTATGGTGAGTTCATTGTCTCAACCTTTCTATGATTCTTTTGCTTACAAATTCTCCTTGTTAAATTCCTAGCTGCTCTACTATCAGCATAAAACTGTATCCTGTGGATTTGCGTTATCTCTCAATGCCCCATAAACTAGGGGTGCAAGACAGGAAAACCTTAGGAAAGAATGCCACAAACTCCCCATTCTTACCTAATGAAGTAGACGTTTTTGACAAGTAAACACTTTTCACCTTGTGGCCTGCCTTTGGTAGTTTTCCAGTGCCCTGGATTGGTTGTTTTAAAAATTATTTTATTCAGTTTTATACTTGTTTTCTGAGGAGGGGAAGTCCATGACTACCTCATGCCACCATTATCAGAAGTAAAGTCCATCTTTAGTTACTCACCCAATAAATTTACATGTTTTGTTGTGTTTTAAATGGCCTGTTGCCCTCCCAATTCTCTGTCTTCATGGACCATCCTGGATCATCCGTTTGTTTCACCTCTTCTGTCCTCTACTCAATCTTTATATCTGTTTGATTTTATCTCTGCAATTTTATTCTTTCAGACAGGGAGACTAGACTTGACACACATCAATTGGATACACTTGGAGATGTTTACTTTCATAAGGACATACTGGAAAGTGTCACAAGGGATCATTCATTGTACTCCGTTTTAAAGGTCTGGCAAGGCGACCAGCTGGAGAGAGATCAGGAAAATCAAGACAGACTTCTCAGGCAAGTCACAATCATCAACAACAAAACAGTTATTGAAGAGTCAAACTATACATATAATGCATTTGGAAAAATATTTCATAACTGCACAGACCTAGATACTTCAAGACAAAGACTGTATAAGTGTGATTCATTTGAAAAGAGCTTGGAACCTACTGTAAACCTATTCAGTTGTAATAGGGGTTATGCAAGAAAAAACACAGATGAGAATTTTGGATATGGGATAACACCTAGTTCTTCCTATTCTAAGCATGAAAAAATTCATAATAGAGTGAAACACTGTGAAGATAGTCAATGTGGAAAAATCATCAGCGATAAACAATCTCTTATTCAATATGTGAATGTTGAAACTGGGGAGAAGATCTGTGTATGTATTGAATGTGGAAAATCTTTTCTCAAGAAGTCACAGCTCATTATACATCAAAGAATTCATACCGGAGAGAAACCTTATGGTTGTAGTGCTTGTGGGAAAGCCTTCAGTGAGAAATCACATCTCATTGTACATCAGAGGACACATACTGGGGAGAAACCTTACGAATGTTCTGAATGTGGAAAAGCCTTCTCTCAAAAATCATCCCTCATTATCCATCAGAGAGTTCATTCTGGTGAAAAACCATATGAATGTAGTGACTGTGGGAAAGCCTTCTCCCAGAAATCACCCCTCATTATACATCAGAGAATACATACTGGTGAAAAGCCATATGAATGTAATCAGTGTAGGAAGGCCTTCTCCCAGAAGTCACAGCTGATTATACATCATAGAGCTCATACTGGAGAGAAGCCCTATGAGTGTACTGAATGTGGGAAAGCCTTCTGTGAGAAGTCCCACCTCATCATACATAAAAGGATTCACACTGGGGAGAAACCCTACAAATGTGCTCAATGTGAGGAAGCCTTCAGCAGAAAGTCAGAACTCATTATACATCAGATAATTCATACTGGGGAGAAACCTTATGAATGTACTGCATGTGGGAAGACCTTCTCCCGGAAGTCACAGCTCATTATACATCAGAGAACGCATACTGGAGAAAAACCCTATAAATGCAGTGAATGTGGAAAAGCCTTCTGTCAGCAGTCACATCTCATTGGACATCAGAGGATTCACACAGGAGAAAAACCTTATGTTTGTACTGAATGTGGGAAAGCCTTCTCTCAAAAGTCTCACCTCCCAGGGCATCAGCGGATTCATACAGGAGAGAAACCTTATATATGTGTTGAATGTGGAAAAGCCTTTTCCCAGAAGTCAGACCTTGTTGTACATCGGAGAATTCATACTGGGGAGAAACCTTATCAATGTGCTGTATGTGGAAAAGCCTTCATCCAGAAATCACAACTCACTGTACATCAGAGAATTCATATAGTTGTGAAATCATAAGAATGGACTAAGCATAGAAAAGCCTTCAGTATCTGTTCAAGCCTTAATAAGTACCACAAAACTCACAGATTTAATGTGTTTCTAGGCATCTTTGTTGGTACTATTTTACAAGTGAAGTCATATTTCTAATGTATTTAATTTTTTTATCAAAGATAATGAAAGACAATAAAAAAGTTTGGTTTATATAAATTTTCACTTTGGCATGTTAAATTTTTAAGATTTGGAACTGAATGATTAGCATAACAGAACAAATTACATATAGTCTATTTTGAAGTTACATGTTACTGATTATACTACATAATAAGAGTTAGGCATGTGGTAATACTGTTAATGTTAGCCTCTTGTAATTACGGCCATGCAGTAATTCCCCAAAGAGGACATGAAGAAAGCGTGAGTCAAAAAATGCCAAGACCTAGAAACTGCACTAAGGGGAGGGGACTTGACCATCAGAACCTAAAGGTATATGTAAAATTCTTCTTATAGAATGATGGAAAGATGGGTTGAAAAGGTTCAATAAATGTGGTCTTTTTGTGTTTTTAAATTTTGATAATATAAGTTGATTTGTGTCTGTGGATGGACCCAGGACCTTGGAATTGACACTGCTTGCTCATTTCTCCCTTTTACCCCGCCCCTCTAGGAGCTTGGTGTGGTGGAAAGACATTGTTTCTAAAGTCAGATGGCCATGAGTTTTAACCCTTGTTCCCTTATTAATAGATTGTGTGACATCTATGAAGACCTTTTTAACCCTCAGTGTCTGTTTGCTCATCTGTATGTGAAATCCTGGCAGACAGCACATTCTTAGCTAATATTTATCCTGTTTATCCCTCTCTCTTCTCTTGAAATAGGCTACTAATTCCAATGTGTACACATTTAAATTTGATTTGCATTTAAACACACTGCTTCTGATCTCAGCTTTCCTGTCCTCTCCTCTGTCCATTTCACTGCCTTTGTGTCTGGTGATCTAACTCATGCTATGTTAAAGAGACCTCAATTACTTTTCATTTATTTTATTTTACAAACACATACAAATTGTGATATACCTATATCTGTATCTAGTTGATTCTAATATATATATGGAAATACTAAGGGACAAGAATAGGCAAGTCACTCAGTAAGAACAAATATTAGAATTGATCAGACTAAGGTTTCCCACAAAGCTGTAGTAATATAGGCAATATAGTATTGACACAAGAGTGACAAAAATAGATGAATGAAATGAGAGCCTGAGAATAAAAAAATTATATATGAGTAACTTTATGACAAAAGTGGTATTGTGATCAGAGGGGAAAAATTATCTTTTTAATAAATTGTTCTGGGTCAACTCATCTAAATATAAATATGAAATGCAAAATGGCAAAGTTTCCAGGTAATTATATAGGAGACTCTTCATAGCCTTAGGATAGGGAAAAATGTTTAACACTGTGCATGAAGAAAAGGTTGATAAAATGGCTTATATTAATATTAAAATTTCTGTGTTAAAAGAAGTTATTAGTTTGAATAAACTTGGATGTATCTAGCAAAATTACATATGCAATTTCTAAACATTTTTATGAATCTTCTAAAGATATGTTGGGGAAATATTAAGAGATGCATGCTTGGGACTTCCCTGGCAGCCTAGTGGTTAAGACTTCGCCTTCCAATGCAGGGGTGCAGCTTCGATCCGTGGTTGGGGAGCTAAGATCTCACATGTCTTGGGGCCAAAAAAACCAAAACATAAAACAGAAGCAATATTGTAACAAATTCAATAAAGACTTTAAAAATGGTCCACATCAAAAAAAAATCTTAAAAAAAAAGAGGTACATACTTAACGTTCATTCATCATAGCACTGTTCACAACAGAAAAAAGACAGTAAACAGCCTAAATGATTATTGATAGAAAATGTTTAAATATATCTGCACACTGGGGACTGTGCAACTCTAAAGAGGAATAAGATATGTCTTTTTATACTCTCCAGTCATGTTCTTAAATAAAACAAGGCACAGAAGAATTACAGTACACTGTCTTCTAAGAAAGACAGGTAGTGGTGGGAACAAGGGCACATATGAGATACGTCTTTTTATACTCTCCATTCATGTTCTTAAATAAGGCACAGAATAATTACAGTACACTGTCTTCTAAGAAAGACAGGTAGTGGTGGGAAGAAGTGCACATATTTTCTTATATATAAGTACAAATGCTGAAAGGAAAGACCCAAATATTAATTAAAATGTTTTGCTCTAAGGTGATGGAACATGGTGGAGAGGATAGTGATATCCCTTAGACCTCTCATGAATGTAACTTTGTTTTGTATAATTGACTTTGGAACCATGTAAATAGTATAAATAATAACAAAACAAAGTCAAAATGAAGTGACACCTAAAAATTTAACAAAAGGAAACTAAACATATATAGCATTGGTGGTTACCATACCGAGAAATAATTTCAAGGAACTTTAAACTGTTTGTTTTTCCCTGGTGGGATATATCATAAGGATAAAGGAACGGCAAAGAAGGTGTTTTTCAGTAACCGTTCCGTTACTCATAATACTGGTATTGATAATAATATTGGATACATACACATACAGAGGGAAGAAAAAGAAATGAAAGAATGGATCAAATAAATACAGTAGTCCCCCCTTATCTGTGGTTTCGCTTTCTGTGTTTTCAGTTACCTGCTGTCAACCTCCATCTAAAAATATTAAACGGAAAATTCTGTAAATAATTCGTAAGTTTTAAATTGCACATCATACTGAGTAGTGTGAAGAAGTCTCCTACTGTCCCACTCCGTGGGACATAAATCATCCCTTTGTCCAGTGTATCCTGCCTGTGAAGTCACTTAGTAGTAATTTCGTTTATCAGATCAACTGTCATGGTATCACAGTGCTTGTGTTCAAGTCACCCTTATTTTACTTAGTAATGGCCCTGAAGCACAATAGTAATGATGCTGGCAATTCAGACATGCCAAAGAGAGGCTGTGAAATGTTTTCTTAAAGTGAAAAGGTAAAAGTTTTTGACTTAGTAAGGAAAGAAAAAAATTGTATGCCGAGATTGCTAAGACCTATGGTAAGAACAAATCTGTGAAATTGTGAAGATGGAAAAATAATTCATGCTTGCTTTGCTGTCACACCTCAGACTTCAAAAGTTATGGCCCCAGTGCATGATAAGTGCTTAAGTTAAGATGGAAAAGGCATTAAATTTGTACAAGAAGATATTTTGAGAGGCCACATTCACATAACTCTTATTACAGTATATTGTTATAATTGTTTAATTATTAGTTACTGTCTTATTGTGCCTAATTTGTAAATGAAACTTTATCATAGGATGTATGTATAGGAAAAAACAGCTCAATTTCAGGCATCCACTGCGGGTCTTGAAACATATCCCCTGTGGTCAAGGGAGAACTACTGTAGTTATGAATGTCTTTAGGAACCAAAGATTTCAGGTGTATGATAAAAAATTACCATATCAAAGATGTTAAGTAAAAACCTTATAATCCTAAATTTGTTTTTCTCCCTGGAGTTACTGAGATATAGTTGACATAGCATTGTGTAAGTTTAAGGTGTACAAAGTGATAATTTGATACATGCAATGTATATTTATAATGTGACATTTACCACAATATGGTTAGTCAACACCTTCATCACCTCACATAGTTATCATTTTATTTTTGTGATGAAATCATTTAAGATTTACTCTCAGCAACTTTCAAGTATATGATACAGTATTGTTAGCTGTAGTCACCATACTATACATTAGATCCCCAGAACTTATTTATTATGTAACTGGAAGTGTGTACCATTTGACCAACATCTCATTTTCCCTGGCCCTCAGCCCCTGGCAGCCACCAAACTACTCTCAATTTCTATGATTTTAGCATTTCCATATTTTATGTATGTGGGGTCATTGAGTATTTATATTTCTCTGTCTGACTTTACTTACCATGATGCCCTCAGGGTCCATCCGTGTTGTCACAAATGGCAGGATTTCCTTTTTTCCCCCAGTTTTATTGAGATATAACTGACATATAACAAACATTGTATAAGTTTAAGGTATACAGCATAATGATATGCATATATTGTGAAATGATTGCCACTATAAATTTAGCTAACATCTATCACTTCATACAGCTACAGGTTTTTTTCCTGTGCTGAGGACTTTTAAGATTTACTCTGTTAGCAACTTGCAAACATATGATGCAGTATTGTTAACTATAGCCACCGTGCTGTACAGGAATTCCTTCATTTTTTATAGCTGAATTATATATATATATATATATATATATATATATATATATATATATAGTCATATGTAGTTTTTAAAAATAAATTTATTTATTTTTGGCTGCGTTGGGTCTTGGTGGCTGTGCACGGGCTTTCTCTAGTTGTGGTGAGCAGGGATGTTGCGGTGCAGGGGCTTCTCTTGTTGCGGTGGCTTTTCTTGTTGCAGTGGCTTCTCTTGTGGAACACAGGCTCTAGGCGCACGGGCTCAGTACTTGTGGCTTGTGGGCTCTAGAGCGCAGGCTCAGTAGTTGTGGCGCATGGGCTTAGTTGCTCCGTGGCATGTGGGATCTTCCCGGACCACGGCTTGAACTCGTGTCCCCTGCATTGGCAGGCAGATTCACCACTGTGCCACCAGGGAAGTCCTGTTATGTAGTTATAAAAATGACTATTGTGATTAATGCTGCAGTGAACATGGGGGTGTAGATATCTCTGCAAGTAGTGATTTCACTTCCTTTTGATATATATGCCCAGAAGCAGGACTTTTTTAGGAACCTCCATGTTTTCCATAATAGCTGTGCTGATTTACATTCATACCAGTAGTGTATAGGGTTCCCCTTTCTCTGCATCGTTGCCAACATGTTATCTGTCTTTTTGATGATAGCCATTCTAACAGGTATGAGGTTAGAATGGTTTTGATTTGCTTTTTTCTGATGATTAGTGATGTTGAGCACCTTTTCATATACCTGTTGACCATTTGGATGTCTTCTTTGGAAAAATGCCTATTCAATTTCTCTGCCCATTTTATAATCAGATTGTTTCTTTGCTATTGAGTTGTATGAGTTCCTTATATATTTTGGATAGTAACCTCTTACCAGATCAATGATTTGCAAGTATTTCCCCCTCTTCCATAGGTTGTCTTTTCATTTTGTTGATTATTTCCTTTTCTTTTCAGAAACCTTTTAATTAATTAATTAGTTTAGATTTCTAATTATTTTTATTTTTAAATTTTTTTATACATCTTTATTGGAGTATAACTGCTTCACAATGCTGTCTTAGTTTCTGTTATACAACAAAGTGAATCACCCATATGCATACATATATCCCCATATACCCTCCCTCTTGAGCCTCCCTCCCACCCTCCCTATCCTACCCCTCTAGGTCGTTGCAGAGCACCAAGCTGATCTTCTTGTGCTATGCTGCTTCTTCCCACTAGCTATCTATTTTACATTTGGTAGTGTATATATGTCAGTGCTAACTCTCACTTAACCCCAGCTTCCCCTCCCCCGCCACTTGTGTCCTCAAGTCCATTCTCTATGTCTGCGTCTTTATTCCTGCCCTGCCATTAGGTTCATTACTACCTTTTTTTTAAGATTCCATATATATGCATTAGCATACGGTATTAGTTTTTCTCTTTCTGACTTACTTCACTCTGTATGACATGTACAATGGAATATTACTCAGCCATAAAAAGAAACGAAATTGAGTTACTTGTAGTCAGAAGCTTTTTAGTTTGATGTAGTTCCACTTGTTTATTTTGCTTTTATTTCCTCTGCTTTTGGTGTCATATCCCAAAAAAATCATTGCCAAGACCAATGTCAAGGAGCTTTTCCCCTGTTTTCTTCTAGGAGTTATATGGTTTCAGGTAAATTTAGTCTTTAATCCATTTTGAGATAACTTTTGTGAGTGGTGTAAGGTAGGGGTCTAGTTTCATTCTTTTGAATGTGGATACCCAGTTTTCCCAGCACCATTTAATGAAGAGATTATCCTTTCTCCATTGTGTGTCCTTGATGAAGATTAGCTGACTGTATATGTATAGGTTTATATCTGGGCTCTCTATTCTGTTCCACTGGTTTATGTGTCTGTTTTTATAGCAGTACCATTCTGTTGATTACTATAGATTTGTAATATAGTTTGACATCAGGAAATATGTTACCTCCAGCTTTGTTCTTCTTTTTCAGTATTGCATTGGCTATTTAGGGTCTTTGTGGTTCCCGATGAATTCTAGGATTGTTTTTTCTATGTCTGTGAAAAATGCCAATGGAATTTTAATAGTGGGTGCATT
This sequence comes from Balaenoptera acutorostrata, assembly GCF_949987535.1. Taxonomy (NCBI): domain Eukaryota; kingdom Metazoa; phylum Chordata; class Mammalia; order Artiodactyla; family Balaenopteridae; genus Balaenoptera; species Balaenoptera acutorostrata. The sequence continues at coordinate 135,714,499 of NC_080065.1, read as the reverse complement.
GAAACTACAGGTTGTTTTGCTACTATAGACATTTTAACAATATTAAGTCTTCCAAACTATGAACACAGATTATCTTTTCATTTATTTGTGTCCTCTTCAGTTTTTTAAATTGGTATCTTATAGTTTTCAGTTTACAGTTTGAGCTTATACCTAAGTATTTTATTGTTTTTGATGCCTTTGTAAATGGGATTTTTTTTTTTTTTTGGCCATGCTGTGTGGTTTGCAGGATCTTAGTTCCCTGACCAAGGATCGAACCCAGGCCCTCGGCAGTGAAAGCACTAAGTTCTAACCACTGGACTGCCAGGGAATTCCCTGGGATTGTTTTCTTAATTTCTCTTTCCAATAGTTCATTGTTTGTATATAGATGAATAACTAATTTCTGCATATTGATTTTGTATGCTTCAGCTTTCCTGAATTTGTTTATTATTTTAACAAGTTTTTTGGTAAAGTCTCTAGAGTTTTCTGTACAAGCATACTTTGCTCTATCATGCTTCACTTTATTATGTTTTGCAGATGTTGTGTTTTTTACAAACTGAAGGTTTGTGGCAAGCCTGTGTTGAGCAAATCTACTGGTGCCATTTTTTCAACAGCATTTGCTCACTTTTTGTCTCTGTGTCACATTTTGGTAATTCTTGCAGTTAGAAGTGGAGCCTGAAGATGTGACTGAGGTGCTACAATCTCATGATAAAACTGTAACGGATGAGGAGTTGCTTCTTATGAATGAGCAAAGAAAGTGGTTTCTTGAGATGGAATCTACTCCTGGTGAGGATGTTGTGAAGATTGTTGAAATGAAAACAAAGGATTTAGAATGTTACTTAAACTTAGTTGATAAAGCAGCGGCAGGGTTTGAGAGGATTAACTGCAATTTTGAAAGAAGTTCTGTGGGTAAAATGCTATCAAAGAGCATTGCATGCTACAGAGAAATCGTACGTGAAGGAAGAGTCAATTAATGTGGCAAACTTCACTGTTGTCTTATTTTAAGAAATTGCCACTGTCACCCCGACCTCCAGCAGCCGCCACTGATCAGTCAGCAGCCATCAACATTGAGGCAAGACTCTCCATCAACAAAAAGTAAGACTCGCTGAAAGCTCAAATGGTGGTTAGCATTATTTAGCAATAAGTTATTTCTAAATTAAAGTATTACATGCTTTTAGATATAATGCTATTACATACTTAATAGACTACAGTATATTTTTAACATAGCTTTTATATGTACTATGAAACCAAAACATTTGTGTGACTCACTTTATTGCGCTATTCACTTTATTGCAGTGGCCTGGAACTTTACCCTCAATATCTCTGAGGTATGCCTGTATATAAGGTCATGTCATGTGCAAACAGAGACACTTTTACTTTTTACTTTTCGATTTGGATGGTTTTTTTTTTTTTTTTTTTTTTGACTAATTGCTCTGGCTAGTACTTCTAGTATTATGTTCAATAGAAGTGTCAAGAGTGGGCACATATTTGTGAGCTTTTCAGTTTTGCTTCTGTTATTGATTTCTTGTTTCATACCACTGTGGTCAGAAAAGATACTTGATATGGTTTCAGTCTTCATAAATATGCTATGACTTGTTTTGTGATCTATCTTATGATTTATCCTGGAGGATGTCCTGTGTGCCATTGGGAAAAATGTATATTCCTTTGCTGTTGAATGAAATGTTGTGTATGTGTCCATTTGATTTAAAATATAGTTCAAGTTCCTTTGTTGATTTTCTGTCTGGATGATCTATCCATTGTTGAAAGTGAGGTATTGAAGTCCTCTACTATTACTGTAGTTTTATTTCTCCCTTCAGACCTGTTAGTATTTGCCTAATATTTAGGTAGTCTGATGTTGGGTGTATATATATTTATAATATTGTATTATCTTGATTAATTGACCCTTTTATCATTATATAATGACCTTTTTTGTCTCTGTTTCAGTTTTTAACTTATAGTATATTTTGTCTAATATAAGTATAGCTATGCTTGATCTCTTTTGGTTTCCATTTGCTTGGAATATCTTTTCCCATTCTGTAACTTTGAACCTATACATGTTCCTAAAGCTGAAGTGAGTCTCTTGTAGGCAGCATATTGTTAGGCCTTGTTTTGTTGTTGTTTTTTAAATCTATTCAGCCACTCTATGCCTTTTGATTGGATAATTTAATCAATTTAAAGTAATTGTTGATTGGCAAAGACTTATTGATGCCACCTTATTGTTTCCTGACTGTTTTGTATTTCTATTTTTCTTTTCTTCCTCTCTTGCTGTCTTCCTTTGTTAATTGATGATTTTCCTTAGAGGTGTTCTTTGATTGCCCTCTCTATCTTTTGTGTATCTACTCTAGGTTTTTGCTTTGATTATCATGAGGCTCACATAAAATATCTTATTCTATTGTAAGCTGATGATAACTTAACCTGATTGCATACAAAACTACCCTTTGCTCCCCTCATTTTATGTTTTTAATGTAACAATTTATGTCTTTTTATTTGTATATCCATTAACAAATTATTTTGGCTATAGTTATTTTTAATACTTTTATCTTTTTTAACCTTTCTACTGGAGTTAAGTGTTTAATACACCATTGTATGATAGTATTAGAATATTCTGAATTTGACTATGTACTTACCTTTACAACTGTGTTTTATATTTTCATGTTACTAGCTAGTATCCTTTCATTTCAGCTTAAAGAATTCCTTTTGGCATTTCTTGTAAAGCTGGTATAGTGGTGATGAACCTCCTCAGTTTTGCTGTCTGGGAAAGTCTTTATCTCCCCTTCATTTCTGAAAGGCAGCTTTGACAGGTGGCTCTTGTTTAGGACCTTGATCCATTTTGAGGTAATTTTGTATATGGTGTTAGATAAGGGTATGAATTCATCCTTTTGCATGTGGCCATCAAGTTTTCCCAATGCTATTTATCGAAAAAGACTGTTTTTTCCCCTTTTAATGGTCTTGGCATCTTTGTTGAGATCATTTGACCATATACGCAAAGGTTTATTTCTGTCCTATCTATTCTATTACGTTGGTTTATATGTCTATTCTTATGCCAATACCACACTCTTTTGATTACAGTAGCTTTGTAATAAGTTTTGAAATCAGGATGTGTTAGACTTACAACATTGTTTTTCTTTTGAAGATTGTTTAGGTTACACAGGGTTTCCTGAGGTTACATATAAATTTTAGGATGGATTTTTCTATTTCTGCAAAAAACATTATTGGAGTTTTGATGGAAATTGCATTGAATCTGTAGACCACTTTGGATGATATTTACATCTTAACAGTATTAAATCTTCCAGTCCATGAATATGAGATTTCTTTCCGTTTGTGTGTTTCTATAAGTTCTTTCAGCAATGTTTTGTAGTTTTCAGTGTACAAGTCTTTTGTGTCCTTGATTAACTTTATTCCCGTGTATTTTATTCTTTTTCTTGCTATTATAAATGAAATTGTTTTCTTAATTTTATTCCTGTTTTCATGCCTAAATGTTGTGCAGTCACTCAAACTGTTCAATTATCTGTATATTTTATGCCCACATAAGATCATGGAAATTCTCTATATTCAGATGTTCTATTCATACAGTTCAAATCAAAATAAAATTCCCATAACTATCCTTGTACCTTTAAAAACCTAGAATCCTGAGCTTGGTGGTAAGAACATAACCTCATGTCTTCATAAAACCCATCGAGAGAGGAGACTTAAAATCCTTCTGGGAAAACACTCTTTCCCAACCCCAAAATAATCTAAAATAGGCAGTAGAACACAGTGACCTTCTAAAATGAGGGGGGACAAATTCACATTTTGTATAATATACACTACAATCAGTAATGCAATTAGTGACCATAAGCTTTCTGATGTACAATTTATTCAAAAGTCTGAAATGTTCAGTGGATAAGGAGACAGTTATATGCTAGAAAGATGTAATATTTTTTGCATGGTTTAATTAAAATATAAAGCTATTTGTCCAAATAAAAGCCATATTCATTATGTACTTGGTTTTTTTTTTTAAAAGTCACTGGTACATGTATAGTCTGGACATGCTGGTAGTATCAAAGTCAGTGCCTCTTCCCATGGCAGTAACAATGCATTTAGCATTAACTCATGGGTTAAATCTGGAAATGACTTCATAGCATTACTTTGGCTAGCACAACAATTTTAGATAACACTCAGATAAATATAGTTATATGAAATGTGAAGCATTTATCTTATGCAGCTTAAATTGTGGTTGAAAACTATCAAATGCAAACTGAAAATAAAAGCACTTTACAGTAGAAAAGTTTTGTAAAGATAGGGTACCTTTTAAAGTCTTTATATCACATTGTTAGCAAATTTTGTTTTTAACACTATTATGGAATAGCCTACTTGTGTTAACAGATTTTTGAAATAAGAAAATAGGCAAATGTGCCACGGGGTTTTCTAAAAATCAAGCAACACACACTTATATATACAGTATCACTCAGTACCTGCAAAATGAATGTGAAGATTACAGGATCTAATCTCTTATTCTACAATAATAAACAACAGAAACAACATCTTACCAATGAAGGCAGAAAGTAGGACTTAGAAGAATCTAATCTCAATTGACTTAAAAGCATTCATATAAGAAATAAATGCATATTGCACAAACAATGAGAAAAAATGTTCCTCCAAGCAACTCAGTTCCAGCTGGGGGACAACACAGCATTAGCCTGAACCTAACAACAATCTCAGAAGAGCACATGTTCTTTTCTGTAAATGATAAAGGTGTGAAAACATAGAAATGTCTGCCACATGAAGAGTTATAAAGAAAAAATACAAACCCAAACTTAGATGTAAAGCAAAAAAACCTAAATATTGAAAAACTGAAAACTGGCAGATCAAAAAATGCTGAATAACTGTCTTCTCTGAGAGCTGAAAGTTTTTGTTGACACAAAAGTATTTACGTACAACTAAGGCTTGCTGGTTAAATATCTGAGGCATATCTGGCCTTGAACACTTTCTTTATATGCTGGAGTTGTACACAAGTTTTCTCAGTTATTTAAAATAAATAAATCAAAAACCCCACTTCTCAGCAGCTGCATTAACATGAAACAATGACCTCGATACAAGGGGAAAAAAAGAAAAACAAAATGAAACAGAAATCCTAGATAAGTAGGCAATTGGCAGCATATCCAAAAATGATAGCCTCCAAGGATCCTTCCAAGTTTCCAGTGACTTTCAGTTATGATCCATGGGATTACAAATATGTGCAATTCCATTACTTGCTGCTTTTTATTTAATTTGGAAAGTTTGCTTATGACTCTGACCAAGTCCCCATTTTCATCCTTTAGCCTCTGGTTGTCTGCTTTTAGATCTGGTAAAAATTTGAGCTCTTCTTTCACTTCAGATATTCTTTTTAGAGCTCTTTGTCCCCTTTTTTCCCAACTTCTAGTAGTGACCTATCTGCAAATCTTTCTTGTCTCTGGGTGGCCTTTTCCAATTGCAATTTAAGATCTGTCAGTTCCATATATGTATCATGTAGCTATGCTTTCAGCTTTTCATTTTCAGTTCGAATTTGTTCATAAAGCTTTTTAAAGTCAGGGAGTCATCCTTTTCTAGCCTGCTACTGTAAGTCTTTCTTTTTTTAAAGTAACTGTATGATGCAGAGTAACCCAGCAAGGAATTAATACCAATCACTAGATGACATGGAACTTGTTTCACATCTAGAAATGGAATCAATCCAAGTTTCTTTCTTATTGGATCTCCCATCTGTATCTGATTGTTGTTCTTTTTCATTTTCATCTCTATCTTGTGTCCAAAATGAAACTCCTGTAGATCTTCTTTTCTCTCTTGGCCACTGTTGTTCTCTGATTGATTTAGGGTGTGCTTTATTTTCTCCTTTTTCTTCTCTCTTTTCTCCCTCTTCTTCATTTTCTTTTGTTAATCTTCTGGAATACACAGAAGTTATACCTACAAGATTGGCCTGTTTAGATGACTTGAATCATAGAGTGAACTGTTCATGGTAGAAAGTGAACAGGATGCCCTCGCCCCCCCACCCCGAGGTCCGTGGCGCAGGGTGACTCTGGTCGCTGGGCCTGCCTGCTCTGTGGGCCACGTGCTGTGCTTCCACCTCCCGCTCCTTCGTAGCTGCCCCAGCTCAGGGCCAGGGCCACATGGTGAGTGAGGCGGGGTCTGGGGAAGGCGGTGCTGCCCAGGGACACTGGGTCATCCTAGTTGTGGGAGGGGGTGCTCAGGAAGAAGGGGCCTGCAGTGGGGGGCTCAGGAAGAAGGGGCCCTAGTTGTGGGGGGTTGCAGTGGGGGAGGTGGGTACGGCACGGGCACTAGCTGGTGGGTTGGGCAAGGAGGCCACCATCTTCAAGGTGGAGGTCATGCAGCAAGGCGTGGCCCTGGAGGAGGGAGAGGTGGCGGGGATCCGGGAGGAGTTAGGGCTGCTCGTGGAGGACATCATGCAAGTGTTGGAGGTGGTGGCAGAGGAGGAGCAGGAGGAGATGCAGGCGGAGGAGCGGGAGGAGAAGCCCCAGGAGCAGGAGCAGGAAGAGCCAGAGCCGGGACCCACGACGGCCTGGCCCCCGCTAGAGGCGCTGGGGGCCCTGCAGTTAGAGCTGAGCACTCTGAATGCCCAAGCCAGCAGGGCAAGCGCAAGATCAGTCAGAGGCGGAATCCTCAGTTTGATCGCAGAAGGGCCATCATCCAGGGCATTCCTGGCTTCTGGGCCAGAGCCACTATGAACCACTTCCAGATGTCGGCCATGATCAGTGACCAAGATGAAGACACGCTTAGCTACATGATCAGTTTGGAGGTGCAGGAACTGGGCCATCCCAGGCACCACTGCAGGTTGATGTTTTTCTTTCGGAACAACCCTTGCTTCTGGAATGACATGATCGTTAAGGAGTATCACCTTAGCATTGCTGGATATAGGGCGTCTCGTTCCACTCCCGTCCAGTGGTTCTGGGATTATGAATGAGGAGCCCCCAACTGCAGGCAGGACACCACCAGCCTTAACTTCCTCAACTGGTTGTCTGACCACAACTGCCCACGGTCTAACAGGATTGCTGAGATCATCGGCGAGGAACTGTGACACAATCCCCTGCACTACTACCCCAGGGAGGAAGGCCCCACCAGGATAGACCCGGAGATGAAGGTGCCGGGGGAGCCTCAGAGTTTGGCCAGATAGCACAAGAGGCAGGAGGCGTCTACAGATGTGGGAGACGCGTGGATGTATCTACCTATGCGGTTCTGGTGCCCAGGGGAGAAACGAGGAAAGGATGGCCAGTGAAGGTTCCAGAGAGCTGGGCCCCACATGTGGGGAATGATGCCCAGAGAGACATAAACAAGCTAACAAGTTCCAAAAAAAAAGAAAGTGAACAGGATGGAGTGGTTGAACTTGAAGTCAGTTCTGGTCTGTAAGGCTGATAAACTTTTTTTTTTCTTTTCCATTTTGGTTTATTACAGGATATTGAATATAGTTCCCTGTGCAATACAGTAGAACCTTGTTGTTTATCCATTCTATATATAATAGTTTGCATCTGCTAATCCCAAACTCCCACTCCATCCCTCCCCACCCCTTCACCCCCACTTGGCAACCACAAGTCTGTTCTCTATGTCTGTAAGTCTGTTTCTGTTTCATAGATAAGTTCATTTGTGTCATATTTTAGATTCCACATATAAGTGATGTCATGTGGTATCTGTCTTTCTCTTTCTGACTTACTTTACCTAGTATGATAATCTCTAGTTGCTGCAAATGGCATTATTTCGTTCTTTTTTATGGCTGAGTAGTATTCCATTGTATATATATACCACATCTTCTTTATCCATTCATCTGTCAATGGACATTTAGGTTGTCTCCCTGTCTTGGCTATTGTAAATAATGCTGCTATGAACATAGGGGTTCATGTATCTCTTCGAATTATAGTTTTGTCTAGGCATATGCCCAGGAATGGGATTGCTGGATCATATGGCAACTCTATTTTTAGTTTTTTGAGGAACCTCCATGCTGTTTTCCATAGTGGCTGCACCAATTTACATTCCCAGCAACGGTGTGAGAGGGTTCCCTTTTCTCCACACCCTCTCCAGCATTTATTACTTGTAGACTTTTTAATCATGGCCATTCTGATTGGTGTGAGGTGGTAGCTCATTGTAATTTTGATTTGCATTTCTCTAATAATTAGAATGTTGAACATCTTTTCATGTGTCTGTTGGCCATCTGTATGTCTTCTTTGGACAAATGTGTATTTAGGTCTTCTGCCCATTTTTTGACTGGGTTGTTTTTTTGTTATTGAGTTGTATGAGCTGTTTATATATTTTGGAATTAAGTCCTTGTCAGTCACATCATTTGCAAGTATTTTCTCCCCGTCTGTAGATTGTCTCTTTCCATTTTGTTTATGGTTTCCTTTGCTGTGCAAAAGCTTATAAGTTTGGTTAGGTCGCATTTGTTTATTCTTTTATTTCTATTGCCTTGGGAGACAAGGCTGATAAATCTTATCATATGTTCTGAAGTACTTTTGTTCATATTTATCTTCTCTAGATGTTTCTGCTTCTTTTCTTCTTCTCTTTATCCTGCTTTCCTTTCCCCCCTTTTTCTTTTTCTTGTTCTCTGATTTGGGTACAATGACTTCTTCATATTGTTTTTTCAGCTTCCTAAAGATCAGTCTATGCTGTGTTGATCTTCTAGACTGTCTTGCTTGTCTAGATCTTGCTTTTCTTTGCGTTTCAGACTCTTCATCTCTAACGGGGTGAAATATGACCTTCATGTCTCCTTGACCTCTACTGTGGAGGAAAATGCCCCCAACAGTTGTAGTCAGGGTTATTTATTGCAAGATTTTTGATTACTTATTCAATCTTCTTACTGGTTTTAAATCTATCGATTTTCTGTTTCTTCATGATTTAGTACTGGTAAGTTTTGAGTTTCTAGGAATTTGTTTCATCTAGATTATTCAATTTGTTGGTGTACAGTTGTTCATAGTACTCTCTTACAATCTTTTTTAGCTCTGTAAAATCAGTTGTAATGTCCCCTCTTTCATTTCTGATTTTAGTTATTTGAATCTCTTCTCTTTTTTCTGAGTCAATCTAGTTAAAGGTTTGCCAATTTTGTTGATCTTTTTGAAGAACCAACTCTTGGTTTCATTAATTTTCTCTGTTGGTTTTTATTGTCTATTTTGTTTATCTCTGCTCTAATCTTTATTATTCTCTTTCTTCTGGTAGACCTAGGGAGCATACACTCTTAATTATCATTATACAGTATTTTATCACTGTAGAATTACACTGTATTATGAGTCTGAGTTCTTAGATGACTGGTTAGATCAGAATTCTCTAAGACTAGCAGAACTCCATGTGTGATACAACAACACTCCCCTAAGCATTCCTAATTTTCCTTGTTTTATTTCACTTTTTAAATGGTACTTTTGTCATATTGTAACTTATCTTGTTTATTGTTTATTGTCTATCCATTTTGGTAGCATTTAAGCCTGAATGGAGCAGGAATATTTAGGTATATTAAAATGATGTAGCTGAAGCTATAGAAGAGTGCGTGACACATAGTAGATGTTCACTGAATATTTGCTGAAAAACTAAATGATAGCATGAATGAACAGTTTTACTCATTTAATAACCTGAGTGGAATTACCCACAATTTTGTACATCAGAAAGCTTTTAAGGTGTGGGTAAGTTGGGAGTAAGAAAGATGAGAAAAGAAGGGAAGACCAGAAGAAAAAGGTATTTTCATTTTGGGGAGATAATCTAAATATTTCTTATTTGCTATGGTAATTGGTGAGAGTAGTGATAAATCTGTATACTAGTAAGAGGAGCATTCTCAAAAGCCCTAAAGTGAAAGTGAGTTGAGGAAGAACAAGAATGTCTGAAGTGGAATGAATGAGGGGAAGTGGTTTATGATGTCAAAAAAATAGAGGAAGATAATGTAGGGCATTTTAAAGCATGCTGTAGAGTTTTTTAAAAGCAGGTTTATTGAGGTTTAATAGACAAACAATAAATCGCACATATTTGATAACATTGGCTTATGTATACACCAGTGAAACTGTCACCACAGTCAAGATAATGAAAATGTCCGTCATCCCCCAAAGTTTCTTCTTATCGCTTGGAAATTAATTCCTCTTCCCCAACTGGCTCTCTGCCTCATCCCCAGGCAAAGACTGACCTGTTTTCTGCCACTATATATTCATTTGCATTTTCTAGAATTTGATGTAAGTAGAATCATAACGTATGCACTCTTGTTTTTACTGATTTCTTTCACTCAGCATACTTATTTTGAATTTAATCCGATTTTCTATGTGTACCAAGAGTTCATTCCTTTCTGTTGCTGATTAGTATTCTATCGTATGGATGCCTATGATGGACATTTGAGTTAATTTTAGTTTTTGGCTTTTACAAATAAAGCTGCTATGAGCATTCCTGTACAAATGTTTGCATGCACATGTATTGGATATTGTATGTTGTATGTGCACATGCCTAATACTTATTCTCTTGGATAAACATTAGGAATGGAATGGCTGGATCATATAGTCAGTGAATACTTAACCTGAGGAATTGCCTGTTTTCCAAAGGGATTGCACCATTTTACATTCCCACTAGCTGCATGTAAAAGTTCATTTCTGTACATTCTTGCCAGTATTTGGTAATATTAGTTTTTAAAATTTTAGTCATTTTAGTAAGCGATTAATGGTATCTCACTATGATACCATAGCATTTCCCTGATGACTAATGATGTTGGGCATCTTTTCCTGTTCTTATTTGCCATCAGTATACCTTTAGTGAAGTGCCTGTTTAAATCTTTTGGTCAGTTTTAAATAATTTCGTTGTTAGAGGTCTTCATATATTCTGGCTGATGGTTCTTTCTTAGATATATGACTTGGAAACAATTTCTCCTAGTCAGTGGGTTCTCTTTTTATTCTCTTAAATTGTGTCTTTTGAATACCAGAGGTCCAATTTATCATTTATTATTTTATGATTCATGCTTTTGGTGTCAACTAAGAAATCTTTGCCTCATCCTAGGTCACAAAGGATTTCTCCTACATTTTATTCTAGGAGTTTTATAGTTTTAGATTTTATGTTTAGGGCTATGAGCCATTTTGAGTTAATTTTTTTGTATGTAGTATGAAGAGTGGATTAAGGTTCAATTTAAATTATGGATATCCAATTATTCCAGCACTATTTGTTGAAAAGGTGATTCTTTCCCCCACAGAATTGCCTTTGTTATTATTATCAGTTGGATCTATTCCTGAACTATCTATTCTGTTTCATTTATACATTTTTCTGTCTTTACACCAATACCACACTCTCTTGATTATTGCAGTGTGTGTATAATAAGCCTTGAGATCAGGTAGTGTTAAGCCTCAAAGTTAATTTTTTTTTTTCAAAGTTGTTTTGGCGATTCTTGGTCCTTTTCCTTTCCATATGAATATAAAACTGTCCTTCTCATACAGTGACAGTTATTTCTTTTCTTGTCAGTTTCTTCTCTAAAGCTTGCTGCTGTTTTGAATAGATTGCACTGAACTTATAAATCAATTTTCAGAATTTGACATTATAAAAATAATGAGCTGACACATGAATGTGATGTAGCTCCTTTAAGTCTTCTTTCATCTCTGTTAGCATTGTTTTATCGTTTTCAGTGTACAGGTGTTTCACATCTTTTGTCAGATTTGCCCCGAAACCTTTCATAATTCTACTGTAGATGTTTTAAATTTTAATTTCTGGTTATTTATTGTTTGTATATGGAAGTACAACTAATTATTGTATATTGATCTGGTATACTTCAACCTTCCTGAGCTTACTAATTAGTTCTAGTACCATTTTTTGGTAGAATACATTGGACTTTCTGCATAGAAGATCATGTTATCTACAAGTGAATGTGGTTTTACCCTTTCCTTTCCAAACCAGACGGTTTTAATTTCTTTTTTGCCTTATTGCACTGACTAGAACCTCCAGTACAATGTTTAATAGAAGTTGTGGGAGTAATTCCTTCCACTTTTTTCTTCATTGTCAAGATTGTTTTAGCTATTTTAGGGCCTGTTCCTTTCCATGTAAGTTTTTTTTTTTTCAAAACAAGCAACTTTTTATTGAAGTATAGTTGATATACAGTGTTGTGTTGGTTTCAGTTGTATAGCAAAATGATTCATTTATATATATATGTATTCTTTTTCAGATTCTTTTCCATTATAGGGTCTTACAAGATATTGAATCTAGTTCCCTGTGCCATACAATAGGTCTTTGTTGTTTATCTATTTTATATATAGTAGTGTCTATCTGTTATTCCCAACTCCTAATATATTCCTCCCCACCTTTCCCCTTGATGACCATAAGTTTGTTTTCTATGTCTGTGAGTCTGTTTTTGTTTTGTAAATAAGTTCATTTATATCTTTTTTTAGATTCCACTTATAAGTGGTATCCTATGATATTTGTCTTTCTCTTTCTGACTTACTTCGCTTAGTATGATAATCTCTAGGTCCATCCTTGTTGCTGCAAATGGCATTATTTCATTCTTTTTTATGGCTGAGTAATATTCCATTGTATATATGTGCCACATCTTCTTTATCCATTCATCTGTTGACGGACAGTTAGGTTGCTTCCACGTGTTGGCTATTGTAAATAGTGCTGCTATGAACATTGGGGTGCATGTATCTTTTCAAATTAGAGTTTTCATCTTTTCTGGATATATGCCCAGGAGTGGGATTGCTGGATCATATGGGAACTCTATTTTTAGTTTTTTTAAGGAACACCATATAAATTTTAAAATAATTTTGTCTAAGTCTACAAAAAAAAACTTGCTGTCATTTTTAAGGAAAATTGCTTTAAGCCTATAGATCAATTTGGGCATAATTAACATCTTTACTGTTTATAGTCTTCATATCAGTGACCATGGTATATCTCTATTTATTTGATTTCTTTTAATGATATTTTGTAATTTTCTTCCTAAAGATCCTACATGTTTTGATAAGTGTAAGTCTAAGTGTTACAGTTTCTTTGGAGTGATTAAAAATGGTATTATGTTTTTATTTGTGCTTGCATGTTTTTATTATTAGTATAGAGAAATGTGATTGATTTTTGTGTTGATCTTGTATCCTCTTACTTTGCTGAACTCACTTAGTTTTAGGCATAATATTGGTAAATTCCTTTGGATTGCCTACATAGACAATCATTCATGTCATTTGCGTATAGGGACAGTTTTATTTCTTTCCTTTCTGATCTGTATGCTTCTAATTTTGCTTTCTTGTGTTATTTTAGTGGGTAGAATTTCCAGTACTATGTTGAAGTAGAATGGTGAGAGCAAACATCATTGTCTTGTTCCTGATCTAAGAGGGGAATCATTCAGTCTTTCATCATTAAGTATTATATTTTCTGTGGGTTGTATTTTTTTGTTTTTTGTTTGTTTGGTATATGCTCTTCATTAAGTTAGGGAAATTCCTCTCTGTTACTATTTTGCTGAGAATTTTTTTTATCATGCATGAGTATTGGATTTTTGCCAAATGCCTGTTCTGTGTCAATTGATATAATCATTTGCTTTTCCTTTGTATCCTGTTGGTTAATTTTCTATTTTGAGCCAGCTTTGAATACTTGGAATACATTTCACTTAGTCATAGTGTATAATAGATTGTTGAATTTGGTTTGTTAATATTTTTTTGAGGATTTTTATGTCTACGTTCATGGGAGACATTGATCTGTAGTTTTCTTTCACTGTACTGTCTTGGTATGGTTTTGGTAATAATTTCCTGATAAAATGATTTGGGGAGTATTCCCTTCTTTTCTATTTTCTGGAAGAGATTGTGTAAAACCAGTGTTAATTCTTTAAATTTTGGTAGAATTCTCCAGTGAAACCATTTTTCCTTTTTTGTGAGGTCTTTAAGAATCAACTTTTTACATAGTTATAGGACCATGCAGGTGATCTGTTTCATCTTAGTTGAGTTTTGGTGTTTGAAGAAATGGTCCATTTCTTCTACCTTGCCAAATTTATGAGGCTAAAGTTGTTCATAATATTCTCACATTATCCTTTTAATGACTGCAAGATCTATAGTGACTTGTTAATATCTATCTCTACAATTTCCAACACCTTTTTCAATTCTGGTCTGTTTTTTTTTCTTTGAGTTATTTTTCTCTTCATTATGAGTATCATTTTCCAGTTTCTATACATGCCTGATAATTCTTGATTTAGTGGTAGACATTGTGAATTTTACCTTGTTGGATGATAGATACTTCTGTGTTCCAATACATATTTTTGAAGGTTCTTTTCTGTAGTTCAGTTAAGTTACTTGGAAACAGTTGTTAGGTGGCACCAGAGCAAGATTTAAATATAGAGCTAATAATTTCCCACTATTGAGGCAAGACCCTTCTGTGTATTCTTCCCAGTGAATTGTAAAGTTTTCCATTCTGGCTGGTGGAGACAGGTATTAATCTTGGCTTTTTGTGAGCTCCAGTTACTGTTTCCCCCTTCCTTTCTGGTGTCTCTTTTCCCAGACTCTGATTTTCCTTACATATATGCACTGACCAGTACTCTCTTAAATACTTGAAGTGGAACCTCTGCAAGTTTCTGGAGCTCTCTTTCTGTGCAGCTTTCTCCTCTTTGGCCTCTGCTCTGTGAATATAGCTGCCTTGGTCTCTCTGTACTATTAGTTCTTTCTCCTCCACTCTGGAAGTCTGTTGGCCCCTGCCTGGACTCTCTTGTCCTGTGTCATACCTAGAAGTGTTCTCAAGGCAGTAAACTGGGCAATCAGAGGGGTCACCTCAATTTGTTTCCCATCTCTCAAGGATCACTGTCCTTCACAGCCTGATGTCTAATACCTTTAAAGCCGTTGTTTCATACACTTCTCTGGTTTTTCAATTGGTTCAGGTGAAAGTTCCCATCCATTCCCTATTACTTCACTTTGGTCAGAAGCAGAAGTTTGGAATTGGTTTATAAAATTTACTTTTGTTTTATAATTATGTAAAACTTTTTGTGGTTACAAAGTCAAATCAACAGAACATGGTATATTCAAAGAAAATTAGGTATGATTTCTGTCCCTTCTATCTTATTTCCTTCCTCCCTGGGGTAGGAAGTGTCTAAGGTAGCTGCCAGTGATTCCCACCTCCTGATATTCATGGCCTTTTGTAATACCCTCTGCATAAGTAAGCAGCTTCTAACCAATGGCATATGGCAACATAGAGGGGATGTCACTTATATATTGATAATAAGGTTATAAAAGTTTGTGACTTCCATCTTGCTTACAGACTCTTCTCTTGACTCCCTAGATAAGCAAGTTGTAAGTTGGATGGCAAAGTACTGTGGGTGGCTTCCTCTCAACAACCAGCAAGGACATGAATGCCCTTAGTCCAACAATCCTTGAGGCATTAAATTGTGCCAACAATCATGTAATTGAGCTTGGAAATGAATCTCTCCCCATTTGAGTCTTCAGATGAGAGAGACCCCAGCCTGGGCCAATACCTTGATTATAGATTTGTAGAAGACCCCGAAGCAGAGGACTCAGATAATCCATATCCAGATTCCTGGCCAACATAAACTGTGAAACAATAGATGTGTGTTGTTTTAAGCCACTAAGTTTTGGGGTAGGTTGCTACATTTCAATAGATAACTAATAATGCCTTTTGTAGATTATATTTTATTTGATGGCTTATTCTTCCATCATTTGCTTTTTATTTTTAAGGTAAACATATAGTTGATTTTCATTATTCACAGATTCTGTATCTGCAAATTCACCTACTTGCTAAAATGTAGTTATAATCTCAAAATCGATACTCACAGTGCTTTTTCAGTCATTGGCAGACATGCACAGAGTAGCAAAAAATTTGAGTTGCCCCATGCACACATTCCCGGCTGAGTTTAAACAAGGGGATGCTCTGCCTTCCTGTTTCAGCTCTCATACAGAGACGAATAGATGACGGGGATGGTAGGGGCAATTCAGTGTAGTGCAAGAAACTCCAGCTCTGGAGTCAGTTGGACAGGGTTTGAATCTAACTCTGGCCTTTGTTACTGGACCTCAGGCAAATTACTTAACTGTTCTGAACCTTGGGGTTTTTTTGGTAAAATAAATAAAATACAGAGCTGATCTCCCTGTGCTATGCGGTTGCTTCCCACTAGCTATCTATTTTACGTTTGGTAGTGTATATATGTCCATGCCACTCTCTCACTTTGTCACATCTTACCCTTCCCCCTCCCCATATCCTCAAGTCCATTCTCTAGTAGGTCACCTAGAGGGGTGGGATATGGAGGGTGGGAGGGAGGGAGATGCAAGTGGGAAGAGATATGGGAACATATGTATATGTATAACTGATTCACTTTGTTATAAAGCAGAAACTAACACACCATTGTAAAGCAATTATACTCCAATAAAGATGTTAAAAAAAAAAAAGAAAATAGAATCCACCAACCTAAGTTGTTTTTAAGGTTATCATCTTAATTATACAAAGTTGTAATTTAAGATTATAATCTATTTTATGTTGATTTATTTCCCTTTGGAGAAATGGTTTAGTATTCACTAATTCTGTGTTTGCAGCAACTTAATTGAACATAGCTACCATGAATAAGTAGAATTAACTGTATAAATATTCACATTTTTAGAAAATAAATGGTAATAACAAACTATTTTCATTTTTTTTCTACTTTTTTTCCCCTCATATAACATTATATCCTGAAGTTACCTCCATATTAGTACATAGAGATACTTCTCTCTGTCTTTCTCTTACAGCTGAATAGTACTGTTTTGTGTGTGTACTGTAATTTATACAGCTAGACCTGTTAGTAGATGTTTGGGTTGACTGATGTCTTTTGGTATTAAAAATAGTACTGCAATGAGTAACTTTTTTTTTTTTTTTTTTTTTTTTTGCCAAGATGTATTTGGGATATATTCCTGGAATGGAGTTTCTGAGTTAAAAGGCAAAAGCTTACATGTAGTGTTGTGGTTTTAGACTCTTTGATAATCCCCTTAAGAGGTAGAGCTCAATTCCCATTCATTTGATTGTGGGCACCCTTAGTGATTCACTTTCAGGAAATAGAATACAAAAGAAGTAATGAGATGTCATTTCTAATTTAGGTTATAAGAAGACTATGGCTTCTGTCTTCTGTGTGCTCTCTCACTCTCTTTCCCGTGACTCACTGGTCTGGGTAGAAGCTCGCCTCCATACTAAGAGGGAGGCTTGAGAGGGAAGACCCCTACCATGTCATGAGGATAATAGAGTAGCCAAAGGAAATCCCCCCATGGTGAGCAACTGAGCTTGGAAATTGAAATTCTGAGGCTTGTCATCAGCTACTTGATTGAGTTTAGAAGCATAACCTCCTCCAGTTCAGCCTTGAAATAATTGCAGCCCTGGCTGACAGCTTGACTGCAACCTCATGACAGACTAGACCTGAACCACCCAGCCCAGCTATTCCCACATTCTCCAATCACAGAAACTATGAAACAGTTAACTACAACAACGTATATAGTTTCAGACTGCTAAATTTCAGGTAATTTGTTACACAGCAATAGATAATGAATACATATAGTTTTGTTAACTATTGCTAAATCTTCTATATAGGGGCTATACCATTTTTCTGTCCCATGAGTAATATATGAGAATTCCAGGTTCCCATGACTTTACTAACACTGTGTATTTCCAAACTAAAAATACTTTTTTTTTAAAACAAGGTAATAGATGAGAAATAGTATCTTACTGTGGCTTTAATTTTTATTTCTTTCATTGTAAGAGAGGACTCCTCTCTGCCTTCTTTTTAAATTAAATATTAAAATAAGGACAGCTTCCCATCATGCTTAGGATAAAGAGCTAACATTTTCACAATTTCTACATGGCTCTGCACAATCTGATCCCTTCCCATATCAACTTCCACTGGTATCACTGCTTTAGGATTCTGAATTAATCATTACTATACCCTTAGTGCATAACACAGTGAGTGACTACAGTGTCTTAAGCACAAGACATGCAATAAAGATTGATGTAACTGTGGAAGTTTAAATTGGAGTGCTGTTGGTTGCCCATTTCTTACCCTCTTCTTTGTCTTGACCAAATGTTAGGCCTTTTTCCTCCCCTCATACTCCTAAATTTTGGCTTGCCCCCAAGTTTAAACATACACTAAAGGGTAAGGATATGCGGAACATCCTCCCTCAGCAGCTTATTCTCAGAATCTGAAGACCCTAGAAACATTTCCTGTTAAAGTACCCTGGTTTTGCCACTTGCACACCTCCACCTTTTGAAAGTTCCTGCTAACCCTTCTTACACCTCCCTATTAAAGAAAAGCCTTTTTCTGTTAGATTTTGTGAGATGCTTGCAGATTTCTGAGATTGGTGCATTCTCCCTATTGCAATAATCTTTCTGAATAAAATCTCTTCATATCTAAATCCAGACGTTTTTATTTGACATGGGAAACAAAACTGCTAATGTAAAATTGCTGCTCATTTAATTACACACAAGCCAGAAATCATGGCTCTTGTGAAATCTATGATGATTCAAAATTGTATCTATTTATGTACAGGAAACATCAGTTTGTTAGTATGCCTTTTTTCTTAAGTAAAAAAGCTTGATGTAAGGTAAAGGTTATGATAACAAGTGTTTCGTTTGTTCTTCTTTTTTTTTTTAATCAAGTGATTTTTTTTCCCCTTAAGTCTAACCTCCTCACTCTCTTCCTCTCTTTTCTTTCCTTCTGTTGTTTTAGTCTCCTCCTTCTCTGTCTCAGTCTCCCTCTGAGTCTCCCGTGTTGTGTCCGGTTTCCCACTTCTGTTCCTGTGCTTCCATTTTTCACGCTTAAGTTTCCCATCTCTCTGTCTCCACAAGCTTCTCCTTTGCCCCCATTATTCTTGTTTTCTCCTAGTCTCTGATTCTCATCTTCTCTTCCCTCTCACTTTATTTTCTTCAGTCGGCCTCTGCAACTTGTTACTACAGTAGTAGTAGTTTCCCCTAGAGAATTCCATATAATCGTTTTTAGCGTAAAGTTCATTATTTCTGTGTGTCCTCTTTCTCTGCTCCTCAGTGAACTCTTCCATCACTCTGACCCCTTTTTCCCACAGTGGAATCTCCATTCCGCGTTTTCACCCCTCTCAGCAAGTAGAATCTCTCGGTAGGGGGCTGTGCCATTTACAAACACTTTTAGGTAAAGGTGCCAATGAGAATATTTTACTGTTCCAAATTCTTCCTCTTCCACCAAATGAAGCTTTCTAATAGAGGACATTCACTCAAACGTCTTACCCAGTCCTCCTATAAAATCTCTCTGCAAAATTTTGCGTGTTACTGGTTTGTGTAATTCTCCTTTATATCATCTTTTCCCCCTCCCCTCACTGCCGCGGTGGTACAGCCCAGCCTCCGAATAAACCGAATTCCTCTGCTTGTACGGAACTGGACGGCCTCTCAAGATGGCGGCTCCCACTGAGACACAGCGCATGGGAGCGGCCATATTGCCTCCTGAACAAAGCCGCCCAGGGTGCGGAGTGGGCAAAGCTGCCCGGTACCGAACAGCGCAGGCCCGGGAGCCCAGTGCTTTGCTCACCCAGACAGGAAGCGGGAGAGTTCGCCGCTATGGATGTGACAGCTGTCCCGGGTTAAGCCGTGACGGGCGTTTCTAGATCTGAT
This sequence comes from Balaenoptera acutorostrata, assembly GCF_949987535.1. Taxonomy (NCBI): domain Eukaryota; kingdom Metazoa; phylum Chordata; class Mammalia; order Artiodactyla; family Balaenopteridae; genus Balaenoptera; species Balaenoptera acutorostrata. Next base: position 135,694,996 of record NC_080065.1, on the reverse strand, counting down.
AACGGAACTGCAGGTCAGAAGGCGGACATGTGTGGTGATGAGTGAGTCTTTTGGATTGGTAATGGGACGGGAGGGGTTCGTGAGTGTCAGTGATTGGAGACTGATGAAGTCACTGGTGGGGAAGGTATGTAGGATTAGGGTTGGGTTTATTTGGGAGTCAGGGATGGGGTGAGCTATGAGGTTAGTAATTGGATAACGGTGTGTCAGTGACGGGGTTGTCTGTGGGATCAGAAATGGTGTGTATGGGGACTGACTGGTGATGACTGGGTCAGGGATTTAGGGGACTCTGAGGAATCAGTGATTGGTGAGGGAGTCTGTGGACTAAATGATGAGGGTATCCATGTGTCAGTCAATGATGTGGTGGGCATGGGGCAGATCTGTGGGGTATGTGATTGCTAAGTCCGAGGATTCAGAGATTTGGAGGGAGCAGTAACGGGATCAGGGCGTCTTGATGATCAGCCCTACTTTTTTTTACATACATTAAAATTTCCACAGGTCATAGGCAACCTTAAAGGTCAAATCTCTTCTCAACCATTATGCCCTTAGTCTGGTGCCCCGCATAAAAATGATCGTTTTGAAACAAGACCAAACAAATCAAAAAAGATAGGATTATTATGAAAAGTGTGATTCTCGTCCTACCTCTTTCTAAGTTTATTGAAATCATTTTATATTTTATTCAAGAAACATTTATTGAACACCTGTTGGGTGCCCAGAGATAAGTATGACTATTTCTCCTGGTTGTTTCCTTCCAGATCTATTTTGACAAAGCCTGGAATACCCCATATAAAACTGTCTGTCTATCATGGGAGCACCCACTTCCTCTGAACCAGTTAAGTCTTACCTACCTGATTCCTTCTGGGACTGAGAAGGATTTCCCAGGTATGTACCTTCTTACGTTAGGGTATATTCCGTTGTATCAGTGGTTCCAACGTACCGCCATTTTTATATGCAGACAACCATACTGTTGAAAGTAGCAATAAAAAGTTAAACGGAAAACATCTTAAAATTAACATTTTGGTCCATGAATGTTGATTGGCAGGGAAGTCTGCTGAGTTGAAGGAAAGTATGAGAGCTCTTGGGAGATTATTAGAATTCAGCTGCTGATTCCTTTCTGGGGAATAAGGGAATACATTCCTCAGTTTTTCATTTGGTCATTAGCCATTGTTATTGCCGGGGAACTTCATCTTTGTGTATGTGTGTGTGTGTGTGTGTGTTTGTGTGTGTGTGTGTGTGTGTGTGTGTGTGTATTGCCTTATGAAAACATTAGAGTGGAATTGTTGGTTCATAGTGGGGAAAATAAGTTGTTAATAAATCAACAGGAAACATATGTTCACATCTATGCAATTAAAAAACCTTGTCCAAGTTCTGTGTGATCATAGTATGTAGTCACAAGAGGATTTCCTTCACATGATACTTGCTGATCTTTCTATAAAGACCGAACAGTCTTCTCCCACAGGTTGGCCTAACATTTACCTGCCTTCTGTGGTAGTTGTTTCTAGACTGGTGAATGTGGAAGCTGCAGTCTGCGTCTGATCTGTGAAAATGTCCTTCTGATCACCAATTTTGCCTTTTCAGGCATCTACCTTTTTAGAAGAGAGCAGAAAATGATGAAGTCCCAGGTGAGTTGCTTTAATTTTTAATTTCTTAAATTTCTTTTTTTGGTTCTTCATACAATCAAATGGAAAAATGAAGATAGCTAAAATTTGGATCAGGGAAAGACAGCCAAAATAAAGATCCAGACCTAGAAAGAGTTGCTAAGTAATATGTAGATAACCTGGCCTGAAACCATTTAAAAAAACTGATGTACCAATTTTTCTTATCTTTCTTGCTGACATCATCAGTTACATGATTTGCAGACCTCTGAAGAGAAAGCAGATATATTTCCCATGGGAAGAAATTATTTCTTGCCATATAAGACTAAGATTTCATTTTTGGGTCTTTCTCTAGGTGATGGAGTGTGCAGTGTTCTCACCAACACTCCTGTGGTAAATGCAATAATAAATTTCTTGTAGCTGTATCACAGAGTGATTTCTTTTAGAGGGAAGTTATCATAATGTCATAGCCAAACTCCTTAACTTTATCCTTTAGAGCTGGAGTCATCAAACTATTGCCTGTGGGCCAATTTCAGTTCTCCAACTGTTTTTGTAAATAAAGTTTTATTGGCAGCACAGCCATGCCACTTGTTTACATATTGTCTATGACTTTTTTTGTACTACAATGGCACCATATGGCCTGCAATGCTGAAATTATATACTTTACTGAAAAAGTTTGTTGACCTCTACTTTAGAGGACCAGATTGATTATAGAGGCTTCCTATTGGCCAGCTTTCTCTACTGATAAAGTCTAGATAATATAGGATGGCTACATTTTGAATGGTCTTCCAAAATATATATTGCTTTCAAAAAGCAGTTCTTAAAATATAATTGTCTGGCAGAGCTTTGGAGAGCAAGGGTCACTGATGCTCTGTACCGTTTGCTATGGTTTCAGAGTTTGTAGAATTACTGTCTAACTTGGGGCTAGTTCCTTCTTTGTGTTTCTGTATTTAACAGTCTGTTATTTTTTCTCCCTGCCAATATTCACTATATATACAGTATAAAAATCTTTAACTATATAAAAAGATAAAAATTTAAACACCAAGGGACCTTTTAACTTAAACTCCCCTCCTCCTGAGATTATCAGTGTTAACCATTTGTTTCTAACCTTGTGATTGAGCGTACATGAGTAATAGTACCAGTGCCAGGGGTGTCTTACTTTCTTGTTCCTTTTTTTGGGGAAAATAATGTTATAGTAAACATTCTGTTTTGCAACTTGATTTTTAACTTTACTGTCCAGTATAAAAATTTGTGTATACATTTTGAATATCTTCCTATGCCAGTATATAGAATTCTCCTTTATTATTTTAGCAGATCCATAATATATCCTTGTGGACTGGAATTGTTTCTTCATCTGTAAAGTGGAGATTGTAATCCTCATAGGGTTGTTGTGAAAATTGAGTAAAAACCACGCTTAGAACTGTAACTGGGGATGGTTTGTTTTATATTTAAGTATTAGCTATTATTATTATATCATTATTATTGTCAAATCTTGGAATCAGCTTTTGCATTAGGAGTTCTTATGTATATTTTACAGTGGAACTTAACAAATGCGTTCTATTGTGAAAAGACAGGTTTTTTTCCTTTTTGGGTCTCAGTAGCTTTGGAGCTGTGCTGTCCAATACAGAGCCACCAGCCTCATGTGGTTATTGAGCGCTTGAAATTGGCTAGTCTGAATTGAGGTGTGCTTTGAGTGTAAAGTACATAGTGGGTTTTGAAGATATAATTGCAGAAATTCATTAATAATTTTTAAAGATTTATTACATGTTGAAATGATATTTTGAATATACTGGGATAAATATATATTATTGAAAATAATTTTTTGAATGTTGCTACTAGAAAATTTAAAATTACTTATCTGGTTGGCTTTATATTTCTGTTAGAGCTGCTTTAAAGATGAAAATGGATTTTTTATTGGCCCAATAAATCCAACTATCATGGCTAATTAACTTGCTTGTTAGCTCAGGAAGAAAGATTTATATTTTTTCCATACAGTCCAGAAGTGAAGTAATCATTTTCACACATATCTATCCTTCTTTTCTCCCTCTAACACCTACTCCCCTTCCATTTCCTCCATATCTTCCATTCTCCCAGTCACTCAAGCTGTAAAAATTGCTTGTAGCTGATTGGAAAGTACAATTTTCCACTGATTATGCACTATTTTACTCAAAATTTTGCTCAAAATTAACAAAATTTATACATATTTAGTATATTAAAGCATTCTAGTATCATTGATAAAGCAAAATTAGAATGTCAGCATTATGTTTATTAATGTTCTTATCAGTATGGTTTCTCTCTACATTCTACATTTATTATCTTCCTCATGTTACTGTTCTTTAGATCACAAGAATATTATTGACAGTGCACAAAACTGTTTTTAACTAAGCATGAAATTTATTTTATTCTCTATAATTTTCATTCATTCCTTTTTAGCAAACATTTCTTGAGTAGTCAATATATGTCACAGGTGCTGGCTGGCTGTGGAATATCTCAAGAGTTACACATGGTTCTTTCTTGGGAAGAATGCAGAGAAAAATGGGGTGAACAGATGTGGAAACTAACATTAACACATAAAAGCTCTATAATAGACATGGGAGCAAGGAACTTTTATAGTCGATAAGGGGGAGCAGCCAGCTTTATAAATAAGTCAAGGACAAGAGTCTTAAAAGATTATTAAACTCTGGATCATGAAGGAAGTAGGATGAGGATAGGAAACAGCATTTGAAAAAGTAGAAAAGGCTGAGAATTTGAGGAAACTAAAGCGGAGGGTGTCTCATGGAAAGTTTGTCTGAAGGCGGCATTAAGGTAATAAAATATAAAAGGTCTTGTTTACAGTATCAAGGAAGGCATTGTGGAGTACAGTGGTCAAGAACCCAGCTACTGAGTCAGGACACCCGCTTTTAAATCTGGCAGTTAATCAGTCATTTATTCAGTGTAACCTCTGGCAAGAAGTGACTTAACCACTGTAATCCTCAATTCTCTCATATGTAAAGTGGGAAAACTAAAGGGGTTGTTATGGGAACAGACTGCTTGGCAGCTTGATGGTGTGAATATGAGACTTGATGTGGGGTGAGAGAAACCTGAACATTGAGATGATTGAGATGAGACTAATTATATATGCAAGAATGGAACCAAAGGAGTCTTTTAAGCAGGGGAATGTTGATATTTAATTGTTTTTTCATTCTGAAAGCAATATTTGATAATAATGGAATAATTAGGGAAAACCCCTCAAAAGTAGTTTAAAATAATACAAATCATTCAGATTCCACTATTAGGTGACAACTATTGTGAACATACATAATGGTGCCATAATTAAAATAGTCAGTTTACCCTCCAGAAACACCTCTGGCTCTGCAGTTACCCAAGTCCTTTATTTCAGTGTCATGTCAATAATTTGTTATAGTTTTCTCGTGAATGTTTCCTGCATATTTCTTAAGTGTGTTTTTCAATATTGCTGTTATAATTGATGTATTTCATTATATTCCTAGCTATTGCATATATATAGGAGAACTGTTAGATTTAGAAGAAGCTAAGATTTCCTTCCTATGAAATGAGGGGATTGGACTAGAATCTTCAAGAACTCTGACATTCTCTGATTCTCTAAATGCGGCTTTTCTCTTTTTTATATGTTATACTTTAAAAATCCTTCTCTATAATTATTAATAAAGGGCTTCCCTGGTAACGCAGTGGTTAAGAACCTGCCTGCCAATGCAGGGGACACGGGTTCGAGCCCTGGTCCAGGAAGATCCCACATGCCGCGGAGCACCTAAGCCCGTGCGCCACAACTAATGAGCCTGCGCCCTAGAGCCTGCGAGCCACAACTGCTGAACCCACATGCCACAACTACTGAAGTCTGTGGTCACAGACTAGAGCCCATGTTCCACAACAAGAGAAGCCACCGCGATGAGAAGCCCGCGCACCACAAGGAAGAGTAGTCCCCGCTCCCAGTAACTAGAGAAAGCCTGTGTGCAGCAACAAAGACCCAACACAGCCAAAAATAAATAAATTAATAAATAAATTTTTAAAAATTATTAATAAAAATCTTCCCAACCAGGTTTTGTTTTGTTGTTATATAATTTTGGGTATCTTTAGAGTTTAAATTTTTGCTCCATCCAGAATATATTTTTTTCTCTTTTCCAAGACCTAAGATATCATTGTATTAGTTATAATTGATGTATTTTATTATGGCAGCTAGGGCTGCCCTAACAGAATACCACACACTGTGTGGGTTAAACAACAGAAATTTTTTGTGTCACAGTTCTGGAGACTAGAAGTCAAAACTTAAGGTATCAGCAAGGTTGGTTCCTTCTGAGGGCTGTGAGGGAAGGATCTGTTCCAAGTCTCTCTCTTTGGCTTGTAGATAACTATCTTCTCCTCATGTCTCTTCATACTGTCTTCCCTCTGTGTGTGTGTGTCTCTCTGTTCAGATTTCTCCTTTTGATGTGGACCTCAGTCATATTGGATTAGGGTCCACCCTAATAACCTCATATAACTAATTACATCTGCTGTAACCCTATTTCCAAATAAGGTCACATTCTGAGGTCCTAGGGATTAGGACTTCAACTTATGAATTTTCAGGGTATACAATTCAGCCTCTAACATATGGCTTCAACATTATTCTTTTCCTGTTAACTGTCCAGTTGTTTCAGTACTATTCATTGAATAATACATCTTCCTCTCAGCTGTGTGTTTTTTTAAAATATTAAACTCAAATCTTTATGTAATGCTAGTTCTTTTCTAATTTATTAGTGCACAGAGATACATTTTCATAGTTATATTCAGTGTGTACATATTAACTTATGCTGTTTTTTTCATTTATTCTTTCATGTAAGTATTTCCACATGTTGAAAGAGCTGTATATTATTCCATCAAATTTAAGTAATTGTTTCCTTATTATTAGATACTTGAATTGTTTTCCAAAATTCCTCTCAGCTGCTTTAATGCTGCCCTTATCACTTACTAAATTACCATTTGTATTAGGTAGGCATTTTATGATTTACCTCTTCTGTTTTCCTGTACTGTCTGGGTCTTCTTGCTAAAGGCAGGATTTTACATTGGTTCTCCCAAATACTCTGATACAAAACTAGATGTAGGTATAGTTTTGCATACTATATTAGAGATGATAAGAATGATCACTTTAGATTGAACAGGAATATACTGTTACAGGGGTTAGTATCATTCAAGGATGTGGCTGTGGATTTCACCCAGGAGGAGTGGCAGCAACTGGACCCTGCTCAGAAGACCCTGTACAGGGATGTGATGCTGGAGAACTACAGCCACCTGGTCTCAATGGGTAAGGATGACTTCCCTGTATAACTCAGACTTGTCCAATCAAGTGCCTTTCCTTATCAGTCTCTGTGGTTAGGTGGTTCCTGACATATATAATGACTTTTATGATCTTCGTACCTTCCCCGATGGAGGTCATTACTTTGCTGAGGGCCAAACGGGCTACTTCATTGTAGACCTCCTTAAACTGCACCTTCTCTTTTGCCTTCTGTGCAGTCTATCCCAGTTCCTCTGTGATTTCCATTTAATAGGGCATCCAGTTTCCAAACCAGATGTCATCTCCAAGTTGGAACAAGGAGAAGATCCATGGATCGTAAAGAGAGACATACCAAATTGGATCTATCCATATGAAGATCAGGCAGATGGGCGACAAGGGAAGTGAAATATCAGTTTTTTTTTTAATTGATTGATGCCTGAGGCTTATGTTTCTCTCCTTAGTGAATTCTCTTATTGTTTGTTCCTGTGCTGAGAATTTAGTAGGCATTCAACAAATAATTAATCAGTTAAATAACTGTGAACCTTTATAGGGGATAGCTATTTCTTATTGATTGTATATGTATATATTATGTATTAAATATATATTTGTTTAATATATTTAATATATATTTAATGCATTTTATGAAAAGGCTTAATAGGCAATAGAAGGCAAATTCCTTCTAAGAACACAGGTTGCATTACAGAATTAAATGTCAAATACTGCTACTGTTTTTAAAAGTTCAGAGAAAATTAGAGTCTAAAGAAATGAAACAGAATTTGAAAAGGCATTTTTCAGAGCATGCAGCTGTAGCTGCTTTGAAAGATATATTGAGTATTGATGATGCTGAGAGAGGGAGGTGAAGACAAACTGTTGATGGGGGGTGGGCATGAAGAGTATATGAACAAAACCTTGAAGTTAGGGAAATATGGCTTTTCTGGGAGAACTTTGCTAGTTTTATTTGATAATGTGTAGAAGGAATTTATGGGGAACTGTGGAATTCAAGTTTGGATTCTTGGTGTGAATCTGATACTGAATCCACAGAAGGATTTTGGGTTTTTCTGTTGTTTGTATTAGTTGTTAGTTAGGAAAGTAGACTGAGGAGAGTTAAAGTATTTTGAGTACAGAAGAGACCTTGTTTCTTTGGCTAGTGGTGGTAGGATAATACTAGTCAAGTATATATAGCAAATTATAAAATAAACGCATTTGAAAGGTGAAAAGCATTCCCCTTCAGGAAGCAGGAGAAATGGGAAGACTCTAAAAGAGTAATCCAAGATTAGAGTGATAATAACTCAGATAGTTTTCTATCTCCTTCAGGTATAGTTTTTCCATAAATATTTTGCTTTAACATCCTTGTCTAACCATTTCCCTCATCATACTATTTGCTGTCTGTCTTATGAAATGGCCTGTCTCCATCCCTGTTTTGAGTTCATCACCTTCATTGGATCAGTCATTTTTTATACTCCTCTGCATTCTGTTAATTATTCTTTATGACTGTTTTATTTTATCTTTCTTCCCTTTAGACAGGAAAAGTAACCTTGACAACACCCAATCATGTATTTTGGGGTCTGTTTCCTTGCATAATAAGATACTGAAAGGAGTCACAAAGGATGGTTCATTTTACTCCATTTTAAAAGTCTGTCAAGGTGATGGCCACCTGCAGAGATGTCAGAAAAACAGACTTTTCAGGCAAGTAACAGTCATCAACAACAAAACAATGACTGTGGAGTCAGACCACAAATATAATGCATTGGGGAAAATATTTCAAGAATGCATAGGGTCAGATACATCAAGACAAAGACCCCATAACTGTGATGCATTTAAAAATAACTTGAAATCTAGTATTGACCTACCTAGTTGTAATAAGAGCAATTCAGGAAAAAACCCTGATGAGAGTTTTGGATGTGGAAAATCATCCATCCATGGTGTGTCCAATCCTGATCTTGAGAAAATTCACAATCGAGTAATTCCCTGTGATGATAATGAGTGTGGAAACATTTTCAGCAAGAAACAATCCCTTATTCAGTATCAGAATGTTGAAACTAAGGAGAAAACCTGTGTATGTATTACATGTGGAAAAGCCTTTGCTAAGAAGTCACAGCTCATTGTACATCAACGAATTCATACTGGGAAGAAACCATACAATTGTGGTGCATGTGGGAAAGCCTTCAGTGAGAAGTTTCACCTCATTGTACATCAAAGAATTCATACTGGGGAGAAACCTTACGAATGTTCTGAATGTGGAAAAGCCTTCTCTCAAAAATCATCCCTCATTATACATCAAAGAGTTCATACTGGGGAAAAACCATATGAATGTAGTGACTGTGGGAAAGCCTTCTCCCAGAAATCACCCCTCATTATACATCAGAGAATTCACACTGGAGAGAAACCTTATGAATGTAGAGAGTGTGGTAAGGCCTTCTCCCAGAAGTCACAGCTGATTATACATCATAGAGCTCATACTGGAGAGAAGCCCTATGAGTGTACTGAATGTGGAAAAGCCTTCTGTGAGAAGTCCCACCTCATCATACATAAAAGGATTCACACTGGGGAGAAACCCTACAAATGTGCTCAATGTGAGGAAGCCTTCAGCAGGAAGACAGAACTCATTACACACCAGTTAATTCATACTGGGGAGAAACCTTACGAATGTACTGCATGTGGGAAGACTTTCTCCCGGAAGTCACAGCTCATTATACATCAGAGAACGCATACTGGAGAAAAACCCTATAAATGCAGTGAATGTGGAAAAGCTTTCTGTCAGAAATCACATCTCATTGGACATCAGAGGATTCACACAGGAGAAAAACCTTATGTTTGTACTGAATGTGGGAAAGCCTTCTCTCAAAAGTCTCACCTCCCAGGGCATCAGCGGATTCATACAGGAGAGAAACCTTATATATGTGCTGAATGTGGAAAGGCATTTTCTCAGAAGTCAGACCTTGTTTTACATCAGAGAATTCATACTGGGGAAAGACCTTATCGGTGTGCTGTATGTGGAAAAGCCTTCATCCAGAAATCACAACTCACTGTACATCAGAGAATTCACAGCAGTGGTAAAATCATAATGAACTAAAAACACAGACAAGCTTTCAGTATTAGCTCAAGCCTTAATAAACAACAGAAACCTGATTAATTTGATAAATTTGTGGACAACATCTTTATAGAGAAAATTTTACAAGAGAATTTGTGTCTGTAGTGTGGTGATACCTAACTCAGCAAAGATGATGGGAAATAATTACATAAATGAAGGACATTTCACCATGGCATGTAAAGCTTTTAAAGTCATGAACTGAATGGTCAGTAGAACAAATTATGTATATAGAATATTGTCAAATTACATATTCCTTATTATACCATAACAATAAACACATTGTGAAATTGCTAATATTAGCTTGCCATTATTTGGGCCATGTACAGTAATTCCCTATAAAGGACATGAAGAAAACTTGAGTTAAAAAAATCAATTCCTAGAAACTGTATTAATAAGGAGGGGCTTGGGAGTTCCCTGGTGGTAGGACTTGGCGCTTTCACTGCTGTGGCCCAGGTTCAATCCCTGGTTGGGGAACTAAGATCCTGCAAGCTGTGCAGAGCAGCCACAAAAAAAAAAGGGTGGGGGGCTTAGCATGATCCCTAAATATACATGTAAAATTCTTATACAAAGATGGAAAGATAGGTTGATCAGATTTAGTAAAGGTGATAATTATACATTTTCCCATCTCAAGCATATAAGTTGATCTGTATCTCTGGAAGGACCCTGGACCTTGAAATTGATGCTTATTGACCAAGTCTCCTCTTTACTCTCCCTTACTGGGAATTTGGTATAGTGGAAAGACTTTGGTACTGAACCAGATGGTTTGGGTTTTAATCCTGGCTCAACTACTCAAAAGATTGTGTGACTTCAGGCAAGCCTACTTTACCCATCTGAATATTTTTTCTTATTGGTAAATAAATGTACAGTGTAGAGCACATTTTCAGTTAATATTAGTTCTTTTTATCTTTCTATTGTCCATAACAGGATGCTAAGACTAATATGACACATCTGAACTTGCTTTGCAGTCCGGATACTCTGCTTTTGTACCCCATTCCTATGATTGATTGATTTAACTGTCTTTGACCATGGTAGTCTTGATTCTTGGTATGTTAAAGTGAGATTTTATTATACTTTTATTATTTTTTACATACATTTATATAAGCCATTGTGTTTGCACATAAAGACCCTGTCTAATGTCACTTTAGTTCCTTTATGACCCCTGTCCTGCAGCTGCAACTGTTCTCCCTGGAACTGAGGACACTTACAAAGGAAAACTCTTGGGGTAAGAATTCATGCCTGCCATAGATTTGAGAACTTAATACCTCTAAAATATCTCCTGCCCTCCTTCCTGTGGTCCCACATATTCCTGCATGAGCAACTTAAAATGCAGACTCCTGCTGGAGCCGCTCTGAAGGAGAGCATACCTGGCAAGGATGAAGGTGTCTATATGGTCACACCTGGTTTACCCATGTTCACATTGTTCTTCCCTTTGTTCCTACTTGATTCCTTCACATTTCATGCCCACCTTATCCCCTTCCTGCATGGCTGAACTATCTATTATGAAACTGGGTGAGAATCTCTGCAGGGGAGAGGGCATACCTGATGGAGAGGGATGTGGGAACCTGTGTGGGCAAATTTCTGGTCTCATTATTAACACTGAGTTGAGAGTACTGTCATCAGATATAACTGGCCATTAGATCTGGGATAGAAGGCCTAAGAGTACACCTCATGGGTTGAGCTACTCTGAGGGTTCCTCATGGAAGATGTCCTAACTGGCTCTTATGGAGACATGAGAAGGACAAGGGATCATATTGGGAATATAGAGAAATTTAGTGAAGAGGGGGTTTTATATAGTGACAGGTATGGACCTTATATAGGTTTAACAAAGATTCACAGTTCCCACCTCATAGACTTCCCATTTGATCCTTCCACTGTTACAGCTCCTGCGCAGCCTCATTGATCTGATAATGGGTTTCTATAAAAATCTCATTTCAGATTTAGCACCTCCTGTTTTAACATTTCACCAGCTTTTTTTCCCCAGCTTTTTACTAGAGGAGCTAGCCAGTGCAATGAGGCAAGAAAAAGAAGCAATAGGCATATTCAGATTCTAAAGATACTTAAAAGTTATTAAAAAGATTTGAATACAACTAAATTAAAAAGAAAAAAGCCAATTCTACAATATCTATTCCAGAAAAGAGTAGAGGAGGGATCCCTGACATATTTTATGAGGCTACCATTATCCTGATGCTAAAGCCAGACAGAGACATTACAAGAAAAAAAAAATTAGTGACCAGTATTTCTCCTGAACATAGCCACAACCATCCTTAACAGACTATTTGCAAATCAAGTCTAGAAATATTTTGGAATAAAAAGTACATCATGGCTAAATAGAGTTTAATTCAAGAATGCAAATTTGGTCCAATGTACAAAAAATTTTTGGTATAATTCAACATACCAATAGCCTAAAAAGAATAACTATATGGTCATTTCTATAGATGGGAGAAAATTATTTGACAAAAATTCCACATCGATTTAGAATAAAAACTCAGCAACTAGGAATAAAGGACAGCTTCTTCAAATTGTTGAAGGACATCTATAGAACATCTAAAGTTAGCATATTTAATGGTGAAAGACTAAATGTTTGCCCCAAGATTGGGAAAATGTTAAAGATGTCTGTTCTGCTCTTCCTAGTGAATATTGTACTGGTGATCTTAGCCAGTGCAGTAGGGAAAACAAAATAAGGTGGGGGGTGGGGTGGAGTGGGGAGGTGGAGCATACAGTCAGGAAAGGAGAATAAAATTGTCTTTATTTGCAGATAACATGGTCTTCTACACAGAAGATTTCAAAGACTACAAAAAAATCTACTAGACCTGATAAATGGGTTTCACAAAATATCTTAAAAAATGAGGAGATATACTGTATTTACAGATGGAAAGATTCAATATTGACTGTTAAGATATCAGTTTTCCTCAAATTGATCTATATATTTATTGCAATCACCCACAAAAAAATCTCAGCGGACATTTGTGTTGAATTCGACAATCTGATTCAAAAATGTACATGGAAATGCAAAAGACCTAGAATAAACAAGACATCTTTGGAAAGAAAGAAGACTCATATTACCTGATTTCAAGGCTTATTATAAAGCTAGAGTAATCGAGTATATAGTATTGGCATAAGAATAGACAGGTCAATGGAACAGTATAGTCTAGAAGTCAAACCACACATATGAATAACAGACTTTTAACAAAGTTGTCAAGGTAACTCAATGGACAGAAGGTAGTCTTCAACAGACAATGCTGGAACATTTGGAAATCCATATGCAAAAACAAAACAATACAAAAAACTCTTGATTCCTAGCTCATACTCACACTATATATAAAAATCAATGTGAAAAAGGTCATAAGCATAAATGTAAATGTGGAAACTATAAAGTTCTAGAAGAAAACAGAAAGTAATTGTGACTTTCATTATGCAAAGATTTTTCAAAGACAAAACCCCCACAAAACATGACATTAAAAGCTGATAGAGTTCATTATAATAACACCTTCTAAATACAGTGTTAAGAAAATGCCTATGGGGCTTCTCTGGTGGCGCAGTGGTTGAGAATCTGCCTGCCAATGCAGGGCACACGGGTTCGAGCCCTGGTCTGGGAAGATCCCACATGCCGCGGAGCAACGGGGCCCGTGAGCCACAATTACTGAGCCTGCGCGTCTGGAGCCTGTGCTCCGCAACAAGAGAGACCGCGATAACGAGAGGCCCGCGCACCGCGATGAAGAGTGGCCCCCACTTGCCGCAACTAGAGAAAGCCCTCGCGCAGAGACGAAGACCCAACGCAGCCATAAATAAATAATAAATAAATAAACCCAAAAGTTAAAAAAAAAAAAAAAGAAAATGCCTAGTTACCATACCCCAGTCATTAAGTTTAGACCACCTTCAGTGGACTTGGAAAGGGATCAGAACATACTGTTTTAAATTGCGAGTCTGTACTGTTCCATTCATAATTTTCATAAAATCCTTGATATTTTACTAGTATTTCATCTTACACTGAAAATAATGTTCCCCAACCACGTTAGCAGAATTACTAAATTATTTTGCTTATAGTATGCTTAAACAAACTTCAAATTTTCAACACCAATATTACTAAAACAGTAAAAACAACAGATGAACAAAGTCTGTTCTTACATTGATTCCTTAACTTTAATATTTTTAAAGTTAGGTTTAATATTTTTCCATTTCAATGGCTATAAAAATTCAACCAAGTTAAAAATAGTTACATTAATAAGCTAAAAATGCCAACAGGATAAGTATTCAAGGAGATATAGTCGGATGATCTGTGAAAGCTCAACTTCCCCTTCTTTCTTTTATATATATATATATATATATATATATCTTTATTGGAGTATAATTGCTTTACAGTGTTGTGTTAGTTTCTGCTGTACAACAAAGTGAATCAGCTATATGTATACGTATATCCCCATATCCCCTCCTTCTTGAGCTTCCCTCCCACCCTCCCTATCCCACCCCTCTAGGTTGTCACAAAGCATCAAGCTGATCTCCCTGTGCTATGCAGCAGCTTCCCACTAGTCATCCATTTTACATTTGGTAGTGTATATATGTCAATGCTACTCTCTCACTTCGTCCCAGCTTCCCCTTCCTCCCCTGTGTCCTCAAGTCCATTCTCTACATCTGCGTCTTTATTCCTGCCCTGCCACTAGGTTCATCGGTACCGTTTTTTTGTTGTTTTTTTTTTTAGATTCCATATATGTGTGCTAGCATACGGTATTTGTTTTTCTCTTTCTGACTTGCTTCACTCTGTATGACAGACTCTAGGTCCATCCACCTCATTACAAATAACTCAGTTTCATTCCGTTTTATGGCTGAGTAATATTCCATTGTATATATGTACCACACCTTCTTCATTCATTTGTCGATGTACATTTAGATTGCTTCCATGTCGTGGCTATTGTAAATAGTGTTGCAGTGAACATAGTGGTACATGTCTCTTTTTGAATTATGGTTTTCTCTGGGTATATGCCCAGTAGTGGGATTGTTAGATCATATGGTAGTTCTATTTTTAGTTTTTTAAGGAACCTCCATACTGTTCTCCATAGTGGCTATATCAATTTACATTCCCACCAACAGTGCAGGAGGGTTCCCCTTTCTCCACACCCTCTCCAACATTTACTGTTTCTAGATTTCTTGATGATGGCCATTCTGACCAGTGTGAGGTGATACCTCATTGTGGTTTTGATTTTCATTTCTCTAATGATTAGTGATGTTGAGCATCTTTTCATGTGTTTGTTGGCAATCTGTATGTCTACTTTGGAGAAGTGTCTATTTAGGTCTTCCACCCATTTTTGGATTGGGTTGTTTGTTTTTTTGATATTGAGCTGCATGAGCTGCTTGTATATTTTGGAGATTAATCCTTTGTCAGTTGCTTCATTTGCAAATATTTTCTCCCATTCTGAGGGTTGTCTTTTTGTCTTGTTTATGGTTTCCTTTGCTGTGCAAAAGCTTAAGATCCCACATGCCTCACGGCCAAAAACCCAAGAAACATAAAACAGAAGCAATATAGTAACAAATTCAATAAAAGACTTTAAAATTGGCCCACATCAAAAAAAAAAATCTTTAAAAAAAATGATCAACGTGGGGAAGTATGTCAAGGATTCATCTGCAAAGGTGACTTAGAAAGAGAATTTTGTGGATAGAAAGAAGGGGAAGTTAAGGATTCTACATTTTAATGGCTTGTGCTCTAACTGGACTACAGAGGTTTTGATACATTTCTGCAATAGGGAAATACTGTATTTCTGACTTGGTGAGGAGACTGAAAATTTACAAAATTCTCTAGGAAATCATTGTTACTGTCCAGGAGCTAGTTTTGCAAATCTGGAGCTGTGGGGGATCTCAGGTAATCCTTGAGATGGTTATCTGGGGTCATCTCCAGTCTCCTAAAGGACTGAACTTCTTTCTCACTACCAGGAGCTTCATCATCTTGTTGGTAATAGGCAGCACACCCATCATGGCCTATCTCTTTACCAATGCATGCTATTGTCATCACACCCTCCTCTCAGAATCTTTTCACCAGACCGAATAAGAGAGCATCTTTATAGAAAGGCTGATATCAATATTTTAAAGCCAGAAAGCTGCTTTGAAAGTCAGCACACACTTTCCATCGTCAAAAGAAAACAAACCAAAAAAACTGTCTTTAATTCCTTTTCTTTATACCTAAAAGAAAATCAAGATACCAAAAATAAAACAAAGCAAAACAAAAACAAAGAGTAACTTAGTTTCCATTCATCAGAAATCATAATTCAAACCCAGATATTCTGATGCCAGAGTCTATACTCTTGACCACTGTGTTATGCTGGCCCTCTTGCCTCACTCTCCATTGTAGACTGTTTTTTGAACTAGTTCATGATTTGTGATGCCTGTGCAAAGGTGCTCCTTCTATTTGTTTATTTATTTATTTTTAAGTGGTTCTTGTTTACGTGTTTAATCTTTTTTTTTTTTGCAATAAACCATACTCATTATTAAAATTCTTTAAAGGATTTAGAATCTCTGGTTTTGAAAACTTCTACAGCATTGCAAAGCAAATCTCCACAAACTTAGATATAGGAATTAAAGATTGTTACAGTCAACAAAAAAGAACATTATTCTCACATGAAGCTTCGGATAACTAGCTATTAACAAGGCAGACAATTTTAAAATCATTTTTCCCTTGTAATTGAATATATTATAATATATAAACGTTCTGAATTGTATATAAATCTTGAAGCCACTTTTGGTTTTTTTATATGACCTCTGCAAGTTACAGGAAATGTTTGAGAAAACAATAAAATGCCATTGTGTGTATTTACATTGAAAATTAAATTCAGACTTACATGATGTGTATAAAAAGTTAAATCTTTTCTAAAAAATTGTTCTATAAGAATCATCAGCTCTAGATGATTTATTCCACTGTTGTCAGTCCATAAAATACTATTAATAGCTCCAGTAACAGTTGCATCAACAGAAAAATTCTTCTTAAAATGCTCCTTCTATTTAGCCAAGATTTATTATTGAAAAAATAAACTCCTTTAAAAATCACTATTTTAATTGATTTAAAGATTTAATCTTAATTCTTAAGTTTTGGTGTTCAGAGAGGACCTCTCCTAGGTCCTGGAAATGGGATAGCTTGTTGATAAACATGAAAATCAAGTTGGATTTTTAAAAGAGCTCAGAGAATCGGTATCTGAAGAACACTGGGGAAGCCACTGATACTACACATTCAGTGAACTCCCTAAGCTCTGGCCCTCTAAGATTGAAGCATCTAGAAATATAGTCCCTTAGGAGGTGTGTCCTGATTGATGATACTCTCTCTTTGTTGCAGGTGGTACCAACAGACACTGGCTCCAGATTTTGTTGAGATGATCAAGAGGAAATCTAATCTAATGCCTCATATTGCTTTGGGATTCCTTATCTAAGGAGATCCTTGGAGAGCTCCCAGGTATAGCTCTCTGAAGAGTGTCACATCATCCACAATTATACCTGCCAGAGGTAGGTCAAGCCAATCTTTGGAGGAGCCACGTGGTCATATAGTGGCAAAACATGACCATGAACATATTGTAAGGCTCTTATACTATATATGAAGTTGTATATTACTTGCAGGTAGATTGGTATAAGCTAAAGGTATATAGTACAAATGCTAAATAAACCACTAAAACAACAACACAGTTATAGCTAATAATCCAAAACAGGTTAAAAAGGAATCAAAACAAACATTCAATTGATCCAACAGAAGGCAGAAAAAAGAAAAAGAACAGATAGGACAAATAGAAAATAAAATGGAGATGATAGACTTAATCTAACAATGTAAATTATCACATTACATATAAGTCTAAACACACCAATTAAAGGAAGAGGTTGTCATATTGGCTAAAACAGTACAGCCCAACTATATACTGCCTACAAAAAGCATGCTTTAAATATAAAGACACAAATAGGCTATTTTTTTTCCTGTACAAATGTTTGTTTTAAAATTTTTATTTTATATTGGACTATAGTTGATTTACAATGTTGTGTTAGTTTCAGGTGTACAGCAAAGTGATTCTTTTATACATATACATATACGTATTCTTTTTCAAATTCTTTTTCCCTTTAGGTTATTACAGAATATTGAGCAGAGTTCCCTGTGCTATACAGTAGGTTCTTGTTGGTTATCTATTTTAAATATAGTAGTGTATATATGTTAATCCCAAACTCCCAATTTATTCCTCCCCCCCATCTTTCCCCTTTGGTAACCATAGGTTTCTTTTCTAAGCCTGTGAGTCTCTTTTTGTTTTGTAAATAAGTTCATTTGTATCTTTTTTTAGATTCCGCATATAAGTGATATCATATGTTATCTGCCTTTCTCTGTCTGACATACTTCACCTAGTATGATAATTTGCCTTTCTCTGTTTGACATACTTCACCTAGTATGATGATCTCCAGGTCCATCCATGTTGCTGCAAATGGCATTATTTCATGCTTTTTAATGCCTGAGTAATATTCCATTGTATATATGTACCACATCTTCTTTATCCGTTCATCTGTTGATGGACATTAGGTTACTTCCATGTCTTGGCTATTGTAAACAGTGCTGCAATGAACATTGGGGTGCATGTATCCTTTTGAACCATGGTTTTCTCCAGATATATGCCCAGGAGTGGGATTGTTAGATCATATGGTAGTTCTATTTTTAGTTTTTTAAGGAAGCTCCATACTGTTCTCCGTAATGGCTGTATCAATTTACATTCCCACCAACAGTGTAGGAGGGTTGCCTTTTCTCCACACCTTCTCCAGCATTTATTATTTGTAGACTTTTTGATGATGGCCATTCTGAACAGTGTGAGGTGATATCTCATTGTAGTTTTGATTTGCATTTCTCTAATAATTAGCAATGTTGAGCATTGTTTCATGTGCTTCTTGGCCATCTGTATTTCTTCTTTGGAGAAATGTCTAATAGGTCTTCTGCCCATTTTTTGATTGGGTTTTTTTTTTTTTTTTGATATTGAGCCGAATGAGCACTTTGTAAATTTTGGAGATTAGTCCCTTGTTGGTCCCATCATTTGCAAATATTTTCTCCCATTATGTGGGTTGTCTCTTTGTTTTGTTTATGGTTTCCTTTGCTGTGCAAAAGCTTTTGAGTTTAATTAGGTCCCATTTGTTTATTTTTGTTTTTATTTCAATTACTCTAGGAGATGGATTGAAAAAGATATTCCTCTGATTTATGTCAGAGAGTGTTCTGCCTATGTTTTCCTCTAAGAGTTTTATAGTATCCCATCTTAAATTTAGGTCTTTAATCCATTTTGAGTTCATTTCTGTGTATGGTATTAGAGAATGGTCTAATTTCATTCTTTTACAAGTAGCTGTCCAGTTTTCCCAGCACCATTTATTGAAGAGACTGTCATTTCTCCATTGTCTATTCTGCCTCCTTTGTCATAGATTAATTGGCAGTAGGTGCATGGGTTTATTTCTGGGGTTTCTATCCTGTTCCATTGATCTATATTTCTATTTTTGTGCCAGTACCATACTATTTTAATAACTATAGCTTTGTAGTAGAGTCTGAAGTCAGGGGCCTGATTCCTCCAGCTCCATTTTTCTTTCTCAAGATTACTTTGGCTATTTGGGGTCTTTTGTGTCTCCACACAAATTAAAAAATTTTTTTGTTCTACTGTGAAAAATGCCATTGGTGATTTGATAGGGATTGCATTGAATCTGTAGATTGCCTTGGGTAGTATAGTCATTTTAACAATATTGATTCTTCCAGTTCAAGAACATGGTATAACTTTCCATCTGTTTGTGTCATCTTCAATTTATTTCATCAGTGTCTTATAGTTTTTGGAATACAGGTCTTCTGCCTCCTTCAGTATGTCTTTTATCCCTAGGTATTTTCTGCGTTGGGTCTGCGTTGCTGCACTTGGGCTTTCTCTAGTTGCAGGGAGCAGGGGCCACTCTTCATTGCGGTGTGGGGGGCTTCTCATTGTGGTGGCTTCTTTTGTTGTGGAGTGTGGGCTTCAGTAGTTGCAGCACGCGGGCTCAGTAGTTGTGGCTTGTGGACTCTAGAGCGCAGCCTCAGTAGTTGGAGCGCACAGGTTTAGTTGCTCCGCAGCATGTGGGATCTTCCCGGACCAGGGCTCAAACCCGTGTCCCCTGCATTGGCAGGCAGATTCTTAACCACTGCGCCACCATGGAAGCCACTGTTACCTTTTTGTTTCACTATTTTGAAGTGGGCATTATGAACAACTATTACCAGTCTTATTTATGTGCGTGTTGATGTGACAATACGTAGTCTTTGTGCATGCTGCTAGACACTACTTTTCCAAGTGAAACTCTGTTGTGTAATTTCTACATTTATAATTTTAATGTGATGATCACATTAAGGATTATATTAAAATGTAAATTTAGAACCTAATAAAATGAAGCATGTAGAAATTTGATGTTCTACACTTAACCTAGAGAGAGAAAAATGCTTATTTCCTTGTGAAAAATCTAAATTCCATCCTAACCTTCTGTGGTACATTAACTCCATGCTCTGAGGCACACCCTGTGGTGTCTGAGACACTCATAAACAGGTCAGGGTGTGTGCGTCTGTGTGCACACGCATGTGTTGTTTGGTGGGTAGGGTGTGTCATGATTAGTGACGATGAAAACGTTCCCATTCTTTCCCACTAGCTGGGTTATTTTTCCTCCCTTCCCTCTCATTCCCCAACCTTTCCCCACTCTTGTCCTTATTTTTCTGTAAATGCTGTATGACTGCCCCATGAATCTTCCCATCACTGAAGGCTGTATGATCCCTTTGCCCTGCAATGACGTCATCAAGTCAAGCATTGTAGAATGGGGCTTCCTTCCATAAGATATCCACTCAGCAGGGAGAATTCATTGAGTTCAAAGGTTTTTTTGAGACCAATGAATCCCATAGACTCAGACAATCCTTAATTTGTTCCTTGGTCTTGCCATACCCGTCTGATGATCCATCTCAGCATAACTCTCGAACAGCTGACATCTTCAAGCTCATCCAGTTCTGTGTACACTAGATGGGCCTAGTTTCTCTAGCATTCAAAAAACACTGTTTTCTGGAAAACAATCTCATTTCCAAACACTTTCAGAGTGGGGCTATCTTCTGCAGGATGGGTGATCGTGATTCAGGACATGCATCAATTTTTATGTCTCTCAATTTGAATCCAGCTCACTTCCACCGGCCGGAGAGTGAGCTGAGTGCTATCTGGAGATATGAGGAGATTTCTTTCCCAAGCCTGATAAAACTGTGTTCTCCTTCAATCCTCAGGTTTGCTAAGACCTTAACCCTCCTCTACTTTCCTCCTGTCTCCCACTTACTATAAAACAGCCAGGCGTTCTGTGTTTCCTGCTGCTCCAGAGCCTTTTGCATGGAGAGAGGAAAGGGGAGTTAGTGGTCCATTGTACATTTTAAGGACGATATAAGAAGTGGAGAGCAATTCTTATTCTCCCAGCCTACATCAGGAATGTAAGGGGGTCTGGAGGGCAGGTGGAAGCTGTTCTCCACCAAAATATTCGGGGTCACAGAGAATTCTTCCTTACCGTTCTAAACTTAGGACTCTCAAACTCCAGTTCCATTTTGGGGGCATGAGAAGTTTGTTGCTTACTATTCCTGGAGGTTCAGTGGGAAATTCTGGCCCTTTGATGCCTGTGTAACCCCAACCATTCCAACCATGGCAGTATGCAGTTCAAAATAATGATGGAACAGGGTCAGGGCTAAGTCCAGCTCCTGGGCATGGTATTTATGGGTTTTCTCATTTTTCAAAGCTTCTGAATATATTTTTTTGGTTTTATAAGGGCGTATTATAATAAGTATTAAGCAGGATATCTTCAGAGAGATAAATGGAGCAACTTGAGATGGCAGTAGGTGCCATGCCACCATCACTGGCCCTTCTTAACCCTCATCAGCTTCAAGAAGTCAAAGCCAGCTCTCAATAAGAGATAAAACTGGCCTCTTCTTTTCTCCAAGCTCTAGTTCTTCGGATACTCTAAACTTCTCACAAGTGCAGCAGAGACAAAGGACATTATTCTCCTTTTAGAAGAAACAAATATATTTGAGATCATGAGAAACTGAGCACATCGTCTTCAATAATGAGAAAACCAGTTAATTTTCTCTAATTGTATGGAAACATTTGAGAGAAGTTTTGCTGGCAACAGGGAGGGAATAGAGGAGGAGTTTATGATTGACTGGAAGAAACACCCACCCACAGAGACAGATCCTGGGGCAGGTATGAGGATGGTCTGTTGGACCTGGCATCCTTGGTCCAGGCTCCCTGATCAGCTTCAAACACAGTAGCTCATTCTGGAAGCTCACAGTTTTCATGAGTTTTATGATTCTGACTGTGACCTGCCTATTGTTTAGCGCATTTAGCAACTTAAGAGTCTACGTGTAGGTATCAAGATGTGTTCCTCAGCCCTTTCATTTCCACAGGGATGTAGGGATCTTTGTAATCACAGGAAAATATATCTTTGAACTCAGCCTGGGCCTTGAGTTCCTCAGGCAGACTTCCTTTCCTTGATTAATTCTGTACATAATCCCATTTTTTCTTTAGGATCTAACCAGTGACTGACTTATTCTTCTGAGTTTCAATATCCCCTTTGCCCATAGAGGCAGTTCTGACTTCTAGTGGATCTGAGTTCTTCACAGAAGTTGACAGTGTCTTGGTTTTGTGCCATGAATCTATATCTGTTCTGTCCAGTGGATGAAACCACTGGAGCACATACTTATTCCTGTTTTCCAAGTACTGTTTGGTGGACCCTGTGATAGGTAGTAGGATGACTTGTTCCCAGGAGTCTCTGCAATAGGCTGTCCTGAGCAGAGACTCTCCTCCCTGGGGTCTCCAGTCTGCATTCTCTTTTTGCTCTTCTCCAGCTAAGGGTTTCCTAGGATACTTAGGATCTTTTCTCTATTAAATTGGTGACAGATTCTTGTCCTGTTTGCTCCCCTCCCCAGCCTGAGCCTATTAGCAAAATTTTAGGGGGATGACCTCATGGCCATCTGGCCCTCTTCACCCACAGGTAAGCATGCAGAAAACTGATTTTTTCTTCTCCTTGATCTGCTTGAGTGTTTCCTCCAAGGGGCTTTGCAGCTTCAGCTATATAGTCAGCCTTTTAAATATAGATGACTAAAGAGGGAAAGGTATCTTCAGAAGTGTGGGGTCAGGTGAGGAGATATTGTACAGAGGCAAAGCGGGCCTAGTTGTGAAATAGGGTCCAGGATCTGAGTGTTCTCTAGGGGTAGAAAGGAAAAGGGAAGAGGTGGTGTGAAAGAAGGTCCATGGATATTGTTGGATTCAGCGTTAAATGGAGCCCTGATGGAAGTAGGCCACCCTGTGTTGATGGTGAAAACAAGGAAACTGAGAAGGTGGTTCAGTCCAGTGGGAAGTTGGAGGCCAGAGTGTGTGACGACTCAGTGAATCCCAAAGGTGATAGAGTCAAAACAACATTTCCCCCAGCTTCTCCCATAACAGAATATTTGCTTCTGTGGTTGCTCTGTTACACTCCTCAGAGCAGGATCTTGCTCTGACTGCTCTAGAAAGCCACATCAAAAAGAGACCTTGTGCAGGCACCTGTAAGAGACCAGAGGTAAAAATAGCATCCAGGAGCAGAATGGGGACAAGCTGACCTAGCAGGCCTGGCAAAGGTCACGTTTCTCTACATTCCTATTCTCTCATTCCTGTATCTCTTAACCCAAGGCTACCTTTCACTTTCCATTCTCTATGTGTCCCCTTTTTGTGCCATCCCCAGACTGCTATGGGGTCCTGGAGTTCCAAGAAACAAGCCAGGAAGAGGGATATGTGGAAAAATAAGAGATTAATCATTTCCAAAGAGAAAACTGGTGCCTTTAAGGGAAGCTCTCAAGTTAGGAAAATAGCCTATTGGTTGAAAAAAGGAGCAAGGGATCTTATAGGAGGCTTTGTAGAATGTTCAACTGAGAAAAGACTATTTCAAAATTTACCCTAAGAGCCCCAGGAATTAAGACTTAAGGTCAAAAGGTCAATTAGAAAATCATAAGGCTGATATAGGTCCAATGCTGTCATTTACAAAGTGCTTCCATGCACATTGTACCCAACTTCTTATCACAACATTGCTGTGCTCTTGGCAAGCCAGATGTTATCTCAAAGGATTAGTCTGAATATTAGGGAAGATAACAACTTGTACAAAGTCAGTCCCCAAAATGTTGCCTCCAAAACAACCTATATTGCTTCTACTATCTCACATCACCACCCCACCCCATGGGCACAACCCACTGCCCAGCTCCACCAGTTTAAATTCTTGTGGAAGAGAGAGAAGGGATTAGAAGTGTCCCCAGTTCTGATTTACTTCCGATGAGCTCTCCTCAGAGGGCTATGTTTTTTGAGGATTGGCTTTAGGAAGTGACATCCCAACAATTGTGGACCTAAGACCATTTGCTCCACAATGAAAGGAGCAAAAAGAGTATCAACGGGAGAGGCCTGGGTTGAACAGCAAAACCTTAGCTCTTAAAGTTCCCACTTTCTCTTCCTGCCACTGAGTTGATGCTGAAAGACAAGACAAGAAAATAAAAAGAGAAGTGGGACCCATTTCTTATACTCCTTATTCTAAGCAAGCAGCAGACATTCATTAATGAGTAAAGTGACATTCTATATTGATAAAGTTGAGTCCTGTATTGTTTCCATGTTATTTATTTGTAAAGTAGATATGTTTTCTACTGATTCTCCTTTGTCAAAGAAGAATGACAAAGAATTCTTTGAGAAGAATCTTTCTCAAAGAATGGCTTACTGCCTTTGGTCCTCAATTGGTATTTCAAATAGTGGTCCTCTACTGTAAAGGGGCACAGAAACTCACATTTTCTGGAACATGTTTGTTCCATTCTATAGGATTCTGCTCCATGAGTAGAATCTGTATCAGAGGCCTTCAGAGGCTCAACATTGCTCTCTGGGTCAGCCCAAACACAAGAGAGAGGCTTGGCCAGCTAACACTATAATGGGAAAGCAGCTGCTGAACAAGCATTGAAGGCCTCTTCTCTTCAGGTGCCCTGAACTCTCTTTATGAACCAATCCATGACCCATGAATCACAGTGTTTGGATTTTAACCTGGAACTCTTTACCACATCTAGGTAGATGGTCTGTGAACTTTGGTTAGAAACCCTAGTCTCCACTATACCCCTTGTCCACCCAACCAATTTTCCTAGTCAAATGATGTGCTAATCTCTCCTGAGAATTCCCATTCCTGTTATCTCTCCATTCCAATAATTGATTTAGAATAGTGGGAGTAGGAAAAGGAAAAACAAGAGTCAAGTCAGTCTCTTTTGTGGCCTGAGCCTAGAGTTCCCTTACCTGACTAATGTCTCTGTTTTTTTTCAAACATTGGTAATTATGCACACCACTGGGTGCAGTAACAAGACAAAAAGGTGACCCCAACTTTGTACAAAAGTAAAAGATGGAACCAAGGTCCCAGGACTCACTAAAATGCAGAAACAACCAGCCAAAGTTCTCCATCATCTAAAATGCACTACTACCTCAGGAAGCTGAGCACAGAGACTACCCACTCCAGTCTGGAGTTCCAGACCTGCATCACAGAGCTATGGAACCGTCACGAAGGGTTCTGGAATATGGGGGAAGGGAAAATGAGGAAGGTGAACCCAATCCCCATCCCCTACTATCTAACCTAGCAGATCCCATCATGACCCCTATATCTCTCCTGGTTTTTCCATTTTCTACCAATAACTTTTCAGCATATTTTATATATATATATATGAACTGATTACTTTTGCCAGGCACACTTTTATGCCTTTCATGTGTATTTACTCATTTAATCCTCATTATATACTATTAGTGTCCCCATGTTAAATATAAGGAAACTAGGGAACATAGAATTTATGTTATTTGCTAAGGTTACACTGATAGCAAATAGCAGAGCCAGCATCCAAGCTGGGAACTCCAGCTCCAGTCACATTCTTTACCACCAAACTGTGTTGTGTAAAATATCACGGCAGTCTGGATCAACAGTCCAAATCAATGCAGTCAGACTTACCTCCATTTAGCACTTTGCACAGGATTTCAAACATACTCTTAATTGATATCCTTTCACCTGTGGCTCAGAACACTGTTCGAAGGCGTGAGCCTCTGAGAGGAGGGACTTGCCTAGGGTCACAAATGTTAAAGAGCAGAGACAGATTTGAGCCCATGACAGATTAGGGTACATTATTTTCTTCTGCATTTCTCAGAAGACAGGAGGAAACTGAGGCCAGGAGAGGTTTAATGAGTAACACTGTCCTGTCTCCAGCTGGTCCAGCTTGGCACTCTACATGTGATTGTTGCTAAACGTGTATAAAGTCCTAGTTAGTCCTTGTCTCTGTATTGAATATTTAGGTGAAACTTGATCCTTCAGGCTCCTTGGGGGAGTCTGGGTTCTTGACAGCACTCATGCAGGTGATAGGAGGTTTTCTTACAGTCCAGGCAGATGCTATAGGAAGATAAGAGAATTAGGGAGATGAATGAGGCAGAGGGTGAGCAGGACAGAAGCTCTCTGTGAATTAGGGGATCTGGTAGGAGTGACTAGTGGACACATTACCTGTCCTTACAGCTCACAGTAACTTTTGGGGAAGAGTGAACAGCATCCACTTAGTGCTATAGGCTTAAGGGTTTCCATCAGCACAACTGGGTTCAAATCCTAGCTCTGCAAGTCACTGAATGCACACCCTGAATAGATCACTTCCATCTCTCAGGGTCCTGCTTTCTTTGTTTGTAAAATAGTGTTGATAGTATGACTGCTCACCAAAATGACAGTTTCATTAAGTAAGGTCGTCTATTATTTACCTTATAGGTGGCATAAAAGTTGCCATCAATACATTTTATTTCTCTTCCCTACATCCTGTCTTTGTTGAACTCTTCCCTTGATACTGATCTAGGGTAAGTATCAGTGAGATATTACTTCTTTGCAAAAGAGAAGTGAAATGAAAAATAGTGTTTTTTTTCCTAAGACCACTTCATGACTGAAAAAAAGCTGTACATATGTAATATATACAACTGGATGAGTTTGGAGATAATAGTGATGCTTTCTTTGAATGTCTTCTTAGCGTTGGGTGGTTTTATTAATCTTGCATGACTGGCAACAAGGCCTAACTTAGATATATTCAACAGAGAGAAAAGAACATTGGATATACAGGCAGAATGACTGTGAAAGAGAATAAAGATGTATTATGTACTGATGAGCAAGGATCAGAATGACAGGAAATTCATCAGTGGAAGTAATGCAAGTCAGAAGACAGCGGAGTAACTTCTTTACAGTACTGAAAAAAAAGAAAAATGAATAACTGTCCATCTGGAATTCTTGGTGCATCAGAAATACATTTTAAAAACAAAGGTGAAATGAAGATGTCTTCAGACCTACAAAAGCTGAAAGAAAATTTATCACCAACAGACATGCACTACAAGAGAGCTTAAAGAAAGCCCTGCAGTTGCAAGGAAAATAGAGGAGATGCAATCTGGATCTATAGGAGAAAAGAAAAGCATATAGATAAATATAAGACTTTTCCTCTTTATTTAAAAATCTCTTCAGAAGATAATTGACCTTTTAAGGCAAAAATAATAACAATGTAGTGAGGGTTTTCTAGCATATGTGTAAGTAATATGTGTAACTTAATGTATCTGCATAAGAGTGATACAAAGGCAAGGAGAAGATAAACAGAAGTATATTCTTGTGTGCTTCTTAAACTGTACCTAAAGTGATACAATAGTTCCTGAATATAGTTTAAAATAAGTTAAAGATGTATGCTATAAATGTCTGGTTAAGAATACATCAAGAGCAAAACAGAATCATAAAAGAAATACTTGATTATTCCCAAAAAGACTGAATAAGAGAAAAAAAATAGACTGACCAAAAAGAATGAATAGCAAGTTGATAGATTTAAGCACAAACATATCATTAATAGTATTAAATATAAATGATCCAAATGACCCAATTAAAAGCCAGAGATTTTAAAATTGGATAAAAAAGCAATGCCCAACTATATGTTGTCTATAAGAAATTCATAAAGACCAGATTGATTAAAAATAACAGAATGAAAAAATATACCATGTGAACACTAATCCAAAGAAGGAGTAACTATATCAGGCAAATCAGATTTCAGAGCATAGAATATAACCAAGGATAAAAAGGGTCATTTCATGATGATAAAGGGGCCAATTTATTAAGAAAATGAAACAATACTAAATTTTTATGCACCAAATAACAGAGCTTCCAAATTCATTATGCAAAACTGATAGAGCTGCAAGGAGAAATAGACAAATCCACAAATAAAGATAAAGATTTTAATAGCAATCTCTCAGTAATTGGTAGAACACGTAAAAAGAAGTTCTTTGAGAATATTGTAGAACTGAAAACACTCAACTATTTTGACCTAGTTGACAGTTATAGGACACTCCACCAAACATTTTTCCTATGTGTGCATGGAACATTTACAAAGACAAATCACATTGTAAGCCATAACATTGAGAGACATAACCTTAATTTATACTCTGATTAGCACGAACCTACTGAAAAAAATCAAGAGGCAAAGGAAGAAATTTAAATAGGTACTAAAATGATTATATTAAGTAATGATTGTTAACTTTCTGGATAGTGGTATTGTGGTTGAATTTTTTAAAACCCCTCTATATTTTTTAGAGATATATAGTGAAATATTTATGCTTGGAAAGGTACTGTATCTTCATTTGCTAGTATGTTGCCCTGACAAGAACCGTAACTATAGGGTTGAATAGAAGTGGTGAGAGCAGACAGCCATATCTTGTTCCAGATCTTAGGGGAAAAACTTTCACTCTTTCACCATTAAGTATTGTGCTTGCTGTGGCGTTTTCCTAGATGCCCTTTAGCAGGTTGAGGAAGATCTCTTCAATTTCTAGTGTGTTGAGCATTTTTATCATGAAAAGGAGATGAATTTTTAAAATGCTTTTTCTACATCAATTGATATGGTCATTTGATTTTTATCATTTATTCTATAAATATCATGTATTACATTGATTTTCTTTTTTTAAAAAAAATAATGTGAGTTGTTTTGTTTTTTTAAAAAATTATTTATTTATTTATTTATTTATTTATTTATTTTTGGCTGTGTTGGGTCTTCGTTTCTGTGCGAGGGCTTTCTCCAGTTGTGGCAAGCGGGGGCCGCTCTTCATCGCGGTGCGCGGGCCTCTCACTATCGTGGCCTCTCTTGTTGCGGAGCACAGGCTCCAGACGCGCAGGCTCAGTAGTTGTGGTTCACGGGCCTAGTTGCTCTGCGGCATGTGGGATCTTCCCCGACCAGGGCTTGAACCCGCGTCCCCTGCATCGGCAGGCAGATTCTCAACCACTGCGCCACCAGGGAAGCCCTACATTGATTTTCATATGTTGAGATAACCTTGCATTCCTGGGTTAAATCCCACTTGATCATAGTGTATAAGCCTATTTTATATGTTGCAGGATTCAGTTTGTTAGTATTTTGTTGAGGTTTTTGCAATATTCATAAGAGATATTGATCTATTTCCTTTCATTGTGGTGTCTTTATCTGGTTTTGGTATCAGGGTACTACTGGCCTTATATTTACAGTGGATTAGGAAATGTTCCCTCCTATTTTATTTTTAGAAGAATTTGAGAAGAATTGGTGTCCATGCTTTCAACATTTGGTAGAATTCACCAGTGAAGCATCTGGGCGTAGAGTATTCTTTTTTTTTTTTTTTTTAAACATCTTTATTGGAGTATAATTGCTTTACAATGGTGTGTTAGTTTCTGCTTTATAACAAAGTGAATTAGTTATACATATACATATGTTCCCATATCTCTTCCCTCTTGCATCTCCCTCCCTCCCACCCTCCCTATCCCACCCCTCTAGGTGATCACAAAGCACCGAGCTGATCTCCCTGTGCTATGCGGCTGCTTCCCACTAGCTATCTATTTTACATTTGGTAGTGTATATATGTCCATGCCACTCTCTCACCCTGTCACATCTCACCCCTCCCCCTCCCCATATCCTCAAGTCCATTCTCTAGTAGGTCTGTGTCTTTATTCCCATCTTGCCACTAGGTTCTTCATGACCTTTTTTTTTCCCCTTAGATTCCATATATATGTGTTAGCATACTGTATTTGTTTTTCTCTTTCTGACTTACTTCACTCTGTATGACAGACTCTAACTCCATCCACCTCACTACAAATACCTCCATTTCATTTCTTTTTATGGCTGAGTAATATTCCATTGTATATATGTACCACATCTTCTTTATCCATTCGTCTGTCGATGGGCATTTAGGTTGCTTCCATGACCTGGCTATTGAAATAGTGATGCAATGAACAATGGGGTGCATGTGTATTTTTGAATTATGGTTTTCTCTGGGCATATGCCCGGTAATGGGATTGCTGGATCATATGGTAATTCTATTTTTAGTTTTTTAAGGAACCTCCATACTGTTCTCCATAGTGGCTGTGTCAATTTACATTCCCACCAACAGTGCAAGAGGGTTCCCTTTTCTCCATGCCTTCTCCATCATTTGTTGTTTGTAGATTTTCTGATGATGCCCATTCTAACTGGTGTGAGGTGATACCTCATGGTAGTTTTGATTTGCATTTCTCTAATAGTGATGTTGAGCAGCTTTTCATGTGCTTCTTGGCCATCTGTATGTCTTCTTTGGAGAAATGTCTATTTGGGTCTTCTGCCCATTTTTGGATTGGGTTGTTTGTTTTTTTAATATTGAGCTGCATGAGCTGTTTATATATTTTTGAGATTAATCCTTTGTCCATTTATTTGTTTGCAAATATTTTCTCCCATTCTGAGGGTTGTCTTTTTGTCTTGTTTATGGTTTCCTTTGCTGTGCAAAAGCTTTGAGGTTTCATTAGGTCCCATTTGTCTATTTTTGTTTTTATTTCCATTACTCTAGGAGGTGGATCAAAAAAGATCTTGCTGTGATTTATGTCAGAGTGTTCTTCCTATGTTTTCCTCTAAGAGTTTTATAGTATCCGGTCTTACATTTAGGTCTCTAATCCATTTTGAGTTTATTTTTGTGTATGGTGTTAGGGAGTATTCTAATTTCATTCTTTTACATGTAGCTGTCCAGTTTTCCCAGCACCACTTATTGAAGAGACTGTCTTTTCTCCATTGTATATCCTTGCCTCCTTTG
The DNA here is from genome assembly GCF_949987535.1 of Balaenoptera acutorostrata. NCBI lineage: Eukaryota > Metazoa > Chordata > Mammalia > Artiodactyla > Balaenopteridae > Balaenoptera > Balaenoptera acutorostrata. The sequence continues at coordinate 135,663,943 of NC_080065.1, read as the reverse complement.
TCATAGATTAGTTGACCATAGGTGCGTGGGTTTATCTCTGGGCTTTCTGTCTTGTTCCATTGATCTATGTTTCTGTTTTTGTGCCAGTACCATATTGTCTTGATTACTGTAGCTTTGTAGTATAGTCTGAAGTCAGGGAGTCTGATTCCTCCAGCTCCGTTTTTTTCCCTCAAGACTGTTTTGGCTATTCTTGGTCTTTTGTTTCTCCATACAAATTTTAAGATTTTTTTGTTCTAGTTCTGTAAAAAATGCCATTGGTAATTTGATAGGGATTGCATTGAATCTGTAGATTGCTTTGGGTAGTATAGTCATTTTCACAATATTGATTCTTCCAATCCAAGAATATGGTATATCTCTCCATCTGTTGGTATCATTTTTAATTTCTTTCATCAGTGTCTTATAGTTTTCTGCATACAGGTCTTTTGTCTCCCTACGTAGGTTTGTTCCTAGGTATTTTATTCTTTTTGTTGCAGTGGTAAATGGGAGTGTTTCCTTAATTTCTCTTTCAGATTTTTCATCATTAGTGTATAGGAATGTGAGAGATCTCTGTGCATTAATTTTGTGTCCTGCAACTTTACCAAATTCATTGATTAGCTCTAGTAGTTTTCTGATGGCATCTTTAGGATTCTCTATGCATAGTATCATGTCATCTGCAAACAGTGACAGTTTTACTTCTTCTTTTCCAATTTGTATTCCTTTTATTTCTTTTCTTTCTCTGATTGCCGTGGCTAGGACTTCCAAAACTATGTTGAGTAATAGTGGCTATAGTGGACATCCTGGTCTTGTTCCTGATCTTAGAGGAAATGCTTTCAGTTTTTCATCACTGAGAATGATGTTTGCTGTGGGTTTGTCGTATATGGCCTTTATTATGTTGAGGTAGGTTCCCTCTATGCCCACTTTCTGGAGAGTTTTTATCATAAATGGGTGTTGAATTTTGTCAAAAGCTTTTTCTGCATCTACTGACATGATCATATGGTTTTTATTCTTCAAGTTGTTAACATGGTGTATCACATTGACTGATTTGTGTATATTGAAGAATCCTTGCATCCCTGGGATAAATCCCACTTGATTGTGGTGTATGATCCTTTTAATGTGTTGTTGGATTCTGTTTGCTAGTGTTTTGTTGAGGATTTTTGCATCTATATTCATCAATGATATTGGTCTGTAATTTTCTTTTTTTGTAGTATTTTTTTCTGGTTCTGGTATCAGGGTGATGGTGGCCTCATAGAATGAGTTTGGGAGTGTTCCTTCCTCTGCAATTTTTTGGAAGAGTTTGAGAAGGATGGGTGTTAGCTCTCCTCTAAATGTTTGATAGAATACACCTGTGAAGCCATCTGGTCCTGGACTTTTGTTTGTTGGAAGATTTTTAATCACAGTTTCAATTTCATTGCTTGTGATTGGTCTGTTCATATTTTCTATTTCTTCCTGGTTCAGTCTTGGAAGGTTTTACCTTTCCAAGAATTTGTCCATTTCTTCCAGGTTGTCCATTTTATTGGCATAGAGTTGCTTGTAGTAGTCTCTTAGGATGCTTTGTATTTCTGCAGTATCTGTTGTAACTTCTCCTTTTTCATTTCTAATTTTATTGATTTGAGTCCTCACCCTCTTTTTCTTGATGAGTCTAAGGGTTTATCAGTTTTGTTTATCTTCTCAAAGAACCAGCTTTTAGTTTTATTGATCTTTGCTTTGTTTACTTTGTTTCTATTTCATTTATTTCCACTCTGATCTTTATGATATCTTTCCTCTGCTAACTTTGGGTTTTGTTTGTTCTTCTTTCTCGAGTTCATTTAGGTGTAAGGTTAGATTGTTTATTTGAGATTTTTCTTGTTTCTTGAGGTAGGCTTATATAGCTATAAACTTCCCTCTTAGAACTGCTTTTACTGCATCCCATAGGTTTTGGATCATCGTGTTTTCATTGTCATTTGTCTCTAGGTATTTTTTGATTTCCTCTTTGATTTCTTCCGTGATCTCTTGGTTATTTAGTAACATATTGTTTAGCCTCATGTGTTTGTGTTTTTAATGTTTTTTCCCCTGTAATTCATTTCTAATCTCATAGTGTTGTGGTCAGAAGAGATGCTTGATATGACTTCAGTTTTCTTAAATTTACTGAGGCTTGATTTGTGACCCAAGATGTGATCTATCCTGGAGAATGTTCCATGCGCACTTTAGAAGAAAGTGTAATCTGCTGTTTTTGGATGGAATGTCCTATAAATATCAATTAAATCTATCTGGTCTATTGTGTCATTTAAAGCTTCTGTTTCCTTATTTATTTTAATTTGGATGATCTGTCCTTTGGTGTAAGTGAGGTGTTAAAGTCCCCCACTATTATTGTGTTACTGTTGATTTCCTCTTTTATAGCTGTTAGCAGTTGCCTTATGTATTGTGGTGCTCCTACGTTGGGTGCTTATATATTTATAATTGTTATATCTTCTTCTTGGATTGATCCCTTGGTCATTATGTAGTGTCCTTCCTTGTCTCTTGTAGCATTCTTTATTTTAAAGTCTATTTTATCTGATATGAGTATAGCTACTCCAGCTTTCTTTTGATTTCCATTTGCATGGAATATCTTTTTCCATCCCCTCACTTTCAGTCTGTATGTGTCCCTAGGTCTGAATTGGGTCTCTTGTAGACAGCATATATATCGGTCTTGTTTTTGTATCCATTCAGCAAGCCGGCATCTTTTGGTTGGAGCATTTAATCCATTCATGTTTAAGGTAATTATCGATATGTATGTTCCTATGACCATTTTCTTAATTGTTCTTGGTTTATTTTTGTAGGTCCTTTTCTTCTCTTGTGTTTCCCACTTAGAGAATTTCCTTTAGCATTTGTTGTAGAGCTGGTTTGGTGGTGCTGAATTCTCTTAGCTTTTGCTTGTCTGTAAAGCTTTTGATTTCTCCATCGAATCTGAATGAGATCCTTGTGGGGTAGAGTAATCTTGGTTGTAAGTTCCTCCCTTTCATCACTTTAAGTATATCATGCCACTCCCTTCTGGCTTGTAGAGTTTCTGCTGAGAAATCAGCTGTTAACCTTATGGGAGTTTCCTTGTATGTTATTTGTCATTTTTTCCTTGCTGCTTTCAATAATTTTTCTTTGTCTTTAATTTTTGCCAATTTTCTTACTATGTGTCTCGGTGTGTTTCTCCTTGGGTTTTTCCTGTATGGGACTCTCTGCGCTTCGTGGACTTGGGGGGCTATTTCATTTCCCATGTTAGGGAAGTTTTCGACTATAATCTCTTCAAATATTTTCTCTGGTCCTTTCTCTCTCTCTTCTCCTTTTGGAACTCCTATAATGCGAATGTTGTTGTGTTTAATGTTGTCCCAGAGGTCTCTTAGGCTGTCTTCATTTCTTTTCATTCTTTTTTCTTTATTCTGTTCCACAGCAGTGAATTCCACCATTTTGTCTTCCCGGTCACTTATATGTTCTTCTGCCTCAGTTATTCTGCTATTGATTCCTTCTAGTGTAGTTTTCATTTCAGTTATTGTATTGTTCATCTCTGTTTGTTTGTTCTTTAATTCTTCTAGGTCTTTGTTAAACTTTTCTTGCATCTTCTCGGTCTTTGCCTCCATTGTTTTTCCGAGGTGCTGGATCATCTTCAGTATCATTATTCTGAATTCTTTTTCTGGAAGGTTGCCTATCTCCACTTCATTTAGTTGTTTTTCTGGGGTTTTATCTTGTTCCTTCATCTGGTACATAGCCCTCTGCCTTTTCGTCTTGTCTATCTTTCTGTGAATGTGGTTTTTGTTCCACAGGCTGCAGGATTGTAGTTCTTCTTGTTTCTCCTGTCTGCCCTCTGAGAAGTGGTGCTTTGTTCTTCTCATATCAGGAGGCACGTGATGTTGATTTGTCCCATTATTGTTGATGTAAACTTTTAATCACTTGGTTAAGTTGGTGTCTTCCAGATTTTTCCACTGCTGGTCTTGGGGTGTGTCCTGGGGAGGCAGAAGATGGCTGTTGCTCTCTTTGGGGTCATAAAAGCTGGTGGCAGAAATATCAGGGAGTGTTCACCTACTTGAACTCTTGTTGGAGGCAGACATATTGCTTGGGTCATTAGCCTATCTTTTTTTTATGTAGGTTTTTATAGCTATAAATTTCCATCTAAACACTGCTTTACCTGAACTCAATACGTTTTGGTATATTGTGTTTTTCATTTCATTCATCTAAAATTAGTTCAGAAAGTCAACATCACTAATCACGAGAGAAATGCAAATCAAAACCACAATGAGATATCACCTCATACCTGTCAGAATGGCTGTAATGAAAAAGTCTACAAATAACTAATGTTGGAGAGGATGTAGAGAAAAGGGAGCCCTTGTACACTGTTGGTGGGAATGTAAATTGGTGCAGCCACTGTGGAAAACAGAATAGAGACTCCTCAAAAAACTAAAATTAGAACTACCAAGTGATCCAGCAGTTCTATTCCTGGGCATATATCTGGAGAAAACAAAATACTAATTTGAAGATGCATGCACTCCAGTATTGTCTTTTCATTTTGTTGATGGTTTCCCTTCACTGTGCAAAGGCTTTTAAGTTTAATTAGGTCCTATTTGTTTATTTTTACTTTTGTTTTCTTTGCCTGAGGAGATAAATCCAAAAAAATATTGGTAAGACTTATGTGAACACGTGTACTGCACCCTCAGTGTTCATAGCAGCACTATTTACAACAGCCAAGACATGGAAGCAACGTAAGTACCCATCAGTAGATGAATGGATAAATAAGATGTGGTGCGTGCTTGCAAACGCATGCACACATACACACACACACACACACACACAAAATGGAATATTATTCACCCACAAAAAAGAAAAAATTATGCCATTTGCAGCAATGTGGATGGACCTAGAGAATACTATGATTAATGAAATAAGTCAGAGAAAGACATTGTTCACTTATTATGTGGAATCTAAAAATTATACAAATGAATGTATATGCAAACAGAAATAGACTTGCAGATAAAGAAAACAAACTTGTGGTTACCAAAGGGGAGAGGGAATGGGGGAAGGACAAATTAGGGGTTTGGGATTAATAGACACAAACTACTATGTATAAAATAGATAAGCAACAAGGATATATTCCATAGCAAAGGGAGTTACAGCCATTATTTTGTAATAATTTATGATGGAGTACAATCTGCCAAAATAATGCATCACTATGCTGTACACTCGAAAATAATATAATATTGTAAATCAAGTATACTTCAATTTTTTAAGTCACTATACTAACAACAACAACAACAACAATGGCAGCAGCAACAACAACAAAACCTGGGGAGAGGGTGGAATCTGATTTCCAGAATTCCCACATAATATTATATTTTAAATATAAATTTTCAACAAAGTTTTGAGAATTCCTTTGGAATGTGGCACTGGTAATTTTATTTTTAAAAGGTGATTATTAAGTGAGGCCAGTGTTCAGGACCATTGTACTATACCATATTGTCTCAAAGGCCCTATCATTCATTTGTTTTAATTTTTAGATTCCACATATAAGTGAAAACATACAATATTTGTCTTTCTCTGACTTATTTCACTAAGCATAATACCCTCCACATCCATCCTTGTTGTTGGAAATGGCATAATTTCATTCTTTTTTACGGCTGAGTAATATTCCATTGTATTATATATACCACATCTTCTTTAACCATTCATCTTTTGATGGACAGCTAGGTTACTTCCATATCTTGGCTACTGTAAATAATGCTACTAGGAACATTGGGCTGCAGTACACTCTTTGACATAAGTCTTAGCAATATTTTTTTGGATTTATCTCCTCAGGCAAGGAAAACAAAAGTAAAAATAAACAAATGGGACCTAATTAAACTTAAAAGCCTTTGCAGAGATAAGGAAACCATCAACAAAGGAAAAATACAACCTACTGAATGGGAGAAGATATCTCCAAATGATATGTCTGATAAGGGATTAACATACAAAATAATTAAGATCATCTCATCCATATGTAATGACATTCTTCATTAATGACATCCTCATTCAAGATAAAGTCACTGCAGTGGTGGTACAGAAGTCAAGCAGGAGGTGAACCTCCGAATCTTCTCCAAAACCTTCCCACGGGCTGTTTTCATTCAGTTTTAAATTAGAATATGGCAGTGCCCATATTAAACAATCTGGTGGTTTAATGTGCTGGTTCTTCTTTCTGTTATTCCTAAATTTGGTCACTCCCACACCTTTTAGGTGTACTTTTTACTACTTTTAAGTCACCTTCTTTGCTTTCCCATGGCCTACACCAGTGTAACCAAGATACCTGCCTCAGGTATTCTCAGTAAGAATAGTGAAAATGGCCCTATTTTCTCCAAATGAACTGCTTTGGATTGGAATCAGAGGTTCACAAAACCATGGAAACTCAGAATTACAGAACCATGGAATCTTGGGACTGAAGGCACAAGGGAGCTCAAGACAGTATAATTTCTTATCTTGAAGTTAAAAGGACTTTTTTTTTTTGTCTGATGATAGAGAATATTTTACCTTATATATACCCTTATTTTAGAAATGTGTACATTTCACCATTTCACATAACAATAAACATGCCTATATTTCTTCATTGCTTATATTTACTGAATGTTATAATGTAGTGAGTTTTCCCTTTTTATTGCCTGGTAACCTCTCTCCCTTTCAATGAACTCTATTTTGTCCAGTGTAAGAAGAGCTATATAACAGCTTTCTTTTGATTAGTATATGAATGATATATTTTTTCTTTCCATTACTTTCAGTATTTCTGTATCTTCTATTTAAAATGTATGTCTTTGAAGCAGACCCCTTAGCTTAGCCCCTCAGGGTGTGCCCTGGACATGATGTTGAAGGAAGAGAGGAACTTCAGGTGAGGAGACTAAAGTGGGAAAAGATTTGAAAGTGTTGACTAGCAATGGGGAAGAGATACAGAAGTTAGGATGAGTCTGTATTTGTGAAAGAGACGAGAAATAAGAAATACAGCGCTTTGGGAAGAAGTGGTACAAGAGCTGCAGAGAAGGAAATCCACATGGAAGGGAATCTTGGGAAGCAAATGATTCTCTTTTTTACAACGGGAGGAATTAACATTAATGGGGCAGGTGAATAGAGGGAAATACAATAACTAACTGAATAATGGAAGATATATCAACAAAAGTAAAAGATGGCAAGATAAGGTTTTGAAGGAAGGTGAAGTGTCTGGCTGGCCAGAGCAGAAGATGGATGGTTTGGCAGGGCTAGAGTGATCTAAGTCTAAATCCCACAGTGAAAGAATTTGTACTATAGCCCTGTGTGTTTCCTTAGGACCCCAGACAGATTCCCAACCCTGTGCCCAAGATCTATGGCTGGGAGAGAAGTGTACAGTAGCATTTGTGTAGGAGGTGGATCCAAAGGCTAAGAAAAACCAGGTCCTGGCTGTTACATATGGGCTCAAGATGAAGGTGAAGAGGCAGCCAGAATGAGCTGTGCAACCTGAGCACCACAAGGCCTGTCATAGGCTGCTTGGTACTAACACCTCCAAATCTGTCCCTTAAATCATATTTCTCCAAAAATGAAGAACCTTTCAAAACTAGCCTTCTCAAAGCAGTGCTTCGTTATCCTTTCCTTGTCAAGAATGTTTAGAAAATGATAGACGATTAGACTAAGAGGGAATAGCATTTGCACTTGGGAACAGAAAACATGGGTTCATGGTAGCCTCTGCAGTTATGAGCTTTCTGGATCTTATTTCTTGCACTATACAGTGGGGACCATAATGCCAACTCCATACCCTGTTGTAAATATCAAATAAGAAAATGAATGTAAATGTCCAAAGTGGCATATTTATATACTATGAGCAGTTATAATTGTTCATTTAAAATTCTGGATAATACAGATTTTTAAAAATTTATAACCCTGTATATTCAACCTATCAGGAGCCTCAGAATTGGGATATACTATCCCTTGAATGAGAAATATTCTTGTTTTTCCTCTTTCAGTAACTAAATCTTAGGCCCAATGTTGGAACTTCTAGAAAGGCATTGCTGAAGAGCCTTCAGCCTTCTCTTTATTCTGGATTATTCTGGTTTCCCTTTCTCAACCTAATGTCCACTCTTCACAGAAGATCCTGTTATTCAAATCTTTTTTGGACTAGGACAAGCAATTGAGGTTTTCTGACAGGGTAACATTCTTCTCCTACAAATACTTTTGCCCAAACCCATATTCTGGGTGGGCTGGGGAGAGGAGAATGTACAATGAGATGATACTTCTAAAAACATACCTTTTCACACACTCTTTTTATCTCCCCTTGGTGCCTTACTGCATGTCTCTTGAAGGCCCAGTTGGTTTGCTCCTGTGATATGGGCTGAATTGTGTACCCCCCCAAATTCATATGTTGAAGTCCTAACTAATGTGACTTTGGAGGTAGGGTCTTTAAAAAGGTTGCTAAGGTTAAATGAGGTCACTAGGTGGGCTCTAATTCAATATGTCCTTATAGTGAGAGGAAATTAGGAGCAGAGACATACAGAGGAAAGACCATGTGAAGACAAAGAGAAAAGATGGCCATTTACAAGCCAAGGAGAGAGGCCTTAGCAGATATCAATCCTGCTGACACCTTGATCTCATACTTCTAGCCTCTAAAATTGCTAGAAAATAAATTCCTGTTGTTTAATCCACCTAGTCTGTGGTACTTTGTTATGGCAGCCCTAGTAAACAAATACATCCACTGTGACTGGGCCTTGCCCCAGGGATCTTTAGTTGGATATTACTTACTGGGTATTGCTGCCTGTGCTCCTAAGCCTCCTGCCCTCTTAGTCCTATCAAAGTCCTACAATCTCAGGCACTGAGAATTCACTCTTCAAAGAGTCAAAACTTACCATTTTCAGAGAGACATTAACTTTCTTTCCCCTCATTTTTTTGATTTGGAACTGACCCTGACCAGGTGTCCTGCATCCCAACACTGTATTCTCCGCTATGAGAAGTAACTCTCTGCCTCCAGCCTCTCATTCTCTTATTTCAATTTGCTTCCTCTTCCAGGATGTGATCACTCTTCTTTTTGCTTTTGTTTTTGTTTTTGTTTCCTTCTGTCAATATTTCCTGCCCATGGTCATTGCTTATTTTAGCCAGGCTGGTCTCCCCTCTTCTCAATATGAATGGCCTCGTTTCTTCCTAGATCTGTGAGTATTTCACCTTATTCCATCAACCAACTTTCAGTAGCCTGGGAGTGAAGAAGTAGAAGTGGGGCTATTATGTTTTGCCTTTTTTTTTGGATGTTCATTGTGTGTTGGGGTTATAAGACAGGTTTTATTTTCTCTTTATACTATCAATATTTTGGATATTATTTTTAAAACTTAACACTAAAAAAAGAAAGCCATAGAAAATTCAAACTTAGCTAAGAGTAGAAAAAATAATTAAGACCATCGTTTTTCAAGCAAACAGTTCTGAAACATTAGTCACCCCCAATTCCTTGTCTCTCCCCACGTCTTTCCATATGATTGCCAAGTCTAGTCCTATTCTTCTTTTTAATACACTTCAAATGCCTTATTTCAGTCCCTCATTATGTCATGCCAACCTATTACAAAATTCTCACCTTGTGTTAGCCTTTCTTTCTACCATCTCACCACTACCTGGTTGATTTTATGCATATCATCAGAATGATCCTTCAAAAACAGAGACCAGACAATTTCACAACCCTGTTTAAAAACTTCATTAGCTTCTAATTATCTTCTTAAGTCCGTAGTTCCCACTCTGTATTCAATCTGCAATCTCCATTAACTTATTTACCATCCTGATTGCATTCCTTATTTTCAAAGGACTTAACTCGCTGTTCCCACCAAATAACCTACAGTTTCCTCCCCTCTATTTTC